>NW_027507787.1:16247152-16577228 GCF_037356315.1 Lithobates pipiens
ACAATTGCCAATTGGGACTGAAAAAAACTGAAAACCAAGCGCAATCATTTAGCAATGTGTGCTCCAATTATGTTTAGTAAGTGCATCAGTTTTCCTGCATTGCAAAAAAAAAAAAAAAAAGTGCCTTGTCTGATGTGTGCAAACCAAGCTGGAGCTCAGAAAGATCTAGAGGAAAAGGCAGGATGTCTGACCACAATAAAAGCAATATTTTAGAAAGGATTGGGGGGGAATTTCTATAATTTAGGTACTTGGTTAGGTCTTCTGTTCAGGCTAAAATGGGAACCATGGAACTGCAGATACATTTAACATAACATAGCACCCAGCTTCGTTTGACAGTATAAATACTCTTGCAAATATCAAACATTTACCAAATTAGGTTGAATTTAGTAAATGAGAAGAACCAAAGCTGTGCAATATAAATTATAAAACTAGATGTCCTTGCAAAATATATCTCCAACACTTTCCTTTCAAATGGGGAAAGGTTCCATTATTTTAAAAGTCCCTTCTTTCATGGAGCTGGAGAATTTTAGGACATTAAATCATTTTCCTTCATTTGAATTTTGTGGGAATATTGATATCCATTCTGTGCTTGGACAGCACCTACATTTGTGATTTAAAAACAAGATGGGAGATCATATTAAATGTACAGAAAATGGTTTAGACTGCAGCAAAGGGAGAATCCAGTATGTGGACAATTTTAATTTCAGCACACTCATATGTACTGGTAACCTAATATTTGGCGACTGTTCATGTGTAAAAAATGAAAGGGAGGAGAAGGAGGAGAAGGAGGAGGAGAAGGAGGAGAAGGAGAAGGAGAAGGAGAAGGAGAAGGAGAAGGAGAAGGAGAAGGAGAAGGAGAAGGAGAAGGAGAAGGAGAAGGAGAAGGAGAAGGAGAAGAAGGAGAAGGAGAAGAAGGAGAAGAAGGAGAAGGAGGAGGAGGAGGAGAAGGAGAAGGAGGAGAAGGAGAAGAAGAAGAAGAAGAAGGAGGAGGAGGAGAAGAAGGAGGAGGAGAAGGAGGAGGAGAAGGAGGAGGAAAAGGAGAAGACACAGGGAGCCAAGACCTTTTCAACCTACACCTATCTATTGAATCTCAATGCAATAACAAGCACACTAAATTGGGAACAACAAGAATGAAAATCAAGCCTTGGTCAAATATTTGTTACACTTTTATATTCCTTACAGGAAACAGGGCAATTAATCAACTTTAATCACTGGATGTCATGTTGCACATTCTTTTTTAAATAGGATTCCTAGCAAGGTCTCCTCTGAACTCTACTTCTGGACAAGTTTTATGTGACAACTGTAACAATGTAAACTCTCCAATATTTTAAACAATTTATTCAAATCTACTATAGTTTTTCCTACTTTGCCTTCATCTTTTTGGAAGAAATAATTCACTGTGAAATGAGATATAGTCTTTGGTTTTCAAAGATGTTTTTTGCTTAAAAGTCACACAGAATATCGCTTTTAACGCTTAGAATGGCATTCCATTGTCTTTTAGCATCTAACAAAAGCAGATTTTAGAACTATGATCACCTAACTCATGTGTGTCTTGCATACAGAGATACATTTTGTTTTTATACTCTCTCAATGAAACAGCCTGTGGAGTATTTTTTTGTCTGGATCCAAACCATTTCACAACATGGATTTTATAACCGGATAACTGACTTTCCAAACATTGCAGATCTAATACACAGTAAACTGAAACCAGCTGGAGAGAGAACTATTTCGACTCCAGTCTATTTCAGCATGTTCTGTACATAGGTCCCAAAACATTCCCGAATGACTCAAGAGTGAACAGTCATGGCTACAACACTGGTATGTTTGCTTGCTAATAAAATGCCACACAATGTTAGTGGTAGTTTAAAGAAACTGTTGCCAGATCATTTCAACAAAAATATTCCCTTAAGGCAGGGCTTGACAAATTTGCTTGGAATCTAGGAGCCAGCTAAAAAAAAAGTTAGGAGCCAGGTCGGTAACGGCAATCCAGACCTGTCCCTGGCCAGAGATGGAGACGAGTGAGGGGAAGATAGCATGCCCCCCCCCCCCCCCCACACCTGTCTCCAAGTCATTGCCCATAGCTCTTAGAGGGACATTTTTATTTATTTTTTAAATTGCATTTTAGTGTAAATATGAGATCTGAGGTCTCTGACCCCAGATCTCATATTTAAGAGGGCCATGCTTTTTTCTATTACAAGGGATTTTTACATTCCTTGTAATAAAAAAAAAAAAAAAAAAAAATTAATTGTCGTCACTTTTATTCCTAAAAGAACCGTGAAAAAAGAAAAAGTTAGAATAAGAAAAATATTTTTTTTTTTAAATGCGCCCTGTCCCGCCAAGCTTGCGTGCAGAAGCGACCGCATACATGAGTAGCGCCCGCATAGGATAGCGGTGTTCAAACCACACATGAGGTATCGCTGCGTTCGGTAAAGCAAGAGCAATATGTCTAGCCCTTGACCTCCTCTGTAACCCAAAACGTGCAACCTGTAATATTTTTTTTAAACGTCGCCCATGGAGATTTTAAAGGCTAAAAAGTTTGTCGCCATTCCATGAGCGGACGCAATTATTATTAACATTAACATTATTTTTCACAATATAAAAAAAATTGGGCAAACTTTACTGTTGTCTTGTATTTTTTCCCCAAAAATACGCTTGTAAGTCCGCTGCACAAATACAGTGTGACAGACAGTAACGACCACCATTTTATTCTCTAGGTTGTTAGAACTCCTAAACATACTATATATATATATATATATATATATATATATATATATATATATATATATATATATATATTATTTTTTATTCTAAGTAAAGGTGAGGAGATGAGCGGGCAGTGAAAGTTCCATTAGCATTGCTGGCTGTCATACCAACAGCCACCACTAGATGGCACCAAATTACAGGAAACATAGGACCGCAGAAGGCCTCAAAGCCACGGCCTCAATTACCGGCCGGCGGCGGCGTGCCCCCGACGCGATCACGCTGGGGGGGGTGGGGGGAGGAGACAGGATACCCTCCGCTGTGCTGCCCCAGGTCGCTAATTCTAGTCGCAAATGCGACCTGGCGCCCTAGGTGTTTGTCGAGCCCTGCCTTAAGGTGTATGCATTTAAACATATTTTAGGCATATCATTCAAAAAAAAAAAAAAAAAAAACTTCCCTCGTTTAGACATTGAAAACCCCAAGACTGCTGCTTTGCCTTGTCATTTTGGATGTGATGTTGACAGCCCCAGCAGACTAAGGGAGTTATTTACTAAAGACAAATCCACTTTAGGCTACAAGTGAACTTGAAAGTGCAGTCGCTGTAGATCTGAGGGGGACATGCAATGAAAATAAACCTAACAGCATTTTAGCTTGCGTACGTTTGGATTATAAAATCAGCAGAGCTTCTCATTTCAGATCTTCCCCCTTAAATCTACATCAACTGCACTTGTAGTGCAAAGTGGATTTGCCTTTAGTAAATCAACCCCAATGTCTAAATCTGAGTAAAAAAAACATTTTTTGTAATTTTTATTTATTTTTTCTTATAAAGGGATAAGGGCTGTAGTAACAATTCTCAATTAGATCAAGGTGCTCAGATATTCTGGTTCAAATTTTGCTGTTTGTGTGTTTCAGCCTTGAAAAGTTATTTACAAATAGAGATGCTGCTGAAAACTGATGGCACGAATAAGACGAGACTGAACAGTGGTATTTTTTTCTTAACGAAAAATAAGTATACAAGTCCAGTAAGGCTCGGTTCACACAGGACGCGGCACGATTTGCAGCGACCTCAGCGGCGACTTGCAAAACGACTTCTGTATAGATGTAAGAAGATTACCCTCGCGCCACAGTAATTATAGAGAAAGGAAAGTACACAAAATTAATAAAAAAAAAAACAAAAAGGATTATGGTTGCAGCAAAGCACCGACAGGGGTTCAAACCCTCCCCTGAGTGAGTGAAATCTAAATGTATAAAGTGGTGTTGCGCTCCTTAATTAACTATGTCAATAAATATGTGAAGTACACAGTGTACAAAAATTTAAAAGTGAATATTCCTACAAACGCTTAACTATAAACACATAATTTAACATCCAAAAAGTGCATTAAGTAAAGTGCATTTAGGTGCCAAGATAGGTATATAATATATCTCAATCTAAAGTGCACAGATTGCAGTGATAGCAGGATCTACAGCGTGACTAAACGCTTGATAATATAATGTCCAAAGGTGCAGCAGGGAAAAAAATAAAGCAATAGAAATATATAAGAAATCAAAAAAAAAAAAAAAAATTATATAAAGTATATTCCACAGTCCGTATTAAATCATGCACTGAAAAAAATCCACTCTGTGTGCAAATATCTGATAATCCCGTGAGTGAATCGTTATTCCATAGGTGATAACGTGCAAGATGTCCACACACTGGTAGCAATGGCTACCTTACCTTACTGCTGTAAGGTAACAGCATATATCCTTTTAAGCAGGTGGTAGATGTAAACAGCAATGGGTGCCCCCCTCTCTAGGTCCTCAGTCACAGGTAGCATATACATCCATAGGAGAAGAGAAAACGCTAATAGTGAAGTATGTAATGTAATCCGAACTTTATTTTAAAAGGGCATAGTCCAGGATACTCACATTTTAGCATAAACCATGAATGCAGAAAAAAAAAAACTTTGCACGAAGCGACAGCATCAAACGAACGAGCAGGTAGTGTGTACTACGACTGTCACTTCCGGTATCCTCCTAGTCCAATCCTACGCGTATCGTCACTTGGACATGTGCGGAAGTCGCCGCAAAAGTAGTACAGGAACCTTTTTTCTAAGTCGGAGCGACTCGAGTATTAGAACGGTTCCGTAGTACAGAACGGGGGCGACTTGTCAGGCGGCGAAGTCGCCTGGACAAGTCGCCCCTGTGTGAACCGAGCCTAAAGAGACACTGGGGGTTATTTACGAAAAGGCAAATCTACTTTGCACTACAAGTGCACTTGGAAGTGCAGTCTCTGTAAATTTGAGGGGTTGAATAGAAATGAGGGGAAGCTCTGCTGATTTTATCATCCAACCAACCATGTGCAAGCTAAAATGCTGTTTTTTAAATTTACCTTTCATGTCCCTCTTGGATTTACAGCCACTGCAGTTTCAGTGCAATTGTAGTGCAAAGTGAACTTGCCTTTAGCAAATAAACTCCACTGTTATTTTTTTCTCATCAGCTGCATGCGTTTGCCAAGTATAAAAGCATTTTTTATAAAAAATAAAACATTATGTTTACGATTGTGTTGGGCCGCAGGTTGGACATTCCCACGTTATCACTTCTTTTACCATACTTAATTGAATACAAGTCTCAAATCTCAACCATGATACCACCTGCCTGATGTTTGCATGTTCTCCCTGTGCCTACGTGGATTTCTTCTCCACACCCACACACAATTTCTATATAATCCGACGTGTGCCCTGCATTTGTATTAAATCCCTGATTCAATACTTTGTAGAACCACCTTTCGCTGCATTTACAAACGCAAGTCTTTTGGGGGCAATCTAGTGAGTGAAATGTTTGCCCATTCTTCTTTGCAAAAAAGCTCAAGTTCTGTCAGATTGGATGGAGAGCGTCTGTGGAAAGAAATTTAAGTTTTGTCACAGATTCTAAATCAGATTTAGATCTGGACTTTGACTGGGCAATTTTAACACAAGAATATGCTTTGATCTAAACCATTTCATTGTAGCTCTGGCATTTATGTTTAGAGTCATTGTCCTGCTGGAAGGTGAACCTCCACTCCAGGCTCACGTCTTTTTCAGACGCCAATGGGTTTTCTTCTAAGAATGCCCTGTATTTGGTGCCATCCATCTTCCCATCAACTCTGACCAGCTTCCCTATCCCCGCTGAAGAAAACAATTCCCACAACATGATGCTGCCACCACCATGTTTCACAGTGGGGATGCGTGTTCATCTGACCAAGGCACCTTCTTCCACGTTGCCATATCCCCCACATGCCTTCCTCGCAAACTCCTAAAGAGACTTACATCATTGCATCAACAAAGGATTTCTTCTTGCCACACTTCCATAAAAGCCCAGATTTCTAAAATGCACTACTAATAGATTCTCCCACCTGAGCTGTGGATATTTGACTTTAGTCAGGGATATCAGAGTAAAAGGGGGCTGAATATAGATGCATTTATCATAAATGCTTATAAAAAACCAAATTAAATTTTTTGGTTGTAACATGACAAAATGTAGAAACTGTAAATGACTATGAAAATTTTTCAAGGCACTGTATGCATCTATTGACGGACCACCAAAAAAATTAAAATAAAGCACTCAGATTGGTAACCAGTTTAGACACCGGCAATTGAGCAGCACTGTATATTTTACAGACTGGTAGCCTTAAAGCGATTGCAAAGTCTTGTTTTTTCCTATAAAAATAACAAACATGTTATACTTACCTGCTCTGTGCAAATCCACTGCAACAGAGCAGCCCAGATCCTCATTCTCTTGTCCCTCTTCTGGGCTCCTGGCCCCTTCTCCTGTTCAGTGGCCCCACAACAAGCAGCTTGCTGTGGGGCACCCGAGCCAAGTCACAGCTCTGCATCCATTCAGACACAGACCCCCGACCCAGCCCCCTCTCTCCCCAGATAGGCTAGCTGACTGATTGACAGCAGCGGGAGCCAATGGCATAGCTGCTGTGTCTCATAATCAGGAAGGAGATTCTCAGGTGGCTGAGACACTCGTCGACATGCTGAAAAGAGAGGGACCTCAGGGAAGTGTTATGGGGGCTGAGGGGGACTGCTGCACACAGAAGGCTTTATCTTAATGCATTAAGATAAAAATAACCTTCTGCCTTTACAACCCCTTTAACTCACAAGGTGCCCTTAACCTCCTAAAGACTTTCAAAAGATCAGCAACATTTTTTTTGAATGGATAACCTTAAGTGTACACTTTTTTGGCAGATTTTTGATGGCACAACATTTGACTTTCATTACCCTACATTCAAAGAGCAGAGAAAAACCCTTTATGCAAGATAACATTTGTTTGGAAACCAAAATGCATATCAACTTGATAAAACTGACAGCTGGAGATATGGCATTACTCAGCCATTTCATCATAGAACGCAACGATAATGTACATAGTATATCAATAAGTAAAGACTAATCAAGTTCTCAGCGGGGGGGGGGGGGGGCACTGCTGCGACCCCGGAGTCATGCCACATTTAAGATTTCCTTGACTTGCTTGCAATTACCTTGTGATTTAACATTGCAGTCTAAAGCACTCAAATCTCACCAAAAATGCACAGAAAAATATTCCAAGAACCTTTTTTGTGACTGCAGCTTGAGTAGCATTGATTAACCTCTCTGGCGGGATGATTAGTTCTGATTTTAGGTGCTGAAAGCGGTACAATTTTGCATGGAAATTTGGCGTTTTATATTGTAGTCCTGTAATTCTTAGGAATAACTCTTAAATCTGTTCAAACCAGAGTCTAGCAGACATCCCCAGTATGATAAAGTTTATAATATAATAAATAATCAAAATTATTCAATAATGTAATCAAATCCAAAAACACTGAAATTTGCTCATTTGCAGAATTGTTGCCAATGTGATGCGATCCCGAGTCTGGCTTGGGGTTACCGCTTATGGTACTGAAATCCCAACCCAAGCCAGACTCGGGATAACCGCCAGGGAGGTTAAAGACAGCACCCAGTGAAATGGATGTATTTAGCATGTTATGCAACTTTGTGTGTAAAGAGATCTGGGTTCAGAGGGAAGGGCTCCTTCATGGTTTCGTGCACCAGGGCCCTGAAGGTTGTAGTTACGTCTCTGGTGTGAGCAATCTCAGAGAGACACCAAGTAGCACTGATATATTTTTAATTGATATTTGTTTTATTGATCTGCAGGTCAAAAAAGGGATAAGGTTCGATCTGCCCATGCCATTTTTGAATAAAATTCACTCCCGCTTAACCCTTTATTAAACCATTAGTTTACCCCAATTAACCCCATTTAACTCCATCTTCCTCTTCGCTCTATAATTTTCCTTCCGATTCTTATTTAATCTTCTGAATGTTATTTTATTTGTAAATAATTTTGCAATGCTTTCTACCAGAATCATAATTTAAAAAATTAAGTGGAAGACTACAATCACAGAAAAAAGCCTGCTTTACCCAAATAAAGGTAAAATAAAAAAATAAAGATTTAAAAATGGACTGCGATGCACAGTTAGTGTTACGGTGCTGACATCATTTGTAGCTCTGCCTACCAATCAGTAGTTGCTTGAGAGCATGGTCAGAGTTCTGGGAATGCCAATGAAGCTCTGGTCCATAAGAAAATGTGTATAGGTGTTAGACAGGTGGTTAAGTAGTTAGCACACAAGGCGTGGTTCACACCAGTGCACTGTGCGATATTGCATGTGCTTCGCACCACAAATCACATGCAGTGTCTGTGTGATGCCATTTCAGCCATAGAGATAGTATGGCTGAACTCTCATCCGGACCAACCTTGCACATGACCCTTTATTGGTCTGACCAGAATCAGATTGCATGGGTGTTGTCACCCATGCGATCCATGTCCGAACTGACAGTTTGCACAGTGAAATGTGAACAGATTTGGGGGCATTATTAACTTCCTATTGACACCCCCAGCAGTTTGCATAATGTAGTGTGAACTGCCTTGCGGGTCAGGTGCGATACAGGAACCCGCAGTGGATCGCAGGGCTCCCGCATCACACTAGTGTGAACCGAGCATCAACAAGTACCAGACTTCTTCAAAGTGGTAGCTGTAGCTAGTAATTTCAGACATTTCTTCTCCAAGGGTTGCAAATTATTGACTTGTAAATAACCATAATAAAAACGATGAGTAAGATAGTTGCGCACTACTATGCTGAAAAGACCAATGTAGGATTGCTGCTGCGGTCACCTCTGTGCGCCCACAAAAAAACAAAGATATAAAGTATAAAAAAACGAGACAGCGCTGCATACATAATAAAAGATAACAAAATTAAAAAATAGTGTACAGTATAAGTGCCCAAAAAAAAATAAAAAAAAAGTCCAATAATAATTTATAAGCAATATTTCTTCCACTAGCATGGAGGAAGGTGACGTTTTTTCTTGCTTCAAACAACCTCCATATCCATAGTGCTCCCGCCACCACATGCAATGCTCGCTCACCTCCTTGAAAGACCCTATAGGGGGGCAAAACAGGAATAATCCTCACTGGTCTTTAGCAATCCCTGTTGGACTCTCAAGGGGTAGGTAGTAATCTACATCAGATGTAGATTCCTTCCACTATGCTGCTTCAAACTTGAATCCACATTAGCTGCCGGTAATTCCACAGATACATATAAAAAAAAAAAAAAGTGCCTCCAAAAAGTGCCTCCAAAAAAGGGATTAAAAACTGAACCTTACCACCCTAGCTAGTATGCAACTCACATTGAAAAGTTTAAAAGCATTAGTACAAAAATCAGAATGTCGCAACAAGTGAGATCAAGGGTTCCACTTCTACTAGTTACGCCACCTCTCACGTGGCTTCATCTGGAGGAACGAGATTCTGTGTAGCCGCAGACTGATCTGCAGCTACACAGCCCCATACACAAACTGCGCGCACCATTTTTGTCTGTTCAGGGACAACATGTTTAGTGGCTGCCCAATAAACCCCACTGACTTGCATATGCCATTGTAATGAGATTATTATTATCAACAATATACAGGAATTATATATCACCAACAGTTTATCCAACACTTTACAACTTGGAGGGTAGACAGAACCACTACAGCTTACAATCTAAGAGGGAGGGTCAAGAGACTACAGGTAATAACTGTGGGGGATATTTTGATGGAGAAAATAAATGTACAGTTGTTAGGATGGCGGCCAGATAGGCTTCAGAGAAGCGTTGAATTTTCAGGGAGTGTCTGAAAGTGGACAAAAAGAGGGAAATCGTTCGGGCAGATTGGTGTAGAGCATTCCAGAGAATGGGATAGGCTCAGGAGAAGTCCTGGAGGTGAGCATGGGATGAGGTGACAAGGGAGCTGGAGAGCAGGAGGTCTTGGGAGGAACAAAGAACAATTTGGTTGGCATTTTTAGACCAGGTTAGTGATGTAGCTGGGAGAAAAGTTGTGGATGGCAGCCAATGAAGGGATTGGCAAAGAAGGGTAGCAGACACAGAGTGGTTTGTAAGGTGGACGAGCCTGGTAGCAGCATCCATGATGGACTGAATAGGGGATAGCCCATTTAAAAAGGTAAGCCAATGAGGAGGGAGTTGCAGTAGCCGAGAGATGACCAGGGAGTGGATTTGAAGTTTTGTGGTGTAGTTGGTTAGAAAGGGGCGCATCAATACTAGTCACTTAACCTGTCAGTGATTATAAAAATTATGGCTGACCAGTGTATGTTTTGCATGATGAATTCTATTAGTGGATTTTTTTGGGGATTCTGGTTTACTAAAAGGATAGTGGATAAATTAAATATTTAAGTCTATTGACTAGAATTTTTCTATATTTTGGAACTTTTCTAAAGAATATCATGTTACTAGATCAGTTTACCTTACATGAGATAAATATTTTTAGTGGATTTTCAAAGTCAGTTTTACCCAAATCTTTATATATGGACAACACAAATTAGCAGATTTAAACTCCACTTTTGTTGAGAAAACAAGTCTAAGAACATTGCAATTATTTTAACAAACATTGTTGCAGATTCCTCCCTTTTGTTATTCTGAAGAAATTCATGTGTTTGTCTGTGTCCATGTGGTAAGGGACTCTAATGGGGGCGATATAATTATAAATCTGCTGCTGCACTTGTAAAGCTCTAATGAGGAAAATTGCAGGGTCTGCATCCCTAGACGTGATTTCCTACTGGGAGCATCTCACTGAAATTACATTTTTGTTGCAGAGGATACCTGAAATCTGACTTGTATCTTAGTGCAGACTTCTGGGAAAATCAGTGAGCCAAACACACAAGCAGTAAATGATGTTCCTGGGGGGGCATTGTCTACACATTGTGTACATAACACCTCCAGGTAGCCATATTGCATTTTACAGAAATGTACAGAGCTGCAGCTTGAAAAGGAAATGTTTAACATTCAAATACAATATGACTTGAGTCGCAATTGTATATGCTAAAAATGTTTTTTTTTTTTTTTAGCAAATAAAAAAAAGTCCTCCACGAAAGTGGAGTTACCCTTTAAATACAGATTGAAATTGAAGCCAAACTCGAGCAAATACTATAAAATCAGTTACAGAAACTTTTTTTTACTTTTGGGATCAAGGATTTACATAAATGAAAGCAGATCATTGCAAGCACCCCCATCAGTGGTAAATAGTTAGTCCAAAAAACTGATACATCTGGAAGAAAGCTAGTTCTTTTGAAAAACAGCAGACTTACTGGCTAGATCACCAAATGCAAATAGAAGAAAGCCTAAAGAAGAAAAAAACTAAACGCAGACATCACTCATGCTTCTGGGTCTAATACCACTTTATGATAAAAAGGTATCCAGTGCATCGGCACCACAATCGGTCTCAGCATCCTCCAGGGGTTACGCTGCAACACAGTTGTGTGAATGGACCCTCACATGTCAGGTGCACGTTGCATTCATACCGAGATGTTCGTGTCAGTCAATGAGGAGGTCAGAGGGCCCAGCATTACTCAGTTGTATTTACAGAGAACCAATGTATAATGCAATACATTTTACCACCTAAAAACAAATGGTATTATTCTTTCACTTGTTTTAAAGTTCCATTTTCATTATATTCTAATCTATATATTACAATACAGGGCACATTGCTACGATCTGCCCTGTAAGCAGCACCAGCACAAAATTATACCAGCCATCAGACTGTCATTTCTGCACCATGGTTCATGCTAGACCCCAATTCCTAAAACACATCCAAAAATGAATACAAAATTTAAACTACTACAAAGAAAGAGTTAAAAAGGAAAATAAATCTAATGAAAAAAGGGGGAAAAAAAAAGGAAAATACACACAGCAGATTTTCTCTATTAAGGGGATCCAAAACACACATACTTCTGGATTCAACAATTTTCTCTTTTCTTACCGTTTATATTCTATCAGAACTCCGGAAAAGAAAATTTTTACATGTGCACATTCAGGTTTTGTTTTATCAAGCCCTGAAGTATTCCAAAATCTTGCTCAGGACAGCATTTTCTGAGAGCAGAACCTCTGATTGAAAACAGATTTCCACTCTCCATTACTACATTAACAAACAACACTCAAAGAGGGGCCTATACCGACATTTCATGCCTTAACAGTTTTCATTCGTACAAGAACACTCAAAAAGAGCTCAAGAATGCTGACATTTTAACAAATAGTTTAAGAATTCCATGCTTATTTAGAAAATCTGTTTACTTAATTAGCATGGTTAAAATTTCTGAATTTCCAGTCTGCCCAAAACTGATATTTTGAAGGGCACCGATTTATGAGTCTTGGGAACTCTAGTATCAACATATTAGAACAATACAAAACACTCTTAGCATCAAGTATAACTACATCCATTTTCTTTTTTTGGATAGAGAAGGGACTAGTTTTCCGACTATTTTTTTCTGTTCTAGTGGGGTGGGGGGAGATAAATCTCCACTTCTGGTTCCAAACAGGACGCTACATGAAATCTCTTTAAAAAAAAAGGGGCAAATCCTCCGATAGCACTGAAGATTTTGCTTCCAGCACACTTTTGGGTGCATCTTACAAATGTTTGGCTGCTAATCGCAATAATCTGTAATTGAACATATCAGTATTGTTTTATAAAAAATATCTGTTTTTGAAATTTCTTCTTAAAATAGAAATTTTAAAGCTGAGCTCCACCAGAAAAAAAAATAAATAAAAAAAAAGTCTGCAGTACAAACACTGCAGCTGCTGACTCGTAAAATAAGGACACTTGCTTGTCCAGGGTGCCCACGATGTCCTCACCTGAAGCCAACCAGTCCCTCGGCTCTGAGTGCAGGCGCCGACATCAGTAAAGGAACCCGAAAGGGACGCCTTGCTTTTTTTTTTTTTTTTTTTTTTTTTTTTAAAAGCCTGGTTCCCTGCTACGCTTGTCGCGCTGCACTTTCTTAATGCTCCACTGACATCTTCTGGGACCTGTGAGTCTCCCAGAAGACAGCAGGGGGGGGGGGGGTCGGACATGGTGTAGTTTGCCATGGATTTTGCGGCACTCTTGTCAGAAGTGTGAGCAAATACCTGTATTAGACGTATCTGCTGCCCCCCTCCCCCTGAAAAGGTGCCAAATATATGACACAGGAAGGGGGGGGGGGGGATTGGTGGTCCAGGTCAGCGAAAGTTCCAGTCTACATTTAGGCAGCTCATTTATGTCCAGGTAAGCAATCGGGGGCCTAATGCATAACATTTGTGGAGCTGGTACAGTCTGGGTATGCCTAGGTTGGATGGATGCTGCCTGAATATATAAAAAGCAGCTCACAGATGTCGGCATCGCCTCCCTCAGCCCCCCTTTTACCTACCTGAGCCCTCAAATCGATCTAGTGCCGCTTGCAGGTCTTCTCCACCCCCCCCCCCCCCACTTCCTGGTCTATTGGCTCCCAGTGCTGTCAATCACTGCCAGTGATGAGGGAGCGGTTGGGTGGGGCCCGAGTCCCACTGTCAATGCATGCAGCAACGAGGTGCAAGCACGCACAAGTGACCCATGGGAAGCGGGTTCCTGTGGGGGCATTAGACAGAGGTCCAGGAACGCCTACAGGGGACCCGAATAGAAGTTCGTGGCTGCTCTGTGCAAATCACAGAGGCGGAAAGTATAGACAGTTTTTTTTAAATGTTAACCTTTACAATCATTTTAATATCTGTTTACATGTATTTTGAGTTGATCATTTCAAGGCATAGCATTGTCTATGTACAGTACTCTGCTAAAGTTTTAGGCAGGTGCAAGAAATGCTGTAAAGCAAGAATGCCTTCAAAAATAAATAATTGTTTGTTTTAATTAAATTTACTAAATAAAAAAGTGAGATAAAAGAAGAAAAACCTAAACCAAATCCATATTTTGTGTGACTGGCCATTGGCTTCAAACCAGGATCAATTCTTATAAATGAAGAAAGTCAGGGATTTTGTACAATTTTAGAATGAGGTGTATGATTAACCAATAATACCAAGCAGGTACTAATGATCAATTTCATCTATAGGTTAACTGAAACAGAAATGGTTGTGTAGAAGGCTTAAAACTGGATGAGGAACAGCCAAACTCTTCAATTAAGGGGAGGTTGTGGAAGACCGTTTCATGTCACAGGACATCAAGGGAAGACTGAGCACAGCAACAGAACATAAGGTGGTTATCAGCAAGTACCGCATTAGCAAGGTCTCTCCCAGACAAGGATTTCAAAATGTGCTGGACATTACGATACATTTGTGTCAAGTACACGCTTAGGCCCCATTTACAGCCAGGGCAGAGAGAACATGAGTTTTTCTGGGGGGGGGGGTGCATTTTTACACACGTCAACTGTATCCAGCCGATATGCGTATTGCCCGCGCTAAAAAAAAAAAATAAAAAAAAAAGTGAGCAAACTATGCCTGAAACTGTTTGGGAGCATCTTCAGCATGTTAGATTTTTCATGCATTGCAGAAATATGCGTTTTGGGAATCCGCACATTACACACAGGTGTGAATTAGGTCTTAAAAATGCAATCTAGGAGTATAAAAAGCCACCAGAGAAATGGAGCTTAGACAAACATGCTACAATACACCAGACAGACACAGACAGTGACACTGATCAGAATTTTGAACTGTTTGTCTGGTGAGCCACATTTCATTACACAGTCTGAATTAAAAGAACCTGGTCAGGAACTTAAATTTGTAAAAACCAAAAGCGAACTACTGGGTTCAAGACTGCAAGGATGGCGTTTGCCATCACCAGGTATAATAATTTCCTTCTTTGGAAGCCACCACGATCATTTAACAAATTTGCACAGGCTTTTAACCTCATTTTCTGTACTGGCATTGGCAGTTTGTTCACAGCTTTGGGTTGCAAGTATGACCCACTAGAATGGGGTCTCTATTGATTCATCAGTGTTAAGCCTCATGGCTGTCTTGTTACACAATGGCAATACACACTCAATAACTATTGGTTATGTACACATGAAAGAAACATACAAAAACATTGAACAGTTGTAGCAGACCATCCAGTACACCAAGCACAACTGGAATATCCATGGAGATCTAAAAGTAGCGGTTCTGCAACTTGGAATGCGCCTCTGATTTACCAAGTATTCTTATAACATATACAAAATGGGACAGATGTACAAGAGCATTGCATTGGGGAAAAAATAAAAATAAAATAGCTATTCTTAAAGAATTTGGTTCCAGGACAGAAAAACGTTGCACATAAACTATTTTTTGCCTCCACTTCACATAAAACTCAGAATGGATTATGTTTAAGTGAAAACTATGCATAAAAAAAAAAAAAAAAAAAAATTAATTTAAATAAAAATGTAAGGTGAAGGTTTCAATTATTAGAGGCAGATATTTCCAATAACAACTGAGGCCAAGATTAAGGAAGGCATTTTTGTTGGTCCACAGATCAAAAATACATAAATGAAAAGTAGTTCGAAGATCTTTTGGTGGAGCCAGAAAAAAAAAAAAAAAAAAAAAAAAAAGTCACCAGGAAAGCATTTAAGGATGTCATTGAGAATTTTTTTGGGCAACTACACGGCACCAAAAGACATTCAGCTGGTTAACAAACATCTTACAGCATACAAAACCATGTTATTTTAGATTCATTTTCGGTATTCATACTTGGACTTTTTTGTGACTATGTAACTATGTGCAGTCAGTGACAAATATTGTGAAAGGTTTCACCAGGACGTTGCCACAATGGAAAAATGCTATAAAGACAACTGGAATCCATCAATACTGGCAGACTGTTGGACACCGCAGCAACATGCACCAGACACCAAGTAAAAATGAAAATCAGCACACTTTTAGCCATGAACAACAAATGTGGCGTGTCAGAAACATGTGATTAAATGCATGATAGTTATTACAAGTTAATTTTAGATTTCTGAAGACTCTTAAACAATATGGTCATTCTGACATTTATGTTCAACACATCTAGCATAATCAAGCATTTTTCAGAAATCAAAATAAAAGTAAAAAAAACACCCACATTATCTTTTATTAGCGCTAGTGTCCTTATACTGACTTTCCCTTCAGTTTAAGGACACTAGCGCTGAAACCATTGCCCACCATAGCTCTGTTTGGGGGGGGAAGTGCTCCGTGGCGTTTTTGGACTGAGCTCTGGGTGGTGTTTTCTGTTTTTCTGGTGACTTTGCCCTCTATACAAGTTACATTTTCACCACATACAATTCTGGAGACAATGGTCAATAGAACAAAAAGTGAACCTCTCCAGCAAGGACACAGACAGCAATAAAAGAAAAAATGTTTTACGCCAAGTAAAAAACACCTTTGGCTTCAGATACACCACCCTTAGTACTTCTACCATACATTTGCATCAATAGTAAATTCCAAAATACCGTATATACTCGAGTATAAGCCGAGATTTTCAGCCTCTTTTTTGAGGCTGAAAGTGCCCCCCTCGGCTTATACTCGAGTCATCGCCGTCTGCCTGCCCGATCAGCGTGTCGAGCAGACAGACGGCGGACATACTATTCAAAAGCCGCGCCTCCGTCTGTGATAGGCGGAACACTCAATTTCCCAGCAGTCAGTGGTCCACCTATCACGGACATCCGCTCATCCTCATACTACGGACGAGGATGAGAGGATGTCCGTGATAGGCAATACACAGACTGCTGGGAAATTGAGTGTTCTGCCTATCACAGACGGAGGCGCGGCTTTTGAACAGAGGAATGGCCGCCGACGAAGAGCGGCGATCCTGGCATGGCAGAAGGACGGAGGCTCGGCACGGGACGACGGAGGCACGGGACGACGGAGGCACGGGACGGAGGCTCGGGACACAGGTAGGCTGGACACACAAGGCTGGACGGACACACACACACAGGGATGGACGGACACACACACACAGGGATGGACGGACACACACACACAGGGATGGACGGACACACACACACAGGGATGGACGGACACACACACACAGGGATGGACGGACACACACACAGGGATGGACGGACACACACACAGGGATGGACGGACACACACACAGGGATGGACGGACACACACACAGGGATGGACGGACACACACACAGGGATGGACGGACACACACAGGGATGGACAGGCATGTCTCACCCTCGGCTTATACACGAGTCAATAAGTTTCCCAGTTTTTTTGGGGTAAATTGGGGGCCTCGGCTTATATTCGGGTCGGCCTATACTCGAGTATATAGAGTACCTTAAAGTAAACATTTCATGCAAATGGAAGGTCTGCTTATTTATTTCTTTACATGGCTTTATTAAGTCATTTGTATTTTGAGGGCAGTTCAGCAGACTTTCTATTTTTAATAAAAGGTCCACTTAAAGACTGTGGCATATTATATTTTACACACACACACACACAGTTGTGCTCCTAAGTTTACATACCCTGGCAGAATTTATGATTTCTTGCCCATTTTTCAGAGAATATGAATGACGGCACAAACTTTTTTCACTCATGGTTAACATTTGGCTGAAGCCATGTATTATCAATCAACTGTGTTTACTCTTCTTAAATAATAAAAAACTACCCAAATGACCCTGATAAAAAGTTTTACATACCCCAGTTCTTAATTCTGTGTAGTGCCCCCTTTAACATCAATGACAGCTTGAAGTCTTGTGGTATTTGTGGATGGTAAAGCTGCCCATTCCTCCTGGCAGTCTTGCACGAACTGCCCATTTGAGATCTCCCCAGAGTGGCTCAATGATACTGAGGTTAGGAGATTGAGATGGCCACTCCAGTACCTTCACTTTATTCTGCTGTAGCCAATGACAGGTCAACTTGGCCTTGTGTTTTGGAGCATTGGTGTTCTTTGTTGAATACCCACCACGGACACAGTATATATATTTATCACACATTATTCGGATCTACCTCTTCCTGTTTGACAAAATCTCTGAAATCTTTAAAAAAAAATTTTTTTTTTTTGAGAAAAGTTTATGGGATATATCTTGTCATGTCACAGGGGTGTCCAAACTTTTTGGAAAGAGGGCCAGTTTTGATGAAGTGAACATGCATGAGGGCCAATAATTTTGCCTGACGTTTGAACCATAAAAATGAAAAATTTTAAAAACTAGTTTAACCACTTCAGGACCGCCGTATTGCCAATGTACGTCAGCACAATGGCACAGGCAGGCATAATCACGTACATCTACGTGACTGCCTTCCAGCGGGTGGGGGGTCCGATCGGACCCCCTCCCGCTGGTTACGGCGGTCCGATTCGGTCCAGGAGCGCTCCGTGATGAGGGGGATGGCCGTTGGTTTTCGGCCACCCCCTCTGGATCGCTCCTGGCCAATGAGAAGCTTCCTCCCCTGTGTATTGTTTACACAGGAAGGAGGAAGTGATGTCATTCTCCTCGGGGTGGTCTTTTTGACCGGACTACGAGGAGAAGAGTAAAAGTAAGTGTGCACCAACACTACTCTGACATGTAGGTACACAGGCACACAAACCCCCCCCGATCACCCCCCGCCCCCCCTCCCCCCCCCAGTCACAGTGTCACTGATTGCATTGATCATTTCTTTACTGATCAATGCATTCAGTGTCAGTTGTGACAGTAAAAACTGTCAGGACAGTTAGTGTTAGGTCCAGGGTAGCCCCCTATCACCCCTCCAATAAAGATTTAACCCCCTGATTGCCCCTAGAGTTAACCCTTTCACCCCCTTTTGCCAGTGTCACTAAGCGATCATTTTTCTGATCGCTGCATGTGTCGCTAGGTAGCTAGTTATTTTTTTAGGTTCACCGCCAGGTTTTTATATCGCTAGGTACCCCGATATACTACCCAATAATGGGTTTAACCCCCTGATTGCCGCTAGTTAACCCTTTCACCCCCTTTCACCAGCGATCACAGTGTAAGTGTCACTGGTGACGCTGGTTAGCCAGTTAGTTATTTAGGTTCCCCGTCAGGTTTTTATATAGCGCCAGGGACCCCCATATACTACCTAATAAAAATTTGAACCCCCTGATTGCTCCTAGTTAACCCTTTCACCACTGATCACCGTATAAGTGTTAAAGGTTTAACCCCCTGATCACCCGGCGGGTGATATCAATTAGGTTTTAGGGTCAGGGTCTGCGTCGCCCCAGGCAGCGCTAGGTTAGTGCCAGTACCGCTAACACCCACACGCAAAGCATACACCTCCCGTAGTGGTATAGAATCTGAACAGATCAATATCTGATCTGATCAGATCTATACTAGCGTCCCCAGCAGTTTAGGGTTCCAAAAAAACGCATTGTTAGCGGGATCAGCCCAAATACCTGCTGGCACCTGCGTTTTGCCCCTCTGCCCAGCCCACCCAAGTGCAGTACACTAAACACATAACTGCAGCGATCGCAGAGTCAGGCCTGATCCCTGCCATCGCTAACAGGTTTTTTGGTAGCATTTTATATTCAAATCCGGAAGGCAGTGCTTGGTTTTCGGGGTCCCGTACGTGGCTAGGCTCCCAAAAAGTCCCCCACATGTGGTATCCCCGTACTCAGGAGAAGCAGCAGAATGTATTTTGGGGTGTCATTTCACATATGCCCATAGCATGTGTGAGCAATATATCATTTAGTGACAACTTGGTGCAAAAAAAAAAAAGTTTGTAATATTCCCGCAACTTGTGGCAAAATATAAAATATTCCATGGACTCAACATGCCTCTCAGTAAATAGCTTGGGGTGTCTACTTTCCAAAATTTTGGGGGGTTTTGTGCTATTTTGGCATTTTATGGCCTTCGAAACTGTGATAGGTAGTGAGGAGTTAAATCAAAAATTTGCACCCTTAGAAATCTTGAAGGTGGTGATTGGTTTTCGGGGTGCCGTGCGCGACTAGACTCCCAAAAAGTCCCACACATGTGGTATCCCCATACTCGGGAGAAGTAGCGGAATATATTTTGGGGTGCAATTCCACATATAACCATGGCATGTGTGAGCAATATATCATTTAGTGACAACTTTTTGTAAAAAAAAATGTATTTATTTTTTTTGTCATTATTCAATCCCTTAGGACAAAAAAAATAAATATTCAATGGGCTCAACATACCCATCAGCAATTTCCTTGGGGTGTCTACTTTCCAAAATGGGGTCATTTGGGGGGGATTTGTACTGCCCTGCCATTTTAGCACCTCAAGAAATGAGATCGGCAGTCATAAATTAAAAGCTGTGTAAATTCCAGAAAATGTACTCTAGTTTGTAGACGCTATAACTTTTGCGCAAACCAAAATATACGCTTATTGACATTTTTTTTACTAAAGACATGTGGCTGAATAAATTTTGCCCTCAATGTATGACTAAAATTTAGTTTATTCGATTTTTCTTATAACAAAAAGAAGAAAATATATTTTTTTTCAAAATTTTCGCTCTTTTTCCATTTATATCGCAAAAAAAAATAAAAAATCGCAGAGGCAATCAAATACCATCAAAAGAAAGCTCTATTTGTGGGAAGAAAAGGACGCAAATTTCGTTTGGGTGCAATATTGCATGACCGCGCAATTACCAGTTAAAGCAGCGCAGTGCGAAATTGCAAAAAGACCTCTGGTCCTTAAGGTATTTATTGGTCCGGAGCTGAAGTGGTTAAGCAAAGTTTATTACAAATAGCATTTTTAATTTTGTCACATGGATGACCAATCTATAAATCAGGCGTTAAATCACTCTGCCTTTCCTATTTAAAAGGGCAGATGAAGAAAAAAAAAAAAAAAAATCCAGGAAGCAGAAATTTATCAGGAACATTGTTGGAGTGCCCATAAGTGTCACCTATCAATGCCACCTATCAGTGCCCATCAGTGAGGGAGGAAACTTGGTTTACAAAATTTTATAAGAAAAAAAAAGTCTGTCTTTTTTTTAGTCGTTTGTCAAAAAAATAACTGCAGAGGTGATCAAATACCACCTAAAGAAAGCACTATTTGAGAACAAAAACAATAAAAATTCAGTTTGGGTACAGTGTAGCATTTAAATTGTCATTTAAAAATAGTGACAGCACTGAAAGTTGAAAATTGGCTTGGACAGGAAGGTGCAAGTGTCCTGTATTGAAGTGGTTAAATACACACACACACACACACACACACACACATATATACACACACCATTATCGTGCCTCCCAAATCTTCACAACCATACATACTGTATAAGTAAAGCTCCTTCTTCTACTGAGGAAGTTAGGGCATTGCCACCTTAAATGGGACAACCTTGTCATAGTTATAAATTGTATCAGATTTTTATTTGAAAAATGTACAAAACATGCATTTTAAAGGAGAAATACAGTATAAATGTACAACAGTTCTGGAAGCGGTTTAATACATTATGGTTCCAATAAGGATACAACACCAAGCCAGAACTGACTCATCTCCATGGGGCTGTGGTTTTGATTAGCTAAGTTTTGGCTACAACAATAACTGAATATATTACATTCTTCTGGGATATCTTTGATGTGCAGGAACAAGCTGCCACAGAATGACATTTTTTTTTTTATTGAAAAAGAAGGTGTACCATAATGCACACGTTCCAATATCTATGGCTTTCTATACAAGTAGTCATTTGGCAAGTTACCTCTTCTACTAAATCAAACAGGTAAAATGGATCCTCTGGGAATAGGTTTGGCAAACTTGTGGTGTGCATACTACAGCTTGAACGGACAATGGTCTCATTAAACATTGCATTTAACCTTCCTAAATTTACTGGAGGGTGTTTTGGACAAACATCTAGCAACTGTATGTGGCAAACTCCCAGTCACACGGACCTTAAATATTCATTCCCCATAGTTATATATTGTTAGCTGGAGTATATATTTCCTCTAAAATTAAAATCACATTGGCAGAAGAATAAAAAGACATGAATTCACGTGAATTTAACTGATCAGTGTATAGGTAGCAACTGTACCATCAAGAAATAAGGAGTAAGGTGTTATGAAATAATTTCATTATTATTATAATTTTAATATAATACCAAATAATGGGCTCCACATGCTCTTGAGAGCCCAAATGTTGCCATACCATTATGAACCTGTGATGGGATACTGACAACAGAGCTTTGCTCCACAAGTTACG
Organism: Lithobates pipiens; assembly: GCF_037356315.1. Classification (NCBI taxonomy): domain Eukaryota; kingdom Metazoa; phylum Chordata; class Amphibia; order Anura; family Ranidae; genus Lithobates; species Lithobates pipiens. The sequence goes on from NW_027507787.1 coordinate 16,269,229, forward strand.
CCTCTAAATTTGCTATCCGATGTTAGTATAGCGATCTTCCCCACTGAGCTATTGTTTCCTGACCCAAGATGAACCCCTCTTGACAGAACACAATAGTCAGCACTCTCAGCCATCAGCTGAGAGCACTAATCAGATGCCAACCGGAAGACCTTTATTGGTCATGGCTTTTGTCAGACTGGCTGCCACACACACTGGCCAAACAGCTGTAGGTTTCTAAGGTGGGCGCTTGGTCATTTTTGGTCTCTTTATTTTTTGGGGTGGCAAACACCATCGGCCACCACTGAGATTATGTATATGCCATCTGTGCTCCCCGTCAGGAGAGTATGAGAGAATACCCAATATTAGACCAGGATTTTGACAGACTAGATATTTTATTATGCTGCAAAAATGAACAAATTGTCTATCTTCCATCAAAAAGAAAATAATAATCCATATCTAGCTTGAGTCCTATTTGCTGCAACAAAGTCCCACAGGAGAAGCATCTGGTTTTCAATTAATCATGGATGGAGCAGCTATTAACCCACGATTATACTCACCCCGTTTGTTCCAACTGTTTTTAAAAAGTCAGCAGCTAATTTTTATTAAAAAAAAAAAAAAAAAAAAAAAAAAGGGAGAAGTGAAAGTTCCTCTTTAATGTGGATATTGCAAGCCAAAAAGAATGATAATAAAGTGATCCCATTAACGAATACAGTAATTGTATACAGACATGAGTATCATACTTTAATTAGATCCAATAAACATCTCTGGGTAGAACTGAGCAGCCAAACCAGACAAATCTACCTGTACACAATTTTTTTTTTTGGATGTGACAGGGAGGAAATTAGGTTTACATCTATACAAGTCATATATAGCATGTGTGAAATATTCCCTAAACTCTGTCAATGTCACTAAACATTGTATAAAAAAAATAAAACACACACACACACAAATTATTTTACCTCAATGATCTTGAATTTTTTGACCTTTTACAATATAGGGCATATAAAGTAAATGCAATTTGTAAACCAACTAAATTGTTTGTATATATGGACGACCTAAAATTGTACCAAAACTATCAGTCTCCAGGGCGACATCTAGTGTCTGCTTCTGGAAACACACATTTAAGCATCAACCGTTGTCATAAGTAAATATACTACAGCAAAGAAAGAAAATAATTAAGACTTGCTGCTTTGTGTTCCATGATAAACAGTCGTTTTAGTACAACACAGCTGCACTCATTTGCAATTTTTAGATGGGATTGGTTTATACTGCAGCTTATGTTTCTATCCAAGGCAATCTCCAGTCTTAGGATAAGAAAGCTTAAAAAGGCAGGAGTGCTGCAACCAAGACTAAATACATTAAGTGTTGCAGGAAGGGGCACACTTTGCTAGTCAATTTTAGAATTTGAATGAATTCATAAAATGTAAAGATAAAAACAAAGCAAGACAGAAGTCAAGGTTTAAAAAAGGGAGTATATTTTTCTCATCCCCTCTGTTGAGTGATTACCTGAACAATGGTAAATACATTGTTAAAATACTCATACTGGAATATAGTACAAAACCAAAGCTGAGTCATTTGATGCACAAAACACATGTAGAGAGCTTGAGAATTTTGCCAAAACTCCACAAGCTCCATATGAAAAAGTCATGCAATCTATATTTCAGCTGTCCTCATACAACATTAGAGGCTACAGTTTATCATTGCACATTATATCTAGGAAAGGCCTACAATAATACAATTTAAAAATTTGTGTGTGCTGAAATAAACCATGGCTAAGACTTTTAATCTGTCAAGTATAATGCAGAAATAAGTCATTTGAAATTGTGACAATTATACTACATTGAAGAAATATTACAGAGTCACTAAAAATAGGTTTTCATACCTTGTCTATTAATGGTATACATTAAAGATAAACAGTTAATGGACAGCACTCAAGTTGAAGTTTTAAAAATATATGGCTAGGATATATGAACAAGAAAGCAATAAATATAAAATTACCGCTTTCGTCACAAGTGGGGGGGGGATACCATACATTTGGTGCAGAAAGTGCTGGAGTTTGGGAACATGAATTCTATTACACTATCTGATGTGTGGGGTATAGAAAACCAAAAGCTAGATGGGGCCCTAAAGTGGACCAAGAGATTAGAATGAAGGACTCCCAATTTCAGAGCTGGATTACTAGGCCATAAGACAATCCGATCCTTGGTGCCAGGTCAGTTTGTCAAGAGACTAAAACCAATTTGCCCCACCACAAAAAGGATAGGGGTCTAGATTGGAACTGAGCAAATGGGATTGTTTTAATGAGGCTACCATTAACTCCCATACACTCGTGCAAAATCAAATTGTTGAGCAACCTATGTGCTAAAGAACAGAAGGTGTCTAGGCACTGTCATGTGCAGAAATGTTCTTTCTCATTAGGAATAATATGCTAAAAAAAAAAAAAAAAAAAAAAAAAAAGAAGTGCACAATTTTGTATTATAGGATTATAATGAATACTCAAAGTTTAAATCTGAACTTCAGTCAAAGCCAAACAAGATAAAAATGAATGGCACATAATCGAATCAGCTTTGCTTTAAATCTAGAGATTTCCCTCACAGTACTTTTTTTCCCTGCAACTAGGTGCCTTCAGTCTAATGGCCAACGTTTCCACTTCCTCTGAGCCCTCATGCCGTTTATCAGCGCAAACTGGTTGGTTCCTTGCACGGCTTCTTCCACTCACACTCCAGCCCTTGTTGTACAGGCACTGAAAGAGGTTGATACCAGGTCAACAAAAGTCATGTAAAATGTCTAGGTGTACAGCCAAATCCCATGTACCCAGAGATTGCTGGCTATCCAGCAAAGTGTCCATTACAGCCTGTCAGGTTTGCATTTTTTGCGACACTCTTCCAAGAGATTGGAACGAAGGTCTATCCCCAAATCCAGAGCTGGTTTACTGAGCCACCAAGCCAAAAGACAACCTGATCCTTGGTGTCAGGTCAGTTTGTCAAGAGACTAAACAAATTTGCACCATCACAATAGGATAAATGTAGAAGTCTAGCTTGGAACTGAGCAAATGGGAGTGTTTTAATGATGCTGCCATGAACTCACACTCATGCAAAAGCAAATTGAGCAATTCATGTAATAAAGAGACAAAAAGTTTTAGGGCAGAGAGTTTCAAATTTCTCTTGAATTAAAATTTTTGTCTAGGTTAAAACCCAGACTGCAAGAGATGAGTCAGCTCCAGCACTGACCTCTGAAAGCTTAAGATACAACTGAATCTTTGCAAAGGTCTGAACTGCCCATGCTACAGTTGTTGTAGGAGAGACCTAGGTGAGCAGCAGTGCCAAAATCTTGGTGAACACTCAAGGAGCAACAGACTGGCAGCGCCACAAATTTGGAAATTCTGGGAGCCCACAACAAAGAAAGTACCCATTTGAACAAAAAAAATGAGGACATGTAAATATGCATTCTTGATGTCCACAAAGCCCAGGAAGTCTCCCTCAGAGGTGAGGCTATGACGGAACTGTTGGATTCCTTGTGGAATTTTTGGACTGGAAAGAAGACATTTACAGCCTCAAGAGCCAAATAATGCATATAAAAAAAAAATGGTTAACTGTCTCGGGGCAGAACAGATGTCCATCCTCCTAGGACACTAGCAAAAAACTAAAAACACACAAACAACATAGGCATGTTTGAGTGTAAGGGGTTATACCAGGCTGGTGACTTTGTTTGCCAGTGTCAAAATCCAGTAGGTGGCAGTTTAACCCAACTGTCACTGAATCCTGCATCCCTCAATGAATGGGAGATACATTTATTTTTATTTTTTTGGTTAATTTGTTTAACAGAAGCTAAAAGGCTGGAATCAAATCAAACTTCACAATATAAAAATAAAGCACAACCTTTAACGACGAGCATCTGCTGCAGAAGAGCATCTGTGAACACGGTTTATAAAATAAATAAAAAGTACATTTTATTGCACCCAAACAGAATTTATGTTCATATTCAAATGTACTCAACAGAATAGATAGTCACTTTTACCACAACACTGACAAATGCCACCTGTCCAAGGTTAATAATTTGGAGGGTAGGAACACGGCCTGCATATCAGGTCGGAAATTAACCAATTGATATTTTAAAATGTAAATATTTTAAAAAAAGAATGAACATATGGAGGAGCAGATGCTTCTTACCTTGGTTATACAATATATTAAATTCACAGGCCAATCTTTGGTCTTTGCAGAGAGAAAGTTGACAACAGAAGCCAGGATGCCAACCAACGCTGGAGCACCATGCCACTACAGTGTTTTACAACATAATATTGTCATAGACATAATAGATCTGGAAATCAAATCTGCCTCACATGAGACAATTCATTAACTCTATAGTTTTGAAAAACCTAAACCAAAGTTAGACTGATCAGTATATAGGAAATCATAATAGCCATAAAAAAAAAAAAAAGGAAGGAGGCAGTTGATTATCTTTATATTCTTTTTTACAAAATTAAAAATTAATCTGATTTGTTTATATAGTGCAATCAAATTCTAGCATGTGTCCATTAATAAACTAAAAATTACAAAGTCAATCAGGTGGGAAAAACAAAATATGGACAGGAATGACTACAGATTATGGGAATTTCTATTCTGCAGTCAGAGTGCAGATCTGATACTCCCGTTTAGAAAGCTATTGGGGGGCCTTTACAGCATGTATCATTAAAAGCAGATCAACGACTTCATAAAGATCAAAGATAATATTTCACAATGGGGGGGGAGTACGAGTGACTAAAGCCAATGAATCGAAAAGCCAGCCAGGCATCCAGCATTTTCAGGCAGATTTGATCAACATTTGCATACTGCTCTCAGTACAGGTTTCCTTTAAAGTGCATGCATTAGTTACTTTACCAAACTGCAAGAATAAACACCTGACATTTCCCAGTACACATTAAAAACTTTTACAGATTTTAAAGCAGACCTGAAGCTCCAAGCAAGTGACCATATGCCTGTGCTGAGAGGTGCAATACTCAAATTACGGTATCATCAGTATGCTGCAGGCAAGAACCACCATTACCTTCTGCAGTGATCACTCATGGGGGGAGCGTAACTTTTTTTGCAACTCATCAAAATCAAAGGTCACCTGTAGTGAACAGAAAAAATACTGCACATGCGCCAAGATTTACCCAATTCTGTCATATCCAAACTTCTTCATACAGAAGAAATTCCCACTTCTGGGGAAAGAGAGGCAACAGCAGATTAAACAGAGGACAAGATAGCAGGCTTCCTAGGCTGTAAAAGGATAGGAAGGTGCGATTCTGCTTTAAGGTGACGCTCTTACCAGAAGGACATAAAAGATTGCTATTCCTTTTGTAAAAAAATTAAGCAGGAAAGCCAACTGCCATACAGTAGATCAAAATCATGCATTTTTTTTCTAGTGTGCACTACAACAGGCTGCGCTATAGATATGCCAAACACTGAAGGAACGGAGTTCATATTAATGTAAGGTTTGTCCTCCATAGGTGCTCTCCACGACACTAGCTAGGCTGTGTGCCTAGCTTTCCTATATACAAAAAAAACAAAAAAAAAAAATACTGTCTATTTGAAGGCATGTGCATTAAAGATTTGACTAGGCCTCATCTCATGGTTGTACTTCAACCTAAATCACCTTCCTTCCTCCTATGTTCAGAAATGGGCTACTGACCTCAATGTGGATCTAGAACATGAGGACTGGAGGGATATTTGGGCAGCAAGTAAATCCCGATTACAGAACGTGGTTGCTCTTCAAAAGTTAATTCAAGGTGTTAAAGCATTGGTATTTTGTTGCCACAAGTTTTTCCCCACATAATCGCCTGTTTGTTTCAGGGGTTGTAAGGAGATGGGTACTCCTCTCCACATTTTGTGGAGGTGTCCCTTAGTACACACTTTCTCGGCTGAAGTCTTTGGGATACTCCTAACTTTTTTGTTAAAAATCACCTTCCCCAAAGCCTACAGTTGCTCTGCTCAACAAGAACACCTTTAAGCAACCTAAAAACAGTTTAAGCTTCTCCTGCAGGTCACCACTGCTGCCAAGCAGACACTAGCGAAGGCCTGGGAAAAATCTAAACTATGCCTTTTCCAGAGCAGAAACAGGATCACGCAGGCCATGATAAGATGGAAGCTACCCTGTAAGACAGAATACCCGCATACACCAATTTCTGATTATTGGGATAGATAGATAGATAGATAGATAGATAGATAGATAGATAGATAGAGAGACACAGGAATTCTTGCAACAGCCGATTTTTCTATCACCCTGCTATTCAGCAGGGTTTATAATAAAAATTGTGTTGTCCTTTCTTAGACTAGCATTAAATCAAAGCAAATCTGCATTTGAATACACTTCATTGATGGACACTTAGCTCCAGTGTTAAAAACGTACAACCCAATTAATGCACACGATGGGCCACCAAAAGCTTCATAATGGAAGTGAAACAAAAACCATCACAAGCCAGTTCTTTATAGCATAATCAAAAGCAGACACATCGAACCAAGAAAGATGGTTATGTGATGGTTTTGTTTCTCCTATATGGAACTGCTTAGTGATGCTGTAATAATTTCTCAATACTATCTGTATCTGCCTAGAATTCTATTTTAGGCTCAAGCTCTGTTATTTTGGCTTTTCCGTTAATGGAACCTCATTCAGTCCATAAAGAATGTAAAAACCATTCATCAGTTCTGTTCAGTACTTGGCTCATGAACAAAAGCAGGACACGTTGCAGTCAGATTTAGATATAGAAACACTGGCCATGATAGAGCAACTATATACTGCTCTAATGAGAGATAAGAAGTGGGATTTCTGGGAACAAAAAAAAAAAAAAAAAAAAAAAAAAAAAAAAAAAAGGATTTTTCCTTATATTTAAAAAAAATTCAAAAGAGACTGAACATTTGTTAGAGAGGAACTAGTCTGCACACATAATTAAATTTATACATAAAATAGTGTAACGCTATAAAAAAAAAAAAAAAAAAATGCCAAGTGAATGCTGTCACAATAAATCATAAATTGCTATATGTGAAAAATAATAAAACAGCAATAAACGCTGATCAAATAACCAATGTCCACATGTAAGTGTCCAAGAATTGAGTAACTGGTTATTCTATTCCCAACTTGTATGGGGAACATATATTCCAAATGAGCTCTAGTGTTGAGACCAACATATACAGATAAAAGGTTCCTACCGACCACATTGCAAGGGTCGACAGGGCACCAAAAAGCTGGCAAAGTGGCATTTAATAAAATTGGCAGCTGGTCAGTAACATGATAGTCAGTTTCTCAGAAGTCAAGATGGGCAGAGGTTCACCAATCTGAAGTGTGTCTAAAAATTTATAGTTTCAGAACAATGTTCCTTAATGTAAAACTGCAAATATTTTAACATATTTGCTATAGTACAAATTAAAAGCTTTTGAGAATCTGAAGGGACAAGGCCGAAATGCAATATTTGATGTCCATGATCTTTGGGCCCTCAGACGGCACTGAGTTAAATGGCATGATTCTGTGATGGACATCTCTGCATGGGCTTAGGAATACTTCCAAAATCAAGGTTTGCGAACACAGTTTGCCATAACATCCCAAAATGCAAGTTGAAGCTCTGTCATGCAAAAATGAAGCCATATCTAAACCTAATCCACAAATGCCACCATTTTGTCTGGGCCAAAGCTCATTTAAGATGGCCTGTTGCAAAGTGTGGAACTCTTCTGTAGTCTGACAAATTCAAATTTTAATTATTTAATTTTTTTTTGACAACCATGGGTGCCGAGTCCCCTGGACTAAAGAGTAGATGGACATTCTATCTGATTAGTGCTCAGTTCAAAAGCCTGCAACCCTGATGGTATTGAGATACATTAGTGTGTATGGAATGAGCAGCTTGCACATCTGGAAAGGCACCATCAATGCTGAAATCTATACATCCACATATGCTCCCATGCAGATGGCATCTTTCAGGAAAGGTCTTGCATATTTTAGAAGGACAATGCTAAACTGCCTTCTGAATCCATTACCACCGCATGACTTTATAGAAGAGTCTGGGCATAACTGGCCTGCCTGCAGTCCAGACCGTTTACCAAGTGAAAATATTTGTCGAACACCACCACAGAGAAGACACAGAACAGTTGAGTAGGTAGAATCCTATATTGGGCAAGAATGGGACAACATTCCTCTACCAAAACTCCAGCAACTGGTCTCCGCCATTTCCATACATTTATAGCAATTTGTTAAAGGATAAGTTCACCATTTGGAACATGTAACATGTTCCATCTATTTTTAGGGGTTTGCACTCTTCATCCAGTTTTAGTAAATCAACCCCTTTGTCTGCTTTGCGTCATCTATGAATTTGTTTAGGGGTCCTTTAAATATGCATTACTTGTCATAATCATTTTTAAAATTTTCATTATTTAGCAAAAATGCAGCAACATTTTATCCCAGCATAGTTCACTACAGTATGCAATGGATACAATTACCTTATGTTACTTAGTGGTTTATATGAAATAATGACTGGGTCAAAATAGCTGGCTACAAGCTATAATTCAAATTCCTATCATGAATATTTTTAGAGCTCAGATTTGTAAATGTTTAGCTAAAATGCAAGCATACTTTCTAAGATTGCCGACAAAGATGCAAGTTTAGACCAAGAGTAGTTTTGACCTTGAAACATGTTTGAACAAGTAAGGATGAATATTAATAAGTTTGGCTTTACATGAAGTCTTGGCAGTTAAATGAATTATTCTGCATCACAATAAATTCAGACCGATCCCCATGTTCACAATAGGTTGACATACTTTTTTTGGTAAGATTTCAAAACAAAAAGCAATTTAGTGTTAGACTGGGTTAAAGTTAATGCATTATTTAAAATTTAAAAAGTAAGTGCGTTTCTAAGACAGTTAGTGCCCATATCTGTATTGGTGTCACATGAAATTTGATGAAGGTGCTGCCATTTAGAAGATTTTCCTGTGGTGCTCAGGTACACCGTTTGCTTTTTTTGGTTTTATTCTGCGTTTCACCTTCACAAATACAAAAACTAGGTTGTAAATCTTTTTTAGGCCTCACGCACACTAGACCTTTTTAATGCTTCTATAGGTGAACAGTCTATATCTCCATCTCACACATACACAAGGTGCTCTATACAACAACATACAGCTGTCCACTTTCATGCCCCCTACATCAGTGTAATACACACTTCATAAAAGCGACTTGGGAACCTGCATTACATTTCTGCTTGGTCTATGTCCTGCTACATCTAAAACCAAGCTAAAAGATAAATTCTGCCTGCTGTGCATTCCCAAATTCAACAGCTCACCAGTAAATCACCATCAGAGATGATATAAAAGTAACTAGTAGAGAAACATTAAGCAAATTTAGTATATCAATACATCACATTTGAGCATATCAAGCTGCTTGAGCTTTGCTTAGACAAAAAACAGTAAATTCAAAAGAATGCATGTTAAAGCGGTTCTGCACACATTTCTCTCTTATTGCTATTTGTTTACCGCACCTCCAAATAATTCTCAATGCCCCTTTATTTAAATTTTTTTTTCTCCTACCTCATTCTCTGCAATATTCTTTTTCTTCCCCTGCAGCTATGGGCGGGTTTCGGCGGGGATCAGCATCATTTTCGCTGATCTCCGCACTGTCTCCTGGGATCTCGTCTATCTAATCCCAGGAGTCATTGCGCCTATCAGTAGCGAAATCTCGCGAGATTTCAACGTTGTGACGTCATTACGCCAGCCAGCCACTTACTAAGACGTCGCCCGTGGCAACATTGAAAATTACACAGCTCGTAGCTGTAGCCACTGAGCGTGCGCGGGAATCAGCAAGGAATGCCGGTTCCTCTAAAAAGAGGGAAGGAGAAGTGATTGCTTGTGGGCTTCAAATGCCCACAAGCAAAATGACATTGACCTAAAAACTTTGAAATAAAAGAAGAAATTACACTGAAATACGGACACGGATAGGGGGCAAAGTCAGGAAAAGCAAGGTATTTTTTTAAACACAGTTTAAATTCTGCACAAAAAAAATAAAAGTTGTCAGTGCAGAACCGCTTTAAGTAATGAAACAACTTGAACAGAAGAAAATGGAAATGCTTCCAAGACAAAGTTACCGTACTTTTACTTTGCAACATAAGGACTTTGGCAGTAAGTTTATTTTACCTATAACCCTCATCTTCTACCACATTTTTTGTTTTCATTTATAATCTTACATGTGCACATTTTTAGGATGTTTGTGGTTTTATTTGACAAGAAAAACACCATTTGCACTAATAGACGAAAAACTGCAATAACCCAAGTTAAAAAACGTCAGTACTCGCTCTTATATGTGCAATAATAAAAAAAAAAACCCACACACAATCTTTTGTTCCAGCATTAGAAGTTGCATGGAGGACAGAACCAGACAGCCTCAGAGACAGGCACAAAAGTGGCATACTTTCCACTGTAAGAAAGGATTACAATGTAACCAAATGGAATGTGCCAAGCAGCAATATTTAACCTGGATGTTAGGGCCAAACCATGATAGCACAGTGTAGTTCTTTCTGCCCTGAAATTCAAGGAAGTGCGATTATTTACAATTGTTGTAAATGTGATTTTTTTTTATAAAACCTTTCATTTTTACCCTTTCACAAGAGCCACTTAAGATTTTTAATGGTTCCATAGATTCAGCACTTTGGGCAGTTAATTGCTGTTAAAAAAAAGAATGCATAAATCAAAAGTTTTATTCACACTTGTATATTTTGCCCATTACATATACAGGTCTGTTAACTGCTTATTAGCTGATCAATGTCCTGGGAAAAACTAGATACAGCATAAAAATGTTTGTGTTATCTATTGTTGGTTTATGCAAGACCAAAAAAAAAAATGTTTTGGTGTATACAAAATGCACATTATAACAAGAGCTCCGAGAAAACAAAAGTTATTCTTTAACCACTTGTTTACTGGTCATAAATAAAAAAAAAATAATAATAATCCCAAACAAAAATACAGAAAATGTTGAAAAAAAAAAAAAAAAAACCAATCATGTTTCATAGTTTTGTTATAAAATTTTGCAAACAGGTCATTTTTCTCCTTCACTGATGGGCAGCACTGTTGATGAGGCACCGATTGGTGGTACTGTGCGTACTGATGGACGGCACAGATGAGCTGGCGGCTCATGTGGTAAGGGGGGTCGGGAATCGAACCCTTACTCTCATCCAGCGAGTTTAAAGCCCCATACTTACTATCAGTTTTTCTGCTGAGTTTTTCCTTCAGATTTACCCAAACCATATAATATGAGGGCAAACCTTAGGAGTTTCAATATGTATGCAACCAAGCAGGCCCTTGCATTACGTGGTTTTGGTAAATCTGAAGGAAAAACTCAGCAGAAAAACTGATAGTGTGTATGGGGCTTTAGACTCACTGAACACAAAGCACGACATGTGCAGGCCGCTCAAGCAAGGGTGGATGTCTAACGTCCGCCAGACAAAATAGGTATGTGCTGTAGCCATCATTCATCTATAGCGCGGATCTGAAGCAGTTAAAGCAGAAATCTCTGCAATACTTACCTTACAGTCAGGAGCAACCCAGATACCTGGACCACAAGCTGACGCAGCCTCTCAGTGAGCTGCTAGAAGACAGAGCCATGCGCTCCAGACCCCTGCACAACCCAGCGCTCCAGTGAGAGTCGGAGGGACAGAGTAGAGAGCTGGTGACAGTCACTGCTCAGAGCGGAGGGGTGAAATCTTCTCAGTGTAGAGGCGGTGGGGGACAGGTGCAGATCAGCTTGATGCTGCATTCACCTAGGTGAGTATAATTTTTTTTTCTTGGAAGCCTGTATTTCTCTCAACTCCCACACATGCACAGGGGTTCAGTCATCCCAGCACAAGCTGATAAATGAAAAACAGTGTGAGGACTTGCAAATATCTTCAGGGTCAAGGCAAGGCTGAGGGGAACAACCACAAAATTTAAATTTAGAGTTGCTGGTGATGCGTAAATATGCATCACTGGTTGCCGAAGAGGAAAAAAAAAAAAAAAAAAAAAAAAAATATGAAGGGGGGGGGGGGGGGGGAGAAAAAAACAGACCAAATAGATTCCATTTCAAAGGGCTAACAAAAAAAAAGGTATAAAATAGCCTGACACATTTGCTGCCAGAGCCACTTTTGTTACTTTGTTTCTCTCAAAGTTAATAATTTTCGGTCACGATCATTTAAACCTATAATTATACAAGTTTGGCAAAAACTGGAAAATAAAATGTCACATATTAGTGCAACGTTCTATCAAATGCAAAAGTTTTAGGCAGGTGTGAACACTGTAAAGCAAGAATTCTCTCAAGAAAATAATTTTTTATATTTTTAGGTTTATTAATTTAGAAAATGAAAAGTGAGGAAAAAATCTAAATAAAATCAATAATTGAGGTGACTACCCTTTGGCTTCAAACCAGCATCAATTCTTACAGTTGCACAAAGTCATATTTTTGGAGGATTACAAATTGGGTGTATGATTAGCCAATTACTACAAGCAGGTGCTAATGATCATATTTTTTTTATGTAGGTTAAAAACAGTCATTAACTGAAAATTTAACAGCTGTGTAGGAGGCTTATAATTGGGTGAGTAACAGTTAAAAAAAACACTCGGGTTACGGAAGACAGTTTCAGGTCACACGTCACAAGCCATGGCAAAACTGAACACAGCAACAAGACTGCATTGGCAAGGTGTCTCCCAGGCAAAGTTTTCAAAGCAGACTGGGGTTTCAATGTGTGTTTAAGGCCTTTTGAAGGAGCACAAAGTATGGGCAACGTTGAGGACCAGAGACGCTGTGGTCAGCCAATGAAACAATGCAGCAGATTAACCACTTCAGGACCGCCGTATTGCCAATGTACGTCAACACAATGGCACAGGCAGGCATAATCACGTAAATGTACGTGAATGCCTTCTAGCGGGTGGGGGGTCCGATCGGACCCCCTCCCGCTAGATACGGCGGTCCCTTTCGGTGCCGGAGCGATCGGCGATGAGGGGATGGCCGTTGGTTTCCGCCCATCCCCTCTCGATCGCTCCTGGCCAGTGACGAACTTCCTCCCCTGTGAAAATGTAAACACAGGAGGAGGAAGTGATGTCACACTCCTCGTGGCGGTCTTTTTGAACCGGACAGCGAGGAGTGAAGACGCAAGTAAGTGCACCAACAGTCCACTGACACATAGGTACACACAGGCACACATTTCACCCCAGTCACCCCCCGATCACCCCCCCGATCGGCCCCCCGCCCCCCCCCAGTCACAGTGTCACTAATGCAGTGTTCATTTATTTATTGATCACTACATTTAGTGTCAGTTGTGACTGTAAAAAGTGTCAGGGCAGCTAGTGTTAGGCCCCTTTAGGTCCAGGGTAGCCCCCTACCCCCCCCCTAATAAAGGTTTAACCCCTTGATTGCCCTCCCAGTTAACCCTTTCACCCTCTTTTACCAGTGTCACTAAGCGATCGTTTTTCTGATCGCTGCAATAGTGTCACTGGTCCCGCTAGGAAGCTAGTTTTTTTTTAGGTTCAACGCCAGGTTTTTATACCATTAGGTACCCCGATATATAACCTAATAAAGGTTTTAACCCTTTGATTGCCCCTAGAGTTAACCCTTTCACCAGCGATCGCTGCATAAGTGTCACTGGTGACGCTGGTTAGCCAGTTAGTTATTTAGTTATTTAGGTTCCCCGTCAGCTTTTTATAAAGCTTCAGGTACCCCCATATAAATACCCAATAAAGGTTTTAACCCCTGATTGCCCTTAGTTAACCCTTTCACCAGTGATCACCGTATAAGTGTTACGGGTGACGCTGGTTTGGTAGTTCGCTTTTTATAGCATCAGGGCACCCGCCATTTATTACCTAATAAAGGTTTAACCCCCTGATCACCCGGCGGGTGATATAAATTTGGTTTTAGGGTCAGAAAGGGTCTGCGTCGCCCCAGGCAGTGCTAGGTTAGTGCCAGCACCGCTAACACCCACGCGCAAAGCATACACCTCCCTTAGTGGTATAGTATCCGAACAGATCAATATCTGATCTGATCAGATCTATACTAGCGTGCCCAGCAATTTAGGGTTCTAAAAAAACGCATTGTTAGCAGGATCAGCCCAGATACCTGCTAGCACCTGCGTTTTGCCCCTCTGCCCAGCCCAGCCCAGCCCAGCCCACCCAAGTGCAGTATCGATCGATCACTGTCACTTACAAAACACAACACACATAACTGCAGCATTCGCAGAGTCAGGCCTGATCCCTGCGATCGCTAACAGTTTTTTTTGGTAGCGTTTTATACAGTCGCTGACAGGCTAGGTGCTTTTTTACCTGTGAGTCTCACTACTGTACCCCTAAATTTAGAGCCCAAAATGGCAAAGCGAAGGTACACTAGTGAAGAGGCCTACACGTTTCTGAGCATGACAGATAGTGAAGAGGAAGACACTGATCTGTCAGAATCAGGCTCAGAATACGAACCTGTAGAGGACAGCGCCTCCATGTCAGATAGCTCTGACGACGAAGAAGAGGTCCCTGCTATTGTCAGGCGTACCCGACCCCGATTTTCTGATGTTGTTGAGGTGCAGGAACCGGAAGTCCCTCGTATGGAGTATAGAGCCAGTACTAGCGCCGCTCATCCTTTTGGTGAACTGGCAAGCACCAGCGGCCTAGTACACCCTGGGCGTACATCCAGCACTGCAGTATAACGTGGTGACGTGGCGAGTCCCATAAGTGCAGTTCAAGCTGGCGAGGTGGCAAGCACAAGTAGTGTCCCGCTGCCACCAAGAAGAAGAAGACAAAGACAGGCCCGTCGTACCCATAGTGCCCTTCCTGCAGAATTCGCCTATCCCAATTGGGTGCCCACCACTTCTGCAGAACCCGTACTTCCCCCATTCACTGCCCAACCCGGTATTCAGGTGGATACAGATGATTTTACGCCACTCGATTTTTATTCTCTGTATCTCACGGAAGATCTCTATAGATCTATTGTGGACCAAACCAATTTATATGCTGGTCAACGCATCGCCGCTAATCCCCAGTTGCCGTCTCTTGCCAGAGATTGGAAACCAGTTACGGTTTCCGAATTTAAGACGTTTTTGGGCCTTTCCCTCAACATGGGCACACACAAATTTATGCGGATGCGGGCTTATTGGTCCACGCATCCGGCTGACCACATGCCCCTGTTCTCTAACTCCATGCCCAGGGCACGATACGAGCAGATCTTGCGGTTCTTGCACTTCAGTGACAATGAACTTTGTCGTCCACGTGGAGACCCTGAATACGATCGGCTCTACAAAATTCGGCCCCTCATAAACCACTTCAACCAACGTTTTGCAGACTTGTTTATTCCCCAAAAAGTTGTCTGCGTTGATGAGTCCCTGGTTAAGTTTACTGGTCGCTTGTCATTCAAACAGTACATTCCCAACAAGCGTACCAGGTACGGGGTCAAGCTCTATAAGTGCTGTGACAGGGCCACAGGCTATGCATGGAGCTTTATGGTTTATGAGGGTAAAGATAGTTACGTAGAGCCGGAGAACTGCCCTGATTACATAGGAAGCGCTGGCAAGATAGTGTGGAAATTGGTGTCACCCTTATTCGGAAAGGGGTACCACTTGTACGTGGACAACTATTACACCAGCGTGCCACTGTTTAGTCATTTATTTGATAATCAGATTGGAGCATGTGGCACCGTGCGACCTAATCGCCGGGGCTTTCCCCAGCGGCTTGTAGATTCCCGTCTTAGGCTGGGGGAGAGAGCCTGCTATCGGTGTAATAATTTGCTCGCTATGAAGTGGAGGCATAATAAGAATGTTTTCGTTCTTACCTCCCTTCATGCAGACACGACGGTCCAAATTTCTACGGCGACTGGTATTGTGGAGAAACCCCTCTGTGTCCACGAATATAACAAAAATATGGGAGGGGTGGACCTCAATGACCAGATGTTAGCGCCGTATCTAACTTCCCGTAAGACCAGACGCTGGTACAAAAAAAGTGTCTGCTTACTTATTTCAATTGGCTTTGCTGAATGCTTTTGTGCTATACAAAGCTTCAGGCGGAACATTAACCTTTCTTTTCTTCCAAAGAGAGGTTGTCACAGAGCTTCTGTTTCCAGACGGTTCTGTACCTCACCATTCCCAACCAAATGCAGTAAGCCGGCTGTATGAGAGGCATTATTCTTATGTCCTCCCGAGTACCCCTACCCAACGAGCCCCCCAAAAAAGATGTCGTGTCTGTAGCAAGCGCGGATATAGGCGTGACACCCGTTCTTATTGTCCACGCTGTCCTGGCCAGCCTGGTCTTTGTCAGGGTGAGTGTTTTGAACGCTACCATGAACGAGTGAAGTATTAGCGTAGGGTACAGCATTTCACAGGCTAGGCACACTAACACAGGGTCTCCCAAGATGCCATCGCATTTTGAGAGACCCGAACCGTTACAGTTACAGTTTACAGTTCAAAAAAAAGTGTATAAAAAAAAAAAATAAAAAAAAAAAAAGTAAAATAAAAAAACCAAAAAAAATAAAATATAAAAACCAAAAATAGTTGTCGTTTTATTGTTCTCTCTCTCTCTCTCTGCTCTCAAATTTTTTATACTTTACTGTTTACTGTGTTATTGTTAACCATTTTTCATGTTTTCAGGTACGCCATTCAGCTGCAGCGTGGATTTATTTATCTTGACAGCAACAGCGTTTGCTCCCACGATACATAAAGCCGCGACTCCAGTGCTGTAGGAGGTGATTTCACCACCACAGTTAAAAAAAGAGCATATATGCCGAAGCATGGGGGCATAAGGGGTGGAGGAGCGATTTTGCTCCTAATGCCGCGTACATACGGTCAAAATTCCGACGGAGGGCTTGCCCGTGGAAAAGTTTGAACGTATGTACGCAGCATAACTTTTTTGCGGGAGGATGCCCCCATGCTTCGGCATATATATATTTTAGGCACAGGTTGTGTTAAAAAATGTTTTATTTTTTACTGTTTTTTTTTGGCAATTGCTTTGCAGGTATGGTATGGTAAGGTTTTACTGGGATGTTACTTTGTTTTAACGTTAACCATAATTTGCTTAGCAGGTACGCCATTCAGCTGCAGCACGGATTTATTTATCTTGACAGCAACAGCGTTTGCTCCCACGATACATAAAGCCGTGACTCCAGTGCTGTAGGCGGTGATTTCACCACCACAGTTAAAAAAGAGCATATATGCCGAAGCATGGGGGCATAAGGGGTGGAGGAGTGATTTTGCTCCTAATGCCGCGTACATACGGTCAAAATTCCGACAGGGGGCTTGCCCATGGAAAAGTTTGAACGTATGTACGCGGCATAACTTTTTTGCGGGAGGATGCCCCCATGCTTCGGCATGTATGTCCATCATTAGAAGTGGGTGGATGAAGGGAGGTATCTAATGGTGGGCATACCCACCGATCAATCTCTTTTTTTTCGTTCAGACAACATGACTCTCAGTAAATAGCTTGGGGTGTCTACTTTCCAAAATGGGGTAATTTGGGGGGATTTTGTGCTATTTTGGCATTTTATGGCCTTTGCACCCTTAGAAATCCTGAAGGTGGTGATTGGTTTTCGGGGTGCCGTACGCGACTAGACTCCCAAAAAGTCCCACACATGTGGTATCCCCGTACTCGGGAGAAGTAGCGGAATATATTTTGGGGTGCAATTCCACATATAACCATGGCATGTGTGAGCAATATATCATTTAGTGACAACTTTTTGTACATTTTTTTTTTTTTTTTTTTTTTGTCATTATTCAATCCCTTAGGACAAAAAAAATAAATATTCAATGGGCTCAACATACCCATCAGCAGTTTCCTTGGGGTGTCTACTTTCCAAAATGGGGTCATTTGGGGGGGTTTGTACTGCCCTGCCATTTTAGCACCTCAAGAAATGAGATAGGCAGTCATAAATTAAAAGCTGTGTAAATTCCAGAAAATGTACTCTAGTTTGTAGACGCTATAACTTTTGCGCAAACCAAAAAATATACGCTTATTGACATTTTTTTTTACTAAAGACATGTGGCTGAATAAATTTTGCCCTCAATGTATGACTAAAATTTAGTTTATTCGATTTTTCTTATAACAAAAAGAAGAAAATATCATTTTTTTTCAAAATTTTCGCTCTTTTTCCATTTATATCGCAAAAAATAAAAATCGCAGAGGCAATCAAATACCATCAAAAGAAAGCTCTATTTGTGGGAAGAAAAGGACGCAAATTTCGTTTGGGTGCAATATTGCATGACCGCGCAATTACCAGTTAAAGCAGCGCAGTGCGAAATTGCAAAAACACCTCTGGTCCTTAAGGTATTTATTGGTCCGAGGCTGAAGTGGTTAAAATATACATCATACCTACTTTGCTTTGACATCAAAAGATGGCCAGCAGTGCCATTGACACAGCACTGGTGGAAACCAAGGGGTCCTAGGTACACCCATCTACTGTCTGGAGAAATCTGGCCAGAAGTTGTCTTCATAGAATTGCAGCAAAAAGAAAAAAGGAAAAAGCCACAATCTGAAGTGGAAACAAGGCTAAGCCACTCAATAATGCAAACATTTGGAAACTGGGGTGCAGAAAAAAAAAAAATGGCAGCAGGTGATCTAGACTAATGAGTTCATATTTAAAACATAAGGTTGTAGCAGGAGGCAGTTTGTTTGCCGAAGGGGTGTAGAGCGCTACTATAATAATGAGTATCAACAGAGAACAGCGAAGCATGGTGGAGGTTCCTTGCAAGTTTGGGGCTGCATTTCCACAAATGGAGTTGGAGATTTTAACAGGATCACTGGTTTCCTCAATGCTGAGAAATACAGGCAGATGCATATCCATCGTGTCATACCATTAGGAAACTGTACAATTGGCCCCAAGTTTAGTCAACATAACAAAGGCCTCAGCCACACAGTCAAATGTCATAAAAAAAAAAAAAAAAAAAAAAAAAAAAAACCATCTTAAGCATTAAAAAAAAAAAAAAAAAAACAGAGGCCTAGAAGTGATGGCTTTGCCCCCATAGAGTCCTGATCTCAACATTGAATCTGTCTGGGATTACATGGAAGAGACAGAGGGATTTGAGGCAGTCTACATCCACAGAAGATCTGTGGTTAGTTCTCCAAGATGTTTAGAACAACCTACCTGCCGAGTTCCTTCACAAACTGTATGAAAGTATACCTAGAAGAATTGATGCTGTTTTGAAGGCACACCAAATAAGGATTTGATTATTTCCCCCCCATTTACTTGCCATTTTGTTAATTGATAAATAAGCTAGCGACACTTATTTCTGAAAGCTTTTAAGGCCCTTTTACACTGCCCACACTCTGTTTTAATATGCGGGTAGTGTTATGTCCACTTCAGCACATCAGTTTGCTTTTTGTGAACTTTGTAGGAACGACACAAAGTGGCACTTCATTTATGTGTCCACTCATTTTACTGCAGTTCACTGCACCACACCTCTGGGCTGTGTAAGTGAGTAAGAACTTGCCACATAGAAAACTATGTTTTTTCCTCCATTCTATCTCCCAGGCATGATACCGGAGCACTAGATGCATGTCGGAAAAATGGGAGGGTAGTTCACAGACCGATCACTTCCATCTAAAATCTGACAGTTGTCTTTTGAGGTTTATGTCGCATGGCAGTGAAAGGGTTAAACCAAGACAGGACAAAGGCCTCTACTTTGTTTGGAAACTGTAAATAGGCTTGAATGAAACCTTAGAATCGGATAGCTTAAAGAAAGGGAAGGATTTTTAACTTGGTTCAACAATTCCAAAATGTCAGAAACAAGTTCTATACGATGTTACAGAAACACCAGAAAATGCAACACTATTTTGTAACCTGTGGACAAAGTTTTCTGCACCCAATTGTCGGTAATGCAAGCTTCCCAAATCTTCACAAAAGCCAGGAAACAGTGCACCTATGCTGAAAAAACTGGTGTGGTGGACCTTCATATATAGGTGGCAAATTTTATGCAAGGGTATAGATCCACTTAATTTCCAAGGACGATTAATTTGAGCCAAGGGGATGGAAGAAGACTTGTGGGTCTGGGAACTAGAACCTGACCTGTTGTAACAAAAAAGGAACATGTTGATGCAGGATAGAAAAGAGGTCGAGGTGCGTTGTTTATACTTAGCTTTGCATATCTGGGGTATTTACAAATAGGGGCAAACCACAGTAGAGGAGGTTTGTATTTTTCTTAAATTAATGAGTATGGTGAATCTAGCCAATTATACAAAGGAATCTAAAATGCAAAAAACAGAGAAGAGAAACTATGGGCACGGGAGAAAAGATGTTGATTGATGGAGGCTTTGCATCCCAGCACATGCACACCGTAGACACAGGCTGGAGGGGCGTCACACAGCCTGCAATTGGCAGAGCCTTCTTCAGATAGCTTTCACTTTGTTCACACTGTAAAGCTATTGTCAAACTTAAACTATCTACACCAGTTTATTGCAAAAAAATAATAACTGGCTTGAAAAAATATATTTGTAATAGGTTTTAAAACACTTTCTTGCTATCATTTTGATTCTCTATTCTGAAGCGCTTTTTTAGGTCATGTGGCTAGCAGACAGATTCATAGTCCAGACATGCTCTGCTGTTATAGCACATACATATGCAGAGTACTAGAAACTCCCTGTGATCTTTACCCGAGGACAGGAAAGACCTGGGAAAAAGAATTGATAAAATAAGCTACTCAACCCCTCTTGGCAGAGAGTGTTTACGTTAACATCTGGATGAATAAAAGTGGGTGATAATCCATAAAATGCATTATGCTGAGAAGACCGAATCGAGTCCAGCAGGTACACAAACAGCCAACCGTATATATTGGTTGCATACAAAAAAAAGGTACAAATCTGTGCAACAAAGTGAAATGACATTTTCAAATTAACCCAATTTTTTTTCAACCAGATTGTGAGAAATCGAAATGTGAAATGACATGCATTCAGACCCAATCATGCCCCACCCGGCCAATGAGGTTTATGAGATAGGGGGAAGAAATTGGACTGATACTGCCGAGCTGTTAGGGTTAGTCAACCCATCCACATGAAATAAGTAAGCGAAGAGCTAGGTATAACAAACGGTGCCCCTGGCTACCTCCAGCCAGCAAAATACCCTGAGAGTGCATGTATGACTTTGGCTCAGGTTTTACATTACATCTCAACAAAATGGCCAGAGGGCCTTATGGGGAAGAAACTGTAGAAGAGGAGAAAGAGAAAATTATAGAAAGTAAGAGAACAAAAGAAGTGCACCCTGTCCAGGCAAGAGATACTATATTATATACTACATCTCATGAGGCATTTGACCCAAGGGTCCCAAATTTTGACAAAAAGCCAGTTTAGCGTTCAAAACGTATTCATTGACCATGATCCAAGATAGTTTTGAACTTGATAAAATTGAACTGGATTGTAGGGGATTTCCATGACCTGGCGATGAAAATTCTACCTGCCACAAATATGACCGCTATGAGCCTCCTCGTGTGTCCCCCTCACCAGACGCCCCACCAGTGCCTGTAGTGGCGTTTTAATGAGGTACACTTGAGTGAGCGAGAAAATAAAAGTATGAATCCAAAATCTCCTTAATTTCGGGCAGGTCCACCAGGTGTGGAACATCACACCTTCAAGGCCACAGCCTCTAAACCACAGCAGTGATACCCCCAGGACACAAGATGCCACTCACTGGCAACATGTTTCACCTCAAAAACACTTTATTTTGCTTCAATTTTAATGTTTTACATGTGTACTGTGCCATTTTACACTAATCCTCCACTTTCAAAAGTCTCACCAATATCATTCCCATTTGTTAATATAGAACAACTTAGAGGCCGAGGTCAATAATGCTATAGATTTTCGAAAATGTGACCAGCGTGTTTGTCAAGCAGAAGTTTGATTCCATTATGTTGGTCTTTAGCTCAAACACCACCCAGGCTGGACACAACGTCAATAGAGACTGCAACATGAGAGAGAGGCTGTACAAGATCTGTGCCAGAGGATACAGCCTGACCTATGAAAACACTAAAGCAATACTTCAATTATTAAGGAAATACAATCTTGCCTGACCCTTTTTAATAACTGAAAAAAAAAAAAAAAAAAATCACACTTTCCACATGAAAAGAAAAATTAAGTTACCTTTCGGTACCATTCTTTTTTCCTGGGAGTTAGGTGGGGAGCAGTATGCCATAAGTCATTTTCCCCTCACAGAGCTCACTGTGGGAGAAAGTGAGGTCGGGAAGGAGGAACGCCACCTTTTGGCAGTGTAGGCAGGTAATTACTACAGTCTGTATTACTACAAGGGGCAGTCAACAGCTGGACAGAGCAGGAAAAAGCTGTGCAACACTGGGTGGTGCACAACTGGAAGAACATTGCGGAGGCTTGCATGAAAAGAGCAGTCATGGACTGCACCAGGATGTACTGTGCCAGAGCAGATCAGTTTGTCGTCTAAGTAGTTTTTAAGTAAAACTCCAATTTCAAAGTCAATAGCACAGATGCAATGTTATCTTAAAAAGAACTGGCACTCAATTTTTAACTGTTTTCTGGAGTTTTTTTGTTTTGTTTTTTTAAACTCAACCCAGGCAAAAAAATAAAATAAAAGGGAAGGGCAGGAAGAAGATTCATTTGGCTGTGGAAATCTACATGCAAGCTTCAGAATAAACCACTGGGAAGGAAAAGGGGAGGACAACTGCTCTAAGAATGCAAGTTCTTACAAATGCTGACAACACTGAGACTGCTTCTATGTCAGAAACGTTAGGAATTCACTGGGAGAAAACAGAAGTCTAATGCAGTCTACATTTCTTAAAAGACATAAAACAGAAAGCAGCCGTTAGAAGGAGATAACTTCTAAAGCCAGAATAGACCAATACTTTTTTAGATTATGCATGGGGAAAATGAAAGAAATTACACACTACTTTGACATCTATGCAAAAGTTGTTTTTATTTTCCCCCCACATAATATGCTTATTGCCAGCCATCTCACACTGATGAACCCCTAAAGAGAAAAAAAAAGAAGCTTTTGATGCAATGCTTTTTCAATCTCAAGTAGTCCTCCATAACAATATCTTTCACTAAAGAGAACCTCGGCTTTTGAGACTAAATGGATGTCTAACATCATTCAACCCACTTCTGAGCACAGTCCCATCCCTACGGCAATGTAATCACACAGCCTAGACTGTTTTAGTGCACTAAACAATAGTAATCGAGTGCTATTGTGTGATGTTATCACACTAGCCAGAAGACCAGTGTGAAAAAGTTAGGCCATTTTAGAACATTTTTTAACAAAGAGCACCGATACTTTTTTGCATAACCATCGCCTAGGAAGAGGGGTGGGTTGGATGACACCAGGTTAGTTGAGGCTGGGGTGAAATAGGAATTGTGGGGTGTGAGTTAGGTCGGACAAGGCTGTGGTGGCTGGGGGGGGGGGAGAGAGAGAGAATAGGGATAGAAGGGTTGTTAGGAGACATAGGGGCAGAGGTGACTGCAGGCATGATACACAAGACAGCCAGGGACTGCAGGCACAGTACAGGGAGAGAGCCCTGCAGTCAAGTACAACATGCCCCATACAGGGTCTTCATACAGAGCCTCCACCCCGTTCTCTGCCTCAGCATCCAGAGCTGGAGGAGGGACGTGTGCAGCAAGGAGACAAGGCTTGTGGGCTGTTAGGATGGGTGGACCTGCACCTAGTGATGCCACTGGGAGGAGGTGGTGGGGATGGCACTGTCCAGTGGGGAGGTGGTGGCCCGATCCCAAGTGACGTTGCGATACTGGCGAAAATGGCTAGTAAATCGGCATATATACATACAGTAAGGGAGAAGAGTCTCTAAATAAACTTATTTTAATAAAGACAGTTTAAATAGTTCTCTTAATTGTATTCAGTTCATGGTCCTTAAAACATACAACCCCAGTTCAAAAAAAAAAAAAAAAAAAAAAAAAAAACAGAATACATTACACTGCACAGATTAACCCAGGTCCTCCTGTTCTGGGGTCCCCCACAGGCGCTACTGCGTGCGACACCCCCCCCCCCTCCCCGAGTGCCCTCGTAGCACACCACTTGCTATGAGGGCACGTGTGCGGTCACTGCTGAGGCGGCTCTATGTGTCCATTGACATTACTGCAAGCAGGTTTTTTACCTTAATGCATAGAATGCCTACCTACAAGAATCTACCTTTATAAAACACTTTAATATGAATAACAGTCCTAAAGCACACATCAAAAACCCATCATATCATTGTGTAAGAAAGTGCATTGGTAAACTTTATGGACAGGGCAGTGCAGTGGCTAAGTGGTTATCACTTATACCTGGCAACACTAGGGTCACCGGTTCCAATCCCAATCATTGCAATACCTGCAACAAGTTTGCTTGATCTCCCTGTGCCTGTGTGGGTTCTCTGGGTACTCTGGTTTCCTCCCACATTCTAGAGACATGCTGGTAGGTTAATTGGCTTCTGTCCAAATTGGCCCTAGTATGTGTATGCTTGTTTGGGACCTTACAGTGTAAGCGCCTTTTGGACAGGGACTGAAGTGAATGTATAAAACATATGTAAAGCGCTGCATAAAATTAATGGCACTATACAAGTACCTGAAATATACTTTTCTGCATATATATCAAAATCAAAAGAGCCTAATAAAAGTCAGCAAGCAACAATCGAAAATAAATAAGTGGCTGAAAAAAAAAAATATATAAAAATTTTAATTTCTACAATGTAAATACAAGATATAAACACAATGATGCTCAAGAGCCAATTAACTAGACTGCAGCCGGTTGAATATCCTTCCCAGAGAGTTTAGACCCATCAAGGTAAAAAGATAAAATGAGAATGATAGTCAAAATGAAAAAAAAAGGACAGCAAGTTAGTTTATGCAAAAAAAAAAAAAAAATAATTAAAAAGCTTCCGTATTGGACTGCACCAAGGAGAATGTTATTACATGATAAAATGTATTCGATTCAAAAACTGGAAGACACAGGATTTTTGTACTGCCAGTAAAGTCCATTTCTTGGAGCCCAGGTCTGGCAGCCTCCATCAAAGCGTCACACAGTCCCTTTAAACCCAACATTTGTTCTCCAGAAGCAAAGCATTGTGGGATTCGTAGATCGGGAAAAGCAAAGTATGTAGATCCTAAAAACCTGGAAGATAACCAGTTGGCTATGACTGCTTTATAAAACACATTTCTAATCTACACGAGGGTTGGATTGTTTAGAACTATAAAGCCAATGTTTCCAATATTAACACTGTAAAATCATTCCAGAAATAAAAGTTTCACAAACTGGTTAGTGGATCCAGATCCATCTCCCCCACACTTTCTGCAAAGATAATCAGTGCAAAAGTTTGTTATCCAGAAACTCCTATCAGCATTTTAGATGTGGGAGACAAATGTGGCGCAAAATGTGAGTATTTGTTAAGAAACAGCTTTCTGCTCTAATATGCCCCCCCCCCCCCCCAGTTAATGATGTAGAAATTCCATAAAGATGCTAATTTTTCATTTTATCTGTCATTGTGTACAATTCCTTGGTTTAAAGCCATTTTGGAAAGAGTGCTGCATGAGATAAGAGCTTGCGCAAGCATTTAGTAGACTTTGCAATCCACCACATATGGTGTCAAAAGGGTTAAAAGACAGACAGACAGACCCTAAAACTGGAGTTTTTTTTAAAGTATATCTAGTGCTGGTAAAAGCATGCAAGTCTCCCTGCAATACCCTGCACAACAGGTCACCAACTCAGGAGGGTAGGGGAAACACTTAGACCCCTTTCACACCTTCTTTGCAGCGCTTTTGGAGTGGTGAATACACTGCTCCCTAAAGCGCCCCTTCCCATTGAAATCAAATGGGAAGCACATGCAAAACGCCTGAAAAGCGACTGAAAAACGCTTTTTGCAGCAGCCTTTTTGTGGGTGCTTTTAACCTTTTGCCCACTAGCAGGGGGTTTAAAGCACCCCAATAGCGCTGGTAAAGCGCTGCTAGTTTAAGCGGCGCTTTATGAACGTTTTTCAGGCACTGACTTTGTGAAAGGGCTCTTAAAGCACTTGGGCTTTTACATTGGGATTGCAGACGAGGCTTCTTTCAAGCGCTTCACAGGCGCTTTTTTTAACGCTAAAGCGCCTGAAAAACGCCCCAGTGTGAAAGGGGTCTTAAAGCCAGACAACTACATTGAGCAGACCTATTCATCCAACGCTGGAAGATTTTTAAGAAAAAGGATAGAGAAGATAGACTGCTCATACATTGTCCAATCACAGACTGGGGCAGTCCTACGCAATTGTGGAACCAAACCCTCCTATCCCTTTCAGCTAAGGAAGCTACCATACCAGCCTGTTTGATCTGCACTTGACAGGATGCACACACGATCAGCCATTTATTGGCTTGGAAGTTTGGTTGAGAGCCAACAGCATTAGGAACTGTAACAGCCATCTTTAAAGACATGCCTAAAAAAGCTAACCGTTTTGGGAAACCATTCAAATCAGTGGATTTAGTCCCAGTTAAGGCTGTATTGCTGTTTGAAGAAAGGTCTTAATATGAGAGTGGCTGAATAAATTACAAAGCCTTTGGGAGGTAAGGGCATTAGACCAAGAAAGTGCTTTTAAAAAGCAGCCACAGTGCCCGTTTAGACAATTTAGCTCTACAAAGAATATGCAGATTCCTGTGAAAACTTTAAAAGCCCAATTGAAGCATTTTTTGTTATATATTCAGGTTGCATAACAAGAAATTAAATATGTGGGGCATCTTCTTGTACGTTTGCTAAAAGTGTATAACTCTGTAACATGTTACCCCAACACTTCATATTCCCGATGCGTCTGCTGTACCATGTGCTTTTATGAGAAAGTTTTCTCTTTGTATTGCTTCCTTTATTTGAAATCCCTGGTGTTCCTGCCAGGCCCTAAAAACTGACCACACCAAGCTGGAGAACACACAGTGGTCAGTTCCCTAGCTATGCTGGTAACTTGGTGTGCTCTCCTCTAATAAGACTTGCCCTGACATGCCCCCACTGCACAGCATCTGTGCTCTAATCAATAACGCTGCTCATAGAGCATTAATACTGTTGATTGGAGAGAGAGTGTGTGTGTGTGTGTGTGTGTGTGTGTGTGTGTGTGTGTGTGTGTGTGTGTGTGTGTGTGTGTGTGTGTGTGTGTGTGTGTGTGTGTGTCCATGTCAGACCACTAGGAGATCCACATCACTGTAGTCCATGTGAAGAGCAGCAGCCAAATCTCCATTGTGCTGCCAACACAGGACAACCGAAAAAAAAATAAAAAAATAAAAGTGTCAGACATTCGTTACTTGTTATGCAGCCTTACTGCATACCAATCCTGAAACATTGGCTTCAATTGGGCTACAATTTGTCAAAAATCATGCAAAAATGCTTTGCAATCTAAATACTGGTCACTACAAGCCAGGATAATGTATGCACTTAAGAAAAAAAAAATTGACATTTCAGATTTAGGCCTCATGCACACGAGACGCAGGTGAAAACTCTGCTCAAAAAAAGCTGAAAAGCGCGTTTAGAAACACGCGTTTTGCCGCATTTGCGTTTAGAAAGATAACATCATGTAGACCCTCCCCAAGCTCTCAAAGCATGTTTTTTTTTAACTATTTCTGCTATTTTGATCAGAGTGAGCAGCAGCAGCATAGAGAGCAGTTGTACACTTGCATTTGCCTCTTTCTGTGGTATATATTTTGAAATGGATCCCATATTGAATACATGTCAGGAAATGCTCCTGATGTTGCTCTTGATGAGACAGCAACGCCGTCGCAAATTTTGTGAGAGGTCCAGAGTCAGAGATCATCGATATTGGACCCATCCGTTGATGGGACAGCGAATGTCCGTTGGATATAATTTCACAAACATGTATGTGCAGCTGCGTACCTACACTGACAAGTAGTTTTAATTTTAGCCAGATGTCCATTGTCACATTTGATGTGCTCTTAGAAAAAAATACGACCTGGTCTGACATTCATGGACACCAATATGAGAAACAGTGTGTCACCAGAGGAACGTCTGTTGGTAACGATCAGGTATACGTATACATTTATAAAATATATTTATAGATGTACAGATTAATTTTTTTCTCTGTCCTTTGTTTAAAAAAATAAAAAATAAATAAATAATGTCTATTTATAGCAAATTATCCAATTTTTTAAAATATCTACAATTTTCTTGTGGCAATTTTTAAAATGTTTTCATTATTTCTAATATAAAGCAATATTAAAATCGTGTTTTTTTAATCTTAATATATTTTTTTATTCATTTTTTCTAGTTTCAAATTGTTTTATTAAAAAGCAAATCTATGTTAGATTTTTTAGAATTGTTTTAAATTTGACCAATTTTTTAATATATTTTTATCGTGATTGATTGATTCTTTGCTGCTGTATATGGTAGTATAATATTTTTTAATGCCCTATTAAAATATCCAGAATCCTAACCCTAACCATTCATCCTAACCACTAACCCTAAACAACCCTAAACCTAAGCCTAAACAATAACCCTAACCCTAACGGATAACCACTTACCATAACACCCAACCCTAATGACCAAATTACATTGCCTCAGATGGTCACAGTTGACTTTGAGGCCATGTATCTCTGATGCAGAAAAGTGCATGACATTTTGCGACCCGACTTTGGGGCCCCCCCTATATCGGGGGTCACTTGGTGATAGGAACCTCAAAATTTGGATATGTTGTAGTGCTAGTTCCACAGTGTCTGCATACTGAATTTGGGGTTCCTTGCAATAAGTGGCCCCAAGATATGGGCCACCAAAGTCGGGTCGCAAAATGTCATTCTCAGATCATATTTCTGAGTTTTCTGGTCCAAAAAATTGGGCTCCTTTAAAATGTTTATAAACGCAAACGCAGCTAAACGCGTGTGCCGCGTTTTGCGTCTGAACCCATTTTTTTGCTTCTGGAAAAACGCGGTTAAAAGCAACTGCATAAAAGCGGCAAAAAACTAGACTGTGTGCATGGACACATAGGATAACATTGAATGAGTTCAGGGGCAGTTGGGGGAAAAAAATAAATAAATAAATAAATAAATAAAAGTGTCCAACTGCATCTGAACACGCGTTTAACAGCGTCTCGTGTGCATGAGGCCTTAGATTATAAAAAAAAAAAAAATGCCTATTTGCAACTTAAGTTTAAGTTTCTATGGCACGCAAGTATTGTCAGTGATAAAATCTGAACAAATGTAACGGTGTTACATTTGTTTCCTCATTGGGTTTAAAATGCACAATAATAAAAAAAAATAAAAAATAAAATATAATAAAAAAAAAAAAAAAAAAAACACACACACCACATACACAACCTGTACAGAAAATGGCACTTTATTTTTAAAGTTAAACATCTGCCAGTAATGTCTAGACTTTCATCAAGATCACTTGGATAAACTCCTCCGCACTGGAAAAGCTAGAAACGAGTTGCAGATTCGACAGCCACAAAGAGTACAAGGATCAGGTATGCAGTGGCACCTTCTGATTCTCATTCACAACAGTAAAAGGAAACCATAATGGTTTGGTTCAGTATTTTAATCTTTTTTGTTTTTCAAACTATTCTATAAACAAATTTTTTTAATTTTGCTATGCATGTGAAATCTCCATTTTACAAATATAAGTTTAATACAGGGTAAAGCAGAGGCTGGTTTCACATAGCATGGGTTCTCTAAAGAGCTAGTAGGAAATGCCGACCTTTAGACTGCAACAAACGAACCCTCCCACATCTACAATTTGAGAATGAAGGACACCTCAGGGAGACAGCAACTTGCAGTATACTGGAGTGAAAAGTGGCAGTGGTTAAATTATGATGGCAGGGAGGGAACAATCTGCCACCTCCACCTCCGGGGTGCCATTTTCCTTTAGCTGCAGGAGGCAGCACCTGGGGGTGTACACATGCTTCGGCCACAATGCCTTGCTTCACAGATGCCGCATTAATTATACCCAGTCAAAATGCAACACATTCAGGTGAATGCACACTGCTGCGGCATGCCAGTGCAGCGCTGAAGGAGTTAAAGCAGGCAAAAACGTGCATTTTTTAAACAGCCATTATTTGGGATCTTTGGTGAAATATCAGGGGTCTTAACAGACCGCTGTTATCTCACGTCTGAGACAAGAAAAGGTGACCAACGACGGATTCTCAGTTCCCAGATCCTCAGTACCTTTCCCTGAAGCCTCAGTTGCACTGGACAGTGAATGAGGCTGGGTTCACACTGGTGCGATGCTGGACATTGCATGTGATCTGCACAGTAGTGCGGTGTCAATGGCATGCAATGTCTGCATGGCTAAATTTGCATCGCATTTGCACCCAAATGGTGCAGGACCATTTTTGGTCTGTGCTGGAATTAGATTGCATGGGTGTTCACATCTATGCGATTCAATTCCTGCAATACGCAAACCGATCTGGGGGTGTCAAACTTTCTATTCACACCCGCAGCGTTTCACATAGGGCAGTGTGAACTGCCTTTGAGTCCTATGCAATGCGGGAACCAGCACTGGATGGCTTCCTGTTCACGAACTGAAGCCTAGTCCCTCAGTATGGTACTGATTGTTCATAACTGAAGCATAGTAATGATCAGTACCATACTGGGGAACATTTAATAAAGTAAATGCAGAAGTTTGTCTGTAACAGATCTGATGTGTGTGCACCTCGGCTCAGAAGAGTGAACAAGCGGTATTTGTGAGGCAACACCAACATTGTGGGTGCTAGATTGCAGAATACACTCATGGTTTCCTTTTTGGCGTGCACCCTGGCAGATACCTCTTCCTTCTCCCAGGCAATGGGATAGCCATCACTGACTGTTTTTAAATATCCTTTTGGCTGATGTACGTCGCAAGAAGGAAGAAAAAAGGAAGAAGGAAGAAAAAAGGAAGAAAAAAGGAAGAAAAAAAAAAAGGAAGAAAAAAAAAAAGGAAGAAAAAAAAAAAGGAAGAAAAAAAGGAAGAAAAAAAGGAAGAAAAAAAAGGAAGAAAAAAAAGAAAAAAAAGGAAGAAGGAAGAAAAAAGGAAGAAAAAAGGAAGAAGGAAGAAAAAAGGAAGAAATGTTTTTTTTTTTACGCCTCAATACTTACCAAGGTGGATGTTGCAGCTGTCCCCCAGCACCTCTACACTGAGAACCGAGCGATCAAGCACCACTGATCATTCGGTTTTTCAGAACTCTGAGCAGAGAACTGTAGACTGTCAGTCACAGCTCTCCTCTCTCCTTGCTCATTGGAGCTCTGGGCTGTGGAGGGGGCAGAAGTGGCCGTCTCGGGCTCTCAGAGGCTTGGTGAGAGGCTGAGCCATTTGTCAGTCCAAGCACTTGGAGGATTCAGACTCCGTGGTCAGGATGACACAGTGCCTGGACCAATCTTGGTGTTGTCAGCAGAGAGCGGGCTTCAGTTTGCTCTCTACTGAAAATGGGTGACAGGAGTGCTAAAACGAATTGCACTCCTGTGATCCATAGGAGAGGTACAGCCAAACACGCTTTGGCTATACGTCTCCTTTAACTGCCTGTCAGTGTGTGCCAGATCTCTGCAAAGACATAGAAGGCTCCTTTCACACTGGCAGACCAATCGGGTCCACCTGTCTGATTTTTAGGTGTACCCATCCGGGCCATCCATTGCACTCTATAGAGCTTTGAGTGTCAAATGCACACAGATGTACAATCTTATCCGCTAAAAACAGATAGATGGGGATCCGTTTACATCCGACCTCCCATAGAAGACAGCGTCTAGCTCTCTACTCTGCAAAAGCAGATCTGACAGGGATAAGCCATCCACCTGATCAGTGCAAACGTTCTGTTGGGATGATGGAGTCCAACCCATGTGAAAGGAGCTTTAGAGAAACAAATGTATCCATTAGGGCTCCTCTCTTACTCCAGAAACATGCTGGTTGGCTAACTGGCTCCTGGCTAAATTGGCCCTAGTATGTATAAATGTGAGAGTTAGGGAACTTGGTGTGCAAGCTCCTTGAGGGCAGGGACTGATGTGACCTATACAATATACTGGATATGTGTAAATTGACTGCGCCATATAAGTACTTGTAATAAATTACCGGTAATTTCATGTACTGGAAGAGACTGACAAGCAATCTAGCTACAGCGTCAACAGCTTTATGGATACATTTGTTTCACTTGTATGTCAGAAAAGATTGGCCACAGACTGAAAGGCAAACAGCTCTGTGTTCAGTTCGGCAAACCTTATTGAAATAAAGAGCCAGAATCTGTCAAAATTAAAATTAGCCATTCTCTTGACCAATATGCAGGGTGGAGGCCCATAAAAAGCATGCCGCCCCCCCTTTCTTGAACCATACCAGGCCACGTGCCCTCAACATGGAAAGAGTACCTTGCCAGGGGGGACATACGTTGATGAGGACATGCATCTCCTTCACACCCCTTGCTTGGTAGTTTAAGGGGTCTGTAGGGGGGAGCTCATTTGAATCTCAAAGTCCCCTTTTATAAAACGATATAGTAGTACTAAAAAAAAAAAAAAAAAAAAAAGTTCCTCAAATCACAAAGCCCACCACCACCTTCCTGCTGAACAAAAAACAAACTGCTGCACATATAAAATAGCCATTAGACTATATTTGGGCAATGATGCAAGTCTCCTTTCAATGCACATTTGATTCCCTACCAGTAAAAAGGACACCATCAATGCTAAAATGTTGCAATATAAATAAAGCAATTACATAGAACAAAGAAAACTGCATGAGGAGTGTGTTACAACGCCAAAATGCAATGTAGTGTATGCAGCAAGAAGAAAAACATACGATTAACAATTAACTTCCCCCCAGCAGACTGCTTTTTTTCCAGGTGAATTCCACAGTTTGTAATCATCGAGCAAAAACATATCTGAAAAATATCTCTGAAGCATTCAAACATTTACAGTTTGTTAAAGAGATTACTGGTTTGGGGAAGAAAAAATAAATAAAAATAAGGGGGGGACCTGAAATCAGGTTGCTATACAAATACATTATACTGAGCTGAACTAAACAGCATCTATATATTTATATGCAATCCACACCGATTCAATGTTCAATAACAATAAATCCAGAAAAAAATGCTAAGGGGTAACTATGTATTGATATTAGCTGTAAATATAGGGGAATTTATCCAGATGATATGGTTGCACTGACATTACTGAAAAATTAAATTTTTTTGTGTTTATGGGTCAAGCACACAGTGGCCACATGATACTTTTATTTATTTTAAATTTTTTTAAATTTATTTTTATTTTTTTAGATCTTTGAAGCAATGTTGGGATAGCAGCAGCAAGTGGGTATAGAAACTGAACCTTAAAGAAAAGAGATTTTCTTGTTTTTCAGGGTGTTTAAACACAAAATGACAAAAACTATTTCTGGTCATAAACTTCAATATTCTCAAATCACATATTTAATCAAGACTGTTATGCAAACAGTGTGAGGCTCTAGCAGACCCCTGCTAAGCCACAGTCAGTCTCAGCCACTAAAAAAAATTAAATAGTAAAAAGGAGGTCCTGCCAGTGACACAAGTTGTTCCCTATTAGCATTCAACACATTTCAAAGTAAAATTCAACTGCTATGAATCAATAGGAAGGCATAGTTTTTCCTCAAAGGAACATCAATACAAGTTCTTAGAAAATCGGTGACCAATATTTAACAAAAAGGAATTAAAAAAAAAAAAAAAAAAGTCTACATTAACTAAAGCAACCATTACCCTTCTAATTTAAATGAGACAGATATCATCTAGAGCAGTCTAGAAAAAAAAAACTGCAGGAAAAAGTTTAGAAGTATGTGAATAATTACCTGGCCAATAACCTTCAGCCAGTTTTCAATGTTAATTGGTAGTAGGTGTTACATCTCGTTGGCACTTGCAACTATGCAATGAATAACTTAAGAGCATTGTAAAGGGAAGGGGAAAAAAAAAAAAAAAAAAAAAAGGGAAGTTTTCTTAACTTTCCAGACAATCCCTGGGTTTACAAATGTGAAGAGATTAATACAGACTGGGAAAATGTACACAAACTGCAGTTTACAATTTGCTGTGTTCAAACTTTAAAACGATGACAAAAAATTGGAACTACTATAGAAATATTTCCAATTTTTTTTCCAATTTTTTATAACTGTAAATCTGCTCCTCTGTTTTACACTACACATTAGCAACTAATTCTAGCTTGTAATACTTTGATTACAAGAATGAAGCACAAATTGTTGACGTGGCAAGACATACAAATGGGTACAATAAGGATTTTAAAAAGGTTGCCTCACCCACATCCCCCCCCAATAAAAGGAAGTGAATACTCACAAAAAAGTAACTGTTCCATAATTGGGCCGTGTCTGGCCCAGTATCATGTGATCTGGTCCAATACATTTCTAAAAAAAAAATTATATTCTCACTAATGTATTACTAATGCCATCTATAGAAGAGCACCCCATTCAAATAGCAGGTTACACAAAAGTGTTTGAAGTTTTTACATTAATTTTAAATTGTGAATAAACTTTTGTATTATTTATGTAACATTTACTATTTTGGGAGTACTCAATTCCTTTATTTGGGGTTGTGCGACAAAGTCCTTTTTCTTTCCTTTCTTCCTTTTTGCACTGGGAATGAATGTCGTCATGAAATAGAACAAAACCCTAAAAACAGTGAATGCTATGAAAGAAAACAGCACTGGAAGCAATGGTGCTGCTTTCTCTTTTAAAAGCTGCGTTTCCAGACATCAAGATAGCATAGATACCCCAAGCTTACTACTTGGACCAAGCTTTACCTGTTGATACATCACTTGTGCTGGTTGCACACCAGCACAAAGTTTTTGAAGCAAATCTAAAACCACCAATTGGTTTAGAGATAACTGTTCCAAACTGCTGGATTCCTTCAAAATGCCATGGGTAACCAAGACAAAGACAGTCATCATACCCAAAACAAAGAAGCCTAGGTCTTCTATTATACCGTGCCATTAGTCAAGGAGAGGAAAAATACTAGCCAATAGTAAGAAGAAGAACAAACAAAATGCATTGTTGTCTCCAACAGAAGAGTAGTTTCTCAGGCCACAAATACAATATCTGGAGAAAAAGATTAGTCCAAAAAAAAAAAAAAAATAAAAAAGGGGAAGTATTAATATCATGTAAAAAAAATTCAAGATAATCTTAAAGCACCAATGCCAAGAGAAGAAGTCAAAAAACGCAACTCTATTTGTAATGCCACTGGTCAACAGTGTGACATTTAGTCTAAGGTTTCATTTGATTCAATTTAATTAGGCCATGGACTTGTAAACTCAAACCTGCTGGATAATAAAAAGGATAGGTCTGTTCCACAAGGTGTCCTCACACAAACCCAGAGGCATCCTCAGAGAAAATGACCTAATGCAAATACGTAAAAAAGCATTCAAAGACCTTGTGATACTGGCAGCAGAAACTAAAAACAATTTGAACAAGAAATAAGAAACAAGTTTTGATTTTTTTTACAATTAAGTAGGTGTTAAAACAAGTATTTTAAATTGAATTCTTACAAAATATATTTTTAACTCAAAAAGGCATGTATGGGAGATTAAAAAGTGCAATAAAAATAAATAAATAAAGTGATTTACAATGAATCTAAACCACCCTCCCCCCACCCTCCTTGCTTTTACCAGAAAGTTTCTCTCAGGAGTCCATTGAGGGATACAAGAAGTCTTTAACCTTTGGGTTATACAGCAGCCTACAGGAGTAGGCTTAAAAGAACTCCTGTGTCCCTCAATAGACAAAGAATAAACACTTGGATTTTAGCCTTGGAAACCTTTATAAAAAAAAAAAAAAAAAAAAGGAGGAGACGGCTAAAAAAAAAAGCCAGACCTACTGCCAGAATAAAAAAAATTAAATTAAGTCAAGCACCTACGAGTCTAATCAATTAGTATTCTTAAGCTGCAATGAAAAAGCATGAGGGCTTAGTATGTCCACTGCTTGGGATAAGTCCCTCAAAATTAGTTGGGATTCCCACTCAGTGGAAAATACCTGCAAAAGTTGATAGGGTTTACGTGCATTGATGCATTTGCCACACAAATGGTCTTCCCTTTCCTTGAAAAACAGAAAATAGATCCCGCGCCTCCTAATTTCTAAAACTAGGTTGCTAAGCTGCTACCCCTTAAACTAGGTGAAAAATCACCAGTGCAGAATTTGGAGGAGGTTGGTAGGGGGCGCTAATGGGTCTAACAAACCAAAAAAGAAAATACTTTTTTTTTTATGGCTACCATTCTGCCTGGTTTTAAAACCAAGTTAGATATCTGGTAAACTATAATTGACTTATAAAGTGCATATAGATGTGAATCTTAACAGTACCCACATAAATTGTTAAAACGAATATATATATATATATATATATATATATATATATATATATATATATATATATATATATATATATATATATATATATATATATATATATATATTTTTTTTTTTTTTTTTTTTTTTTTTTCATTTTTTCATTTTTTTTTTTATTACACTCACACACTTCCAATCAAAAGGCATGTGTTATCACACAAAATTTCATAGCAAACAAACTGCATTAATTTAAACCCAACCACTGAATAAGTAAATGCACCAGCCCTCCTATAGAACCCACAAGATAAGAAATAGTTATACCTGTGAACTGGCAAAAAAAAAAAAAAAAACACATATAAATACCAATAAAGTGCTTACACCATGAATACCTATCTAGGTGTATCAAAATCAGTGTACTAATCTTAAAATTAAAGAACATTTACGAGTGAACCAAAACAACAAAAGTCCATATACCGGTATATGTAATTCTTGTGACCAATTTTTCCGAACCATCAATGGGAAACCTTCACCACATTATGGATAGCACCTGAAAAGTGCTAAAAAAAAAAAAAAAAAACTGGGTGCCAGCTTACCAGATGAAGTTAACCTAATTAGCGAAAAAAGGGTTAAAAACAAGAAAAACGCCCAATGGCTGCTTACATATCTTGTGCCATGGCCCGGCACTGAGGCTGAAAAGCGTTGCTTATTTGAATGGTATCCCACACTATTGCACCGACAAGCGGCGTGCGTTCCACCTACGATGGGGAGACAATCACAGGGACCAGATATCACGTAATCGCATGACCAAAGAACCGCCTCAACGTACATTTCGTGTGAACATGTCTTCAGGAACTGTCCCTTTCCTTCCCTATTAACTTGAATGTGTTCTTTGCACTTCTAATGCCGCGTACACACGAACATTTCAACATCAAAGGTCCGACGGAACAATTCCGGCAGACTATTCGATCGCGTGTGGGCTGCAGCGGACTTTGGATTTGCAAAGTCTGACAGACTTTAGAAATGGAACATGTTTCAAATTTTTCCTCCAGAACTCCGCCGGACCCAGTTCCTACCGAGAAATCCGCTCGTGTGTATGCTAGTCCAACGGACAAAAACTGACGCTAGGGCAGCTATTGGCTACTGGCTATGAACTTCCTTATTCTAGTCCGGTCGTACGTCATCACTTTCGAATCCGTCGGACTTTGGTGTGATTGTGTGTGGCCAAGTCCGTTCATTCGGAAAGTCCGTCAGAACTCTGTCGGACCTAAGTCCGGTCGTGTGTACGCGGCATTACCTTACTTTTTCTGGGGCTCCAAGCCTTAAATGCATTTTTATTTATTTTTTATTTTTTTTCAAAGGCAAGCATTACCACAATGGGACTCCATTTTTTTTTAAATAGGTCAAAGGATACACTTTCCAATTAGCCGTTCTGGCCTGCTGAACTGTGCTTATTTCTATTCAGTATATAAACCAGGCAAACATGGCAATTCCCACTATAAAGGATGCAATTACTAATTTAGGTAGCCCCAAATCTGCATTTATATTTACTACAGCTACATATATGTTTCCTCAGAATGCACCCGTGTTTATGCTAAACATGCCTGAACTGCCTCACATTCCAGAACCACATTACAGAAAAGTAAGCTGCTCTTTTAAGCTACATCAGCTAGCACTTGTCAGTGCTTTTTTTTTTTTTTTTTTTTTTTTTAAACGGAGGATGGAGAACACCCTAAACCTAATAATAATAATAATAATAATAATAATAATAATAATAATAATAACCCCTATGCAATCTCAGAGCAATGAAGTCACGTGCGCATAGCTAAGAATATAAAGTCATGAAAAAGTATGCCCAATGCCTATAGCAGATGAAGCGGAGAGTACCTGGTCATAAAGTTAGACTGGTGTCTCAATACTTGGCATTCACAGACTAATAATCGTATATTATAATAAAATAGGTTTAAAGCATTGTGGTGCCTGCATATCTAGCCTGGCCTTCCCATTTAGTAATATTAGAGCGGTTCCATTTTTTTTTTTAACTCAGTACAAATCTATCAGTGCTCACAATACACTTATTACTGGAATATCCGGTAACAGATTTCATCTTGGCAACGATTTAGCCAGCAGAAGAACTGCCCGTTACATGAAAGCTTAAAGCAGTGATGGCAAACCTTGGCATCCCAGATATTTTGGCACTACATTTCCCATGATGTTCAATTACACTGCAGAGTGCGTGAGCATCATGGGAAATGTAGTTCCAAAACATCTGGGGTGCCAAGGTTCCCCATCATAGACTTAAAGTGTTACTAAACCCAGGACACTGCATTCACTATATCGGGTCTCCACAGAACATGGAACTACAATTATTTAATGACTATAAACTGCTAAATACCTTTTCTCATCAGCAGTATATAGTAGTCTTGTGACTTCTATCAGTGTCTGGTTAAAGCTAGGAGTTTTAATCCTCCTCTGACTGTCCTATGAGGCTGCAGGACCCCTGACCCTTTGGACAGTGTTGATTGGCCCTGTGCTCATCACATGCACCCTCCCAAGAGTTAAAAAAAAAAAAAAAAAATTATAACCTATGGATACACACCAAACTGAGACTGTGCAGAGTGACTCCAAAGGCTCTGTAATATCAGCAGATAGATCAGAGACTGTAGAAGAAGGGAAGGATCAGAGAAGACAACAGCCTTGTTACACAAGCCAAATGTGGAGGATTAACTCCTTGAGTTCCACAGGGAGTATAACAAGCATGCTTTAATGCATATACCAGTATGGCAAACCTTAGCACCCCAAATGTTTTGGACTGCCAAGGCTGTGGGGGGGGGGGGTTTCCCGGCCACACAGGGAGGTGGATATTATAGTAACCGGAAGCCAGCAGAAAACTGAACATTCGTCATTAGAGGTACATTATTAAACTGGGGCTGTATGCCCCCCCCCAAACATTTTAGTAAACTTAAGGTTTTACATTACTTTTTAGTTCACTAAAAAGTAGCAAGAGCAGCACCAGCAGGAATTCCAAAATCTGACCTAAAGTATTACTCACAGTTCAGATTCTTAAAACTTGCAGGTAGATAAGCTGTGGTATAATTATCAAGACTCGGACATTATTTAAACATGGAACAATTAAAGTCTGACATTTAATACAGGATTGAAAGATATTGTTTACTTTAATGGAATTTACAACCAAACATCTCCTACCCCCTCTGAAAATCCTATACTCACCCCTGAGCATACAGGTATAAGTCAAGCCAAGTAAACTTTGACTAAGCAGTGTATTGCTTTATCAATATGTTAGATAGGCAGCACATTGTACTTGTGCACATAACAAATGAGTGTTTTTATGGTTTCTACCAAGGTTTGGCATCTTGACATTTCAGCGGCGCTGCATTGTCTGAAGATACACAATAAATCTCAGCTGTTACAGCTGGAACACTGGCCACAGATGCTTCGGCATACGGGACTGACACCTTGACAACTGAGATTTTCTTTCACTAAACACCAAAAGATTTACAAGCCGGTAAACAGTAAATCATTGCAGATCTTACCTTCTATGTTGTAGTCCTCTATACCCTTATTTGAATGCATGGAGAAGAAAAATGGCAAAAACTCTCATTACTCATTAGCAAACATTAAATTTTAGTATACAGAATTACAGTGTGAAGATCCCTAAACATAAAAATCTACTGCCTACTAGACATCTTTATTAAAAAAAAAAAAAAAAAAAAAAAAAAATAAATAAATAAAAATAAAATGTACATACATATTTTAAAGAGCTGCGTAAATTGGTGGCGCTATATAAGTAACTGAAATAAATATACACACATACATATTTTTCTCTAAAGGGTTGTACCTTAAATCTCACTGCAGAAAATAGAATATTTGAGGAGCCAACTATTTAAAAAAAATAAGGAAATTTAAAACAAATAGAACCCCCAAAACAATACAGCTTCTTCAGGCAAAGGCCAATGTGATCACTTTAAACATTCAGTAAGTGTGCAAAAAATCATCACCCATGTCTTTTTGAGGTCACTTTGAAATGGCCAAGAAGAATGACAAAAAGTTGGGTTTTACACGTTTGATTTGAGGCCACACTTTTCCACCAGTTTAACAAAAAAAACTTTATCCATGACAATCTGGTTGGTAACCAGGTAAATGCACAAGGGACGCACCAAAATTTTGGCCGAAAATTGCCTTCGGCAGATAATAGAGCCAAAAATGGGACAGGGCCTGGGCAGGGGTTCCGCCCAATGCCCATGGTACCACCCATCATGGGGGTGTCCTACAGCGCACGACAGCCGCTGCAGCCTGGTTAGAGTGCCAGGAACATCACAGCTTTCATTTCAATAGCTGTGCGTTCCCCGCCACACATGAGCCCCCCCCCCCCCCATCCAGAGAACTTTGATAGACAGATCACCCATC
Organism: Lithobates pipiens; assembly: GCF_037356315.1. Lineage (NCBI taxonomy): Eukaryota > Metazoa > Chordata > Amphibia > Anura > Ranidae > Lithobates > Lithobates pipiens. Next base: position 16,309,783 of record NW_027507787.1, read on the forward strand.
CCAAGATTGGACGGGTGATCTATCAAAGTGCTCGGACAAAGAGGAGAGGCTGTATGCGATGGCACGCAGCGGGGAACACACAGCTATTGAAATAAGAGCTGTGATGTTCCCGATGCTCTAATCAACCAGGTGGCAGCTCTCCTCTCTTCCCTTCACTGGCTGGCTGCATTGATCTCCTGTACCATGTCCCCAGTCTGACCATCTCCTGCATAAATTATCTATATCCATTTTTTTTTTTTTTTTAAATACGTTTCGGTAACGGCTTTTCGGCCTAGTGTATTTTTCATCATCAGCACCAAAAAACCTCATTCGGTGCACCCCTAAAATGCACACAAATGTTTGCATTTTTCAAGTACCGTATTTAATCAGCGTATAACACGCACTTCTTTCCCCCCTAAAATCAGGGGGGAAATCGGGGGTGTGCATTATACGCCAATCCTCTGCCGTTTCTAATCCTTTCTGCCGTTCTCTGCAGCTTCCGGGTATCTTTGGCCGCTCTCAGCTATTATCGGCCGCTTTCGGAAAGCCGAAAGCCGCCGAGAATGGCCAAGTATGGCCGGAAATAGCTGAGAACGGCAGAGTGCGGCCGAAAATAGCCGAATGCAGCCGAGAACTACCAAGTGCCGCCGAGATACGCAGGACATCCACTCTTTATCTCGGCGGTGCCATTTTTAAATACCAAAGACACTGAAAAGGCTGCAAGTTTAAATGCAAGTTTTTTTTCCCTTAGGCTCCGTTCACACAGGGGGCGACACGAGGCGACACGACTTGCCGTGCCGCGACCTGACAAGTCGCCCCCGTTCTGTACTACGGAACCGTTCTAAGAGGAGCGACTCGAGTCGCTCCGACTTAGAAAAAAAGGTTCCTGTACTACTTTTGGGCGACCTCGGGGCGACTTGCATTGACTTCTATACAGAAGTCATTTGCAAGTCGCCGCTGAGGTCGCGGCGCGGGAAGTCGTGTCGCCTCGCATCGCCCCCTGTGTGAACCGAGCCTAAAACTTACTTCCTAAAAGTTTTTTTTCTTTTCCCCCCCCCTTTTAAAATTCCCTCCTAAACTTGGGGCGCCTGTTATACATCGCCACGTGTTATATGCCGATAAATACGTTATTAACAATTTGAAGAATTAGGTACAGAAATCATTTAATATGCAGGGGATATGAATTTAAGCTGGAAACAAGCTGTGAGCACTATAGCTCATCACTGACAACTGTAAGTGCAATTTCACAGATAAGACTTCTTATTTAAAGTGATTCTTAACAAAAGGGTTTTTTTTTTGGTTGTGTTTAACTTGTTACATCCTCTGCATGAAGGTTAAAAACACTTATAATACCCATTTCACCCTCACTAGGAAATAAAAAAGTTACTCATTTTAAACTTTTTCTTAGTACTTAGCAGCAATTTTCAGTATTCATAAGATAATAGTGTCCCTATAAAGTAAACCCTTTAGGTAAAAAAAAAAAAAAAAAAAAAAGAGAAGGGGGACAGTCATTACGCCTGACCACCTGCTGAAAATATGTTGGTAACCCATTTGTAATATTGAACCATTGGCCTAAGGTCCTTCTGACTTTATGCATTGTTGTGTATGTGTATTGGTCATAAATGCGCTGAAACTGTCCCTAAAAATCGGAAATGCTCATTCTCTGTCCGTCACCCAATTATCTTGCCACAAATCTCATCAGGCAGGTTGCAAGATAAATGCTCAACACTAGCAAGGTGAAACTTGTCTATTGCAAGCTTTACATCCAATATTCATATGATTTGTATATTCAAAACTGCATGATTGTTTTTTTTTTTAATTACATTGACTGCAAGACCAACAATCAGTCTGCAGTGAGTCATTGTAACTGGCTATAAAATGCTGAAAAAGTTAAAGCATTTGGGACACAGAGTGGAAATTTTTATTTTTCCCCTCTTCACTTGTACCTACACGTAAGCCTGTAATAAAAGGTTACTTGTAGGTACAGTGAATATCCCCTAAAGCTGCACAGTTTAGGAGAAATTCACACTGCATGCACCCAGTGCCGTCCCTTCAGAGCCCCATGCCGTGGTCCATGATGTCATTGTGGCGTGGCCAGACAGCCAAACTCGAAAGGAAGACCAGGTGATGATGGATGCCCCTGTCAGCGGCGATAGGCATTTCATAATGTGCCAATATGCGATGCATACTAGCACCTTATGCAATTGTCTTGCAAAAAAATAAAAAAAAAATAAAAAAAAAAGGGGAAGGAGGAAGAAGTGCAGTTTACTACCGACACTACGCTGTAGTACATTACCACAATTCAACTAATTAAGGTGGAAAATAGTGTATGGCTAAACCCAGCCATCCTACAACTTGCTTCAAAGGTTCATTCTGTATGGAACCTGCCAGTCATGAACAATACATTTTCAAATTGCATGGCCTTTTAGCCCTAAATGAGAAGCCTAGAGTACTTGAGAATACCAAGTCATTGATTTTGAGGCAGCCCTCATATTCTTCCTATGACAGGTGTCCTATAATGAAAAAAATATATATATTTTATATTGGCTACAAATATTCAAGAGATTTTAGCATGGTCTTAGGATGTTGTGGCTACAGTCATCTTTACTTTTTTAGGCCAAGTAGATTTTACTGCAGGTGCAAAAAAATAAAAAAAATTATAATGTGCTTTGATCCTGCCATAAATGCAGTATATTTGTAATTTTGTGCACAGAAATGAAATCTGACAATGTTATCAGCTCTCACTTCTCTTCTGAGCTAGCCCCTCTTCCCCTTATGTAAAAAGGGATAGGAGGAAAGGAGGTGGCGTTTGCACTTGGGTGAGCAACCTAGGGTGACTATGCTTCTCTACACAGTACAGCGAGGGAGCATTGTTTATCCTCGGACATGAAAGCGTGTTACTGGCACAATCACCAGGTGATCAAGGGAAAAAAATAAAATCTTAAAAGAAAATCCAATAAAGAGAGAATATATATATATATATATATATATATATATATATATATATATATATATATATATATATATATATATATATATATATACACACACACACACACACATACACACACATATACTGATTGCCATGTTGGTCTGATCATACCAGCTCTCTCGTAATGTGTATGTTTTTAAGTCTACATGATTTGCGTAAGGAGATAAAAGTCAAACATCCTTGGTGCTGGATAAGCTGCGAGTTGTTCCGCAAAGAACTCTCCAGAGCACAATGCTGCATTGTGAATTATTAAAACCAAAAATTGTACACAATTATAAAAAAAAAAAAAAAAAAAAAAAAGGAGTAGTAATGAGACCTAGAATAAAAACGATTGGAAGTGCAAATAGTCTAACAGCGCTGTGGAATATGTCAACAACATCCGCTGCACACGCTGCTTGAACTAATATGAAGTTTGGAAGAGAGTTGAGGAGGTCGCAATACAGGAAGTTCTTCAGCTCAGAATAAGGGAGATTTTCCTTCCAGACCCTGGCGGCCTGCAAAAGATTATTCATCCCTTTTCCAGCCTCAAAACACGCACTATAGTCAAAATGATTCACTCAACAACTCTTCCTTTAGAAAGCCCCAGATTGCCTGCCAAGCGGTACACTTCAATTCTATCTAGCACCGAGAAGTCTGCCCGTTCTTCTGACTTCCACTACAACAACACGCAGGATAATAGTCTTTGTAAGAGTCCCTTTCTCTTACTCATCTGCGCTGAGCAGAGTTTTGAAACTGTCTACATTCTTTCCGTATGCGAGCTCCAAGGACCTAACTAGAAAGCAGATGTTCTGTGTTTTGTAAGCAATGTTACTGAGACTTTGGCCGTTCTTATTAGAAGTCTTAATTACGTAAATGAACAAACGTACCATTATTATGGAAATCTCACAAAACACTAAATGATTTATTTTTTTCCCCATGGAAGGCACTACATACTTTGCCTGTAATGTTACGGTATCAGAGAATAAAGCCCAAGTCCAGGCCAGACCTTTGTATTTATTTGTAGATGGAATGCTTAAAATGCTTTCTTTGCATCTGCTGAGACCTTTCCATTCACTGCCTGTTTTCTTTGATGGCTAATAAAACAGACATTAAGGCTAGGTTCACATCTGTGCGCTGGAGCGTGTAAATCGCATGCGTTCCTGCGGCCACACAGAAAAAGTGCTGCTTTTAACACATGCGGTTGCCATTAACTCTTAATGAGACCCCCACACTGAAAGCACCATGCAGTTTCTGTGCAGCTACATTTTAACCACTTCAATCCCAGGCACTTTCACCCCCTTCCTGCCCCAGCCCAATTTTCAGGGCTGTCACATTTTCAATGACAATTGTGTAACACTGTACCCATATGAAATTGTTTTTTTTTTTTTTTAAATCATTTTTCCCCCTTCACTGATGTGTACTGATCATCAGGGCACTGATGACAGTGCCCCGATCACAGTGCAAGCATTGTGTGGATAGGCTTGCCAGTCATCGGCACTTCTTTTCCTCACACATGCGGCGCGTCAGGAAAGGTCTGCTAATAACCGGCAAATCTGTTTACAGGTGATCAGTGGTGATTGAACCTTTACCCTGATCTGTGATCAGCTGTGTCCGAAGGACATGGTGGTCACAGAGCACGCCCGATATGCGCCACAGGAGGTGGTGTTTTGGGAGGACGTCTATGGATGCCCTGCCAGAACTATAGACGCTGTAGTCGTCTTTTGGCTATAGAGAGGTACTGAAGTGGTTAATAGAGGTTCAGGGACCTTTTTTTTCCCCCCTGCAGGTAAAAGGGTAGAGCAGCCCATTCAAATGAAAAGGCCACTGTACCCATGCAAAGGTGGCACCGTGAAAATGTGAACCTAGGCTAGGAGATTTAGACTGTAAGCTCTCAAGAACAGAGCCATTCTTAAATCTCTTGTCTAGAATTGTATTGTAACTGTACTGACTCCCTTTTATGTTGTAAAGTGCTACACAAATTGTTGGCGCTAGTTATCTTTAAATAAATCTGGAATGGAGTTTGGATTTAAATACCAACTCCTGAAAGCATGAAAATTCTCCTTTACAGTAGGGCTGTAATTGTAAGAAACTACTTTCCCCCCCCCCCCCCCCCCCCAGACGGACAGAAGATTCATAATTCAGTCGAATAATGCCATGAAGGGATACATCTGACCCTTGTAGTATCCACACACACACACACCTTACATTTGTGTCAATTCTTTATTATATCTTTTCATGTGACAACACTGAAGAAATTAAACTTTGATACAATGTAACGGAATAAGCGTACAGCTTATATAGCAGTGTAAATTTGCTGTTCCCTCAAAATAACTCACACAGCCATTAAATGTCTAAACTGCTGGCAACAAAAGTGAGTACACCCCTAAGTAAAAATTTCCAGATTGGGCACAATTAGCAATTTTCCCTTCCTGGTGTCATGTGACTCGTTAGTGATACAAGGTCTCATGTGTGAACAGGGAGCAGGTGTGTTAAATTTGGTGTGATCACTCTCACTCTCTCGTAACTGGAAGTTCAACATGACACCTCATGGCAAAGAACTCTTTTCAGGATCTGAAAAAGAGAATTGTTGCTCTACATAAAGATGGCCTAGGCTACAATATGTTTGTCAAGACCATACAGCAGTTTACCAGGAGAGGTTCCACTCAGAACAAGCCTTGCCATGGTCGACCAAAGAAGTTGAGTGTACGTGCTCAGCATCATATCCAGAAGTTGTCTTTGGGAAATAAACATTAGTGCTGTCAGCATTGCTGCAGAGGTTGAAGGGGTGGTCAGCCTGTCAGTCAGACCATACTCTGCACACTGCATCAAGTTGGTCTCCATGGCTGTCATCCCAGGAGGAAGCTTCTTCTAAAGCTGATGCACAAGGAAGCCTGAAAACAGTTTGCTCAAGACAAGCAGACTAAGGACATAGAAAACTGGAACTATGTCCTGTGATCTGATGAGACCACAATAAAGTTTTGGTTCAGATGGTGTCAAATGCATGTGACGTCAACCAGGTATGGATTACAAAGACAAGTGTGTCTTGCCAACAGTCAAGCAAGGTGGTGGGATTATCATGGTCTGGAGCTGCATCAGTGCTGCCAGCACTACCTTATATTGTAGCAAAGTGTCATATGAAGATATAATAAAATATTTACAAAAATGTGAGGGTTGTACTCACTTTTGTGAATCAAACAAGCTACAGCTGCCCTCAGCCTGTCATTGCATGTCACACACACTCAGATTGCCACTAGAGTCGCTGGGTATGCCAATCGTGTGCCGTAAAGTCTTGTAGATATAAAAGAACTCACAAGGAATCCTGTGGATCATTTCATCAAAGAATATATACACACACACATACACAATTAAAGCTGAACTCTTTTCATACACTCTACATAGTTTGGGTCACCTTGGCCCAAACTAACTATGTCCCTTACTAACATTTTAGGACGCTAGATGTGTGGTATAAAATGTGTAGGTAACTGAGGATATGTACAGCATACCAAACTGTGTTCCCGGTTCAAGCCAGGACTTCCAATCTCATGCGGAACACAGTAGACTATCACAGCGGCACTCATCCAGAGAAAACAATGGGGGTTATTTACTAAAGGAAAATCCACTTTGCACTGCAGGTGCACTTGGAAGTAAAGTCTTTGTAGATCTGAGGGGGGACACGCAAGGAAAAAAAAAAAAAAAAAAAAAAAAAAAAAAAACTGTATTTTAGCTTGCACATGATTGGATGATAAAATCAGCAGAGCTTCCATTAATTTCAGAGGTACCCCTTAGTGCACTTGGAAGTGTAGTCGCTCTAATTATAAGGGGTAGCATTTTAATTAGAAGCTCTGCTGATTTTATCATCCAATCATATGCAAGCTAAAATGCTGTTTTTTTTATTTTCCTTGCATGTCCCCCTCAGATCTACAGCGACTTTACTTCCAAGTGCACTTGCAGTGCAAAGTGGATTTTCCTTTAAATAACTCCCAGTGTGTTCTAGCAATGAATACAAAGCTTTCTCTGATTGGCTGTCAGAAGCGGACTGATGTCACAACCTCCGATTCAGCCAGAGGAAGCTTTATACCACACACCCAGCAGCCTCATACGTTAGTGAGGGACAGCTTGGCCCAAAAGAACTAAGCAAAGTATGAAAAGCTGGAGTCCAGCTTTAACACTATTTAAGCTGACTAAAATGACATTTTATAATCAAAATTTTGTTTTAGTCAGTGTTTTAAGTGAAAACACTGGTTGTAGATCAAACAGCTAAATCTGTGTCTGTATTGCATGTTCAAACCTTAAAGTGGTTGTAAACCCTTACAGACCACTTTGACCTACAGGTTTAGTTTAGGCTAGCTTAAGGCTTACCTGTTGGTCCATGAAATATCTCCTTTATTTTTGTAATATAAGGCCACTACTGCCTATGGAGCATGCGCACTGGGTGCAGGCACAAGTGAAGGCGAACGTGTTGTCAATGACGGCTCCGGCCAGTCATAGCGCCGGAGCTGCGAGACCCAGAAGTCAGTCCAGGATACATGGCAGAGATGAACAACGAGGACCACTTCGATCTCAGGCAAGTTATTCATAATGAACTAGTAGGCTATGCATTCTAGCTCATTATGCCTTTGCCTTGCAGGGTTTATTTTTACGGTTTTATTCCCTCCCCATGTTAACTTCATCTTTAATACCATAAATAAGATATTCGATTTTTACTCCAGGGAGTACATAATGGGTTTGAAAATTCTAAAGAAAAATGCTTAAAATAACATTACAAATTAACTAGACCGATTAGATTTTGGTCAACTAAAATGTACTTAGGGCAGCACAGTGTAGTGGTTAGCACTCTTGCCGAGCATTAAAGTGTCACTGGTTCGCATCCCAACCATGACACTACCTGCCTGCAGTTTGCATGTTCTCCTTGTGCCTGCAAGGGTTTCCTCCGGGTACTCTGGTTTCCTCCCACACTCCAAAGACATGCTGGTAGGTCAATTGGCTTCTGTTCAAAGTTGGCCCAAGCATATGAAGGCGAGTTGGGGACCTTGGATTGTGGGCCCCTTGAGGGTAGGGACCAATGCGAGTGTGGAGTTCTGCGTAAATTGACAGCGCTATATGTGTACCTTAAATAAAATAGGGATAATTGTAGACATGCACCCACACTCTCTGGTTGAACTGGTGTCTTTATTCATCTTAACTATGCAACTATGTACTAGAGATTTTAGTCAACTAAAAACAACTCAGATGACAAAAAAAAAAAAAAAAAAAAATAAGGCACATACTATATCGAAATTTGATGTCAAAATAGACACTGGATGCCAATCCACAATCTTTTTGCTCCAAGTGAAATTTCAAGAATACGTCTGATAGTATCAGAAAGACAGTATGAATGCTGGGGAGGCTAAAACCCCGGGGGGGGGGGGGGGGTCACATAAACACCTCCTACAACATAGGTAAGCCTGTACTTCTCTATTCATTACTTCTAGGTATTTAGGGTTTAAGTTGCACTTTAAAACACATGTTGAAACATTGTTTTCATTGAACTTATCTGTTATGTATAGGCTTGAATAAGGAGGATGAAGGGAAGTCCGATTTTATTTTTCATAGGTTGTACATGATCAGCAGATCACAAGGTGTTGGAGTACTTTGGAATTAAAACATTCCTTACGAAACTGTAATCCTGTAAAAACACAAAGCGATGTTCTTCTGGCACTGGGCTAAAGGTCTCAGGCTGCCTGGAATCTATGGGATCCTAGGGGAAAACTGCCCGAGCTTCCTCGCAGGGTAAACAAACCACAGTCCTTATGTCTTTCAAATAGCTGTCTGAAAAAGCCACAAGTGGACGGTGCAGTTCAGCTGTAGGCTTTCCACTCTGCAGTCCACTGAGGACTTGGGAAAGAATGCGAGCGTCAGCTAAAATCACTATACGTCTCATAATGAATTGGACTTGGTATAACTATATGGGCTTCAAGGGATGTGTCTGAATGATGGATTTTAAAGCTTTTCCAACGGAAACAACGAGGTTTCTTCGTTTGCAAACCTGAACAATATGGCAAGAAGATTCTTACTGGTTGTAACGAACACCACAATTCATTAAGCCACTTTCATACAAGAAGCCCAACTAAATTAGCATGGAATGCACAATTAACCACTTGCTTACTGGGCACTTAAACCCCCCCCCGCCCAGTTTTCACATCTGATGCACTTCGGATGACAATTGCGCGGTCATACACTGTACCCAAATTAAAAATTTGTAGTCACACAAATACAGCTTTTCTTTTGGTGGTATTTAATCACAGCTGGGGTTTTTGTTTTTTACTAAAACAAAAATAAGGAAAATTTTGAAAAAAAAAAAAAAAAAAAAAAAAAAAAAAATCAAATCATGTTTTATAGTTTGTTAAAAAAAAAAAAAAAATTCTCCTTCATTGATATGCACTGATGAGGCAGCACTGATAGGCGGATAGACCGATGTCCCAGTCACAGCCGTCGGCTTTTTTTTTTCCCTGTCAGCATGAGGAGAAAAAAAAAAAAAAAAAAAATAGCCGATTACCGGCTCTGTTTACATCACATGATCAGCGGTCATTGTCTGACAGCTGAGCACGTGGTAAGGGGTCAGGATCGACCCCTTACTCCAATCTGTGATTATCCGAGTCTCAGACTCGCTGATCACATGAGCGTGCTGTGTGCGCAGGCCGCTTGGGCATGGGAGGACACCAATAGGCGTACTCCCGGCAAAGTAGGTCCATGCTATGGCGCAGATCTGAAGAAGTTAAAGCGGAGGTCCACCCTAAAATGGACCTCCGCTCATCGGAATCCCCCCCCCCTCCGGCGCCACAATCGGCACCTTTCAGGGGGGAGGGGGGTGCAGTTACCTGGATAATCCAGGTAACTGCACCCACTTCCGGGCTAGCTCTCTGCGGAAAGGGGCGTACGTTACGCCCCTTTCCGCAAGCGCCCGCCCCCTTCAGCAAGTGCCCCGCTGCCTGCTGGGAAACACACAGCTCCCAGAGGCAGCGGGGACCGTCCGGATTGCGCCGCGCGGCTCGCGCATGCGCAGTAGGGAACCGGGAAATGAAGCCGAAAGGCTCCATTTCCTGATTCCCATACCCAAGATGGCGGCGGCAGGACCCGACAGACGAGCGAGCGATCGGCTTCGGGTGCCGACATCGCGGGCGCGCTGGACAGGTAAGTGTCACTATTTAAAAGTCAGCAGCTGCAGTATTTGTAGCTGCTGGCTTTTAAAAAAAAAAAAAAAAAAAAACGCGGAGTCCCGGTGGACTCCCGCTTTAATGTATAACTAAAGCCAAAACTTTTCCATTTTTGATAGAGTAAGGGAGGATTATAATGTCAATTTTTTTTTTTTTAAATCTGTGTCTCTTTGGGGAGATTTTACATTTACTTCTGTTCCCATAGCCACAACAGAAAGCGAGGGAAAACTCTGGTTGCCACCATAACAGGAATAGAGGGGAAATGTTCCAATATAAAACTCTATTTCTGGTGACCCCAGGGGCACCCAGGGATTGCCCTCACTTTCTCAGCTCAAAATTTGGGACTTTACCAAAAAAAAAAAAAAAAAAAAAAAACCATAGAGTAGGAAGAGGGTAAATCTCCCTAATGTGGACATAAAAGCTCATCCATCCTAATTCCTCACCATCTATAAATTAACAGAAAAAAAAAAAATAATAAATAAAAAAAATTGCCTATAGTTGTATTTTAACCACTTCCTGCCTGCCACATGACGGCCAGGTGGGAGCACTCATTCTGGGAGGATGTCAGATGACATCATCCCATTCCATGCAGCATGGACACAGAGCATCACTGATCACGTTAAAGAGGCTTTGACATAGGCTCTTTACAATGTGATCAGCTGTTTCCAAACAGAAAATTACGGTTTTCAGCACTCCTCCCCTCTGGCTGCCAGCGCACGAGGAGAGACGTTAAGTAGCACTGATCAGCAGCCCTAACAATGGGAGAGAAAGATAAATACACACCGGCACAAATCAAAAACCCAGTGGTGATTAAATCCCACCAAAAGAAAGCCATCTTAAAAAAAAAAAAAAAAAAGAAGAAGAAGAAGTTGTTTGAGTACAACGTTGCATGACCGTGCAAATGTGATTCAAAGTGCAACAGCACTGAACGCTGAAAACTGGCCTCAGCAGGAGGGGGGGGTGAAAGTGCCCTGAAAGTAAGCGAGTTAATTAGTATGGTATAGATCAGTCAGATTTGCAGACATGACCACTTTTAGGCTGGGTTCACACTAGGTGCAGCGTAGGGCACTGCAGAGGGTCCAGTGTGTCCCCGTCCCCCTTTCCAGGTCCACATTTTTGCCTGAATTCAGACCTGAAATGAAGCCAAAGACGCACAAGACCCCTCTGCGGTGCGCTCCGCAGCCACCTCACAAAAGTGTGAACCAGCTCCATTGAGAGCTGTTCACTCTCCTATCGTGAGAACTGGATGCGGAGTTAACATGCATCCAATTCACAAAAGTGTGACCCCAGACTCAAGGACCCCATCCGCATGGTGGTTCCATCAACAAGGATGATCAGCCAAGCGTTCCTGTTCTCACCTATGAAATGGGGTAGAAAAAAGCATACACACACTGAAACCATAGCAAACAAGGTTTTCTAACCTGTCCATTATTTATTACCCTATGGGGTAGGATTTACTAAGGCAAATCCACTTTGCACTACAAGTGCACTGGAAGTGCAGTCGCTTCAGATCTGAGGGGAAGATTTGCCGATTTGATCATCCAATCATGTACAAGCAAAAATGCTGTTTTTTATTTTCCTTGCATGTCCCCCTCAGATCTACAGCGACTGCACTTCCAAGTGTACTTGTAGTGCAAAGCGGACTTGCCTTTAGTAAATAAAACCCATAGTGACAATTGTTGCCAAGAACTGTCTGTGGAGATCCAAAAACCAGATCCTGTTGAAAATGGCCAGCTTTATATTCATGCTACTAACCCAATGTAAACATACTGAGGCAGATAAGAAGAACCTTTTCAATACAACACGAACATCCAACGAAGCATGCAGGGATAATCATAGGTGGAAAACTTATACTTTCTATGCCTCCTATGCACATAACCAGTATGATCATTAAGGGGCCATTCACACCATTGCATTTTGTGTGAGCCACAATGCAGGATCACAAAAAGAAAACATGGAAGCTAGTTAGAATGAAGATCTGTAAAACTTTTCACATTAGTATGTTACGTTTTTGGAAAATCCTGCATTATGCACGGAGCGAGCAAGACCTGGTGTATAGTTCCGCAAAAGCTGGAGGGCCACAGGGTTAGCGCCCATATAACTCCCAGTGCTTTCTAATGAAGACATCCAGCAGTTTCTTACTGACCAACTGCAACCAAAATTGATATTTCAGTTTATGGTAAATACTAAACATTAAAACACCATATTGCACCAAATGTTTCTTGGCAACCCATTGCAGGACGATCACAGCCATCAGGGGTGGTCACACTTCTCCTGCTTGATTTTTAGTTTCATTTATATAATGGAAAATGCAAGATGAAGAGTGGGACAATCCCAACTACGAGCCCAGGGATCCTTAGGTTTCCTCCAGAGGTTATTTGGCATTCCTTGAGCGGCTATGAGCAATTGTCCTTCCATCTGATGGTGCTTGCATAATGTTGGGGCCAACGCAACTTGACATAGTCAGCAGCAGGACACCAAATAACCTTTTTAGCTGTTTGGAAAGGGAAGAAGAAATCTGACCACTGACCCCCAATGAATTGGTTAAGCAGGGGCACCTCCTAAACCAGAAAATGTTGGGGGGGGGGGAAACAAGGCTTGAGCAATACAATGCTTGGGAGGATTCTGCAGTAACACTTCCTGTCCAAAGGCGACAATGCCCACTCACTGTATTGCATCAATGTTATCCTATGCCACTCTAATGATTTAAACTACAAACTCCTCCTCCTCTCCAATATATAGGAAGATGTTTTGTAGTCCAGATAGCAGCTGGGAAAACTGACAACTGGCAGGCATTTTAGCATTAGAAATAGCTGTAAAGAACACAAAAACTGCCTCCCATTGATTACAATAGGTGCTTTCACACCCGGGTGGTGCGCTTGCGGGACGCTTGGAAAAGTCCTGCAAGCAGCATATTTTCAGCAGTTATACTGTACACAGTGTTTCCAAAATGCCCCTTGCAATAAATGGGCAGCACTTTCTGAAGTGCCTAAAAAGCACCTAACACGAGAGCTTTTAACCCCTTCCTTGGGGTTAAAAGCGCCCCGCATGCGTCACTAAAAATGAGCGGCGCATTAGCACTAATGCATGTAAAAGAGTGCAAAGGGGTCTATTAGGAAGTGCCCCCCCCCCCCCCCACTGAATATTTGATAAACACTTGTGAAGAAGACGCACTGTAAGCGCATTTAAGCATGTTACCATAGACTTGAATGGAAGGAGTTGAAAGTGGTAAACCCTCGCAGATGCAACATGTAGCTTCATGCCATGAAACAACGAAAATGATACAACGTTTGAAATGTGAACAGCTCTGCCATACGATACATTGTAGGCTGTTTTGCTAGGCATTTGGGGAGCGCCAAAAACATGCCCCAAAGGTCTGTTTCTAATGCCAGTGTGAACAGGGCCTAAGGTCAAAGCCACATATTCCTGTATAAGACAAGATTCTCCTGTTTATTACCAAACCCCTCACTTCTATCCACCAAAGGGTCTGACATGGACATCACTAGCCAGAATACATCGAGTGTACCACCCAGGGAGGTGGAGTCTGGTCTAATTAAAGGTTCCATGACTATCTTATTTACTACCTATACAGATGGAAAACATTCAGGTCAAGGCAGGAAATAAGAGGGGGGAACCTCAACTGAGACCAACAGAACAGTGTAACAAGAAAGTAACTGATCTGCAAATATAACAAAACATCCTTTTGTATACAGAACAGGAGAAAACTGTTATGATTTATAGTCTCATCCTTTACAAACTTCTATGGGAATTATATAAATAAAATCAGATCGCCAGCAGGAACACTTTAAGTTCCTGTTTATTGTCCAGTTTTCACTTTCGGATGACAATATACATCAGGGGTTCTCTAAGTCCTCGATGCGCCCCAACAGGCCATGTTTTCAGGATTTCCATTATTTTGCACAGGTAATTTGATCAGTTTCCCTGCCTTAGGCCTCTTTCACACGGGGCGGATCAGTAAAGATCCGCCCTGTGATGATCCGCTCGCTCAGCGGGGATCGCTCCGTTGTCCCCGCTGAGCCGGCTGCGGACAGGGCGGTCTCCGCACACTGTGCGGGGACCGCCCTGTCAGCTCTCCGCTCTCCTCTATGGGGATCGGACGAGCACGGACCGTGTGTCCGTGTTCATCCGATCCGCTCTGCAGACGGGCAGAAAAATAGGATTTTCCTCCGTCTGCAGAATCGGACAGTAGCAGAGGCGGACAATAGCGGGTGTCTGCAGATGCTCATCCGCAGACACCCGCTATTCCATAGGGATGAATGTATGTCCCGTATTTCATCCGCAAACGGATGGATGAAATACAGACATACCATCCGCATGTGTGAAAGGGGCCTTAGTAATTACCACAGCTGTTTCATCTCAGGGAAATCCTGAAAACATGGCCTGTTGGGGCACCTTGAGGTCTGGAGTGGAGAAACATTGCTCTAACTAAAAGACCAGACTGTGGCTGGGAAGAAGATGATGTCCATGGCTACTGTGAGAAAAGCTTGTCCTGAGTTATGCGGTCAGTTGCAGTAAAAAAAACATTTTTCAAAAAATAAAATAACTTGGCTACTTTGGGAGGACGAATAGCGCCCCAATGTCGGGGCTCCATGGGAGGAGGAACAGCACCCAATCGATTGGGGGGTGTTTGATAGCAGGAGGCATAGCTTCTCGGAAGGGGGGGGGGGAAATAGAACCCTTATTGGGATGGGGTCAATTGGAGTAGTGCCCCCATTGAGGACAGCAAAGGATTTTATGCAGGCCAGGGGCCACAACAATTTGGGGACCACTACTATACACCCAAGCACTATGGAGAAAATTATATATATATATATATATATATATATATATATATATATATATATACATACACACATACACATATACATATACACACACACACACACACACACACAACACTTTTTTATTATTGGTCTGGCAGCTTAGAAGAACACAGGATAAAACATGCATAGAAGAAACATCCAGAAATTATTTCCAATAAAGGTGATGGACCATTTATAATACCTAGGGCACAAGGGAGGATGCTACATACAGGCATCATGGAAAACAGAGGTTGCTACGGGCAGCAGCCTCCCCCGGGCCCCGGGCAGTGATGAATGGATGGATGGGGAGAAGTAGCGGATCTGCATTGTGTGAGGCCAGCAATGAGGATGAGTCACGGACGGGACAGCCAAGCCTTGTGTCGGCTCAGCCCGCATTGTTGGGAAAAGTTCTCCTTACCTTGCAGCATAGTCTCCAACTTCTTCCGATCCACACGGAATCTCTCCTCCGCCCACTCCGGGTCATGGGGGGCGGCCGGGCCGGGAGAGTCGTCCTCGGAGCCGGGTACCGGGGAGTCGGTGCTCCGCTCGCTGTTGGAGCCGGGATCCGACTGATGCATGTATCCGCTCATAGAATCACCCTGGGCGGCCATGGCGAAGGAGTGCGCGGCGTTCAGCTCTTCCAGGGGCCGATCATACACGGGGAGGAGAGAGAGCCCGAGAACCGCTAGATGGGACAACACGACTGACATACAACACCGAGCCTGGAGTACTGACCGACCTCCCTCTACTGATCACTACACTCCGCCCGCACTACTAGAGCGCTTCCAGAGGGAGACCTGCTGACGTCACCACCGCACACACCAATACTCACTCACTGCTCCAATCCTACACTACTACTCCTATTTTACACTCCAATCCTACATTACTACTCATATCCTACACTACTGCTCCTATCATCCTACACTACTACTCCTATTTTACACTCCAATCCTACACTACTACTCATATTTTACACTCTAATCCTACACTACTACTCCTATCCTACACTACTGCTCCTATCCTACGCTCCAATCCTACACTACTACTCCTATCATCCTACACTACTACTCCTATCCTACACTACTACTCCTATCATCATACACTACTACTCCTATTTTACACTCCAATTCTACACCACTACTCCTATCCTACACTCCTACACCACTACTTCTATCCTACACTCCTACTCCTATCCTACACTACCACTCCTATCATCATAAACTACTATCCTACACTACTACTCCTATCCTACGCTCCAATCCTACACTACCACTCCTATCATCCTACACTACCACTCCTATCCTACACTACCACTCCTATCCTACATTCCAATCCTAAACTACTACTCCTATCCTACACTACCACTCCTATCATCATACACTACTACTCCTATCCTACACTCCTACACCACTGATCCTATCCTACACTACCACTCCTTTCCTACACTACTACTTCTATCCTGCACTCCTACAGACCTACACTACTACTCCTATCCTACACTCCAGTCCTACACTACTACTCCTATCCTACACTCCAATCCTACACTACTACTCCTATCCTACACTACTACTCCTACACTACTACTACTACTATCCTACACTCCAGTCCTACACTACTACTCCTATCCTACACTACTATCCTATACTCCAATCCTACACTACTACTCCTATCCTACACTACTACTCCGATCCTACACTACTACTCCGATCCTACAATCCTACACTACTACTCCTATCCTACACTACTATCCTACACTACTATCCCTCACACTGCACTCCAGTCCTACACTACTACCCCTCACACTGCACTCCAATTTACACTGCACTCCAATCCCCACTACTACTTCTCCGATCCTACACTTCTACTACAATCTACACTACTACCCCTCAGTCCTCCCACTACACCCCAAACCTTCCCAACACTACTACTACTACTACAACAATCCTACACTACACTCCAAACCTTCTTAACACTACTACTACTCCAATCCTACACTACTACTACACTGCACTTCAAACCTTCCCAACACTACTACTACTCACTGCTCCAATCCTACACGATTTCTACTCCTCATACTACGCTCCAATCCTTCTCAACACTACTATTACTCACACTGCTCCACTCCTACACTACTACTCCTCAGTCCTCACACTGCACTCCAAAACTTCCCAACACTACTACTACTCCAATCCTTTACATGTAAAAAATCATAGTTCTTTTGCTAGCAAATTACTCAGAACCCTCAAACATATATATATATATATATATATATATATATATATATATATATATATATATCACTAACCCCAGAAGGAGCTGATGATTTTTTCTGGGCTTACTACTTATTACCTCCTCCAGCTCGCACTCGTCGCTCTTGTCTAGGGGTTCACCGGGTTGATGACCCAGTAACTGTAGAGACCGATACTTGAATTCCTTGTTAGGATTTTTATTTTGCATAAAACAGTTGAACAAACTCAGTCTCTAAGTTGGGAATAGAGGGCATCAGGGTAAAGTTTAGCTCAGGTGCTTGGGACTGCTGACTTCAATAAAAGTCTCTCTCTCTGTACACAATCCGGGGGAACAGCCGCTCGCAACTGGACTCTTTAACTGTTGGATAAATGCTTAAGTTTGGGTTTAGCAGCCAACAAGTAATTCACACACAGACTTGGTTGCAAACTTATGCCGCGTACACACGAGCGGATTGTATGGCGTACTTAGTCCGTCATACAATCCGACGGACAGTCCGTCATACTTTCGACTGAACGGACTTGACCACACACGGATGTACAAACAGTCCGTCGAAAGCTTGCGCGATGACGTGTACAGCACGTACGACGGGACTAGAAATAGGAAGTCCAAGACACAGCAAAGCACCCTTCCGCCGTGTAAATCCTTTCTGGGCATGCGCCATTCTTAGTCCGTCGAACTAGCATACTGACGACCGTACTGTCCGCTGAAACCAAAGTACGACGGACAGAATTTCGAAAAAACCGAAATACTTAGTACTCCGGACTGCATGCTGAAAAAGTCCACTGAAGCCCACACACGAGCGGATTGTCCGCTGAAATGTGTTTCGATGGACTAAGTACGCCATACAATCTGCCCGTGTGTACGCGGCATTAGTTACAACTGGAAGGGTAGAAGTAGGAACCTTTCTTACTGTACCAGTATCTTTCAGCCAGTCCGGCAATACAGTAAGAATTGTGGATTCAATCAATGTCCATGGCAGCTCAGCTTCCAGGCTCTTACCGAGCAGCCAGCCTTGTGCGTGGCTCTCTTACTGAGGAGTCCTCCCCTGGTCGCATGTAGAGTTGCTGGGCCTCTCCAAACCCGAGACGGCACCGGAACACCTTAGAATCCTCCTTCCAGTTACTGTGCCTCGAACTAGCCAGTTCTGAGGCTCGGAAACCAATGGATCCGCACCCCAGGCCATGAGGGCCCCTGGGGGCTGGTCAGGAGGACCAGGACCATGGAGTCAGCAACAACTTCTGTGCTCTACACTGAACTGTCAGGTCATCTAATGGCTGATCCAGTACCATGGCAACTGCAGATCAAACAGTGGCAAAGATGGCATCTTCCTTAGCTGTAAGGATATGTGGGTTTTAAAGCTCAGCTTCAAGACCCCTTTCATACTGCTGGCATTTTTCAGGCGTTACAGCGCTAAAAATAACGCCTGCATAGCGCCTGAAAAAAGCGACTCCATTCACTCCAGTGTGAAAGCCCTCGGGCTTCCACACTGGAGCGGTGCGCCTGCAGAGAGTCACAAAAAGTCCTGCCAGTAGCTGCTTTGGAGCGCTGAAGGAGTGGTGAACTCACTGCTACTCCCCATTGAAATTAATGGGGCATTGCTGCCACACTGCCTCGAGCAGCATTTTGCGGGTGGATTTAACCCCTTTTCGGAAAGGGGTTAAATCCACCCAAATAGCGCCGCTAAAATGACGGTAAAGAGCATCACTTTACCGCGGACGTGGGTGGCGGCTCAGTGTGAAAGCTGTCGAAAGTGGACCTTCACCCTCTTTTTATGGTTTATAAAGTGGTTATGCCAAGTTTCTTAAATGTCATACAAATGTTTTATAATATTCCTTTGAGTACCAGCCTGTATTTGCCCCCTTCATTAGCATGCGATTTTTCAGTGCTGATTGATAATTACTTGGTCATGCAACATTGTTCACAAATGAATTTTTTTATCATTTCTGCAGACAGATAGAGCTTTCTTCTGATGGCATCTAATAAGCACTGGATTTTTTATTTTGTCACTGTATGGGCTCATCCACATGGGACATTTGAATTTCTGCTTTGACCACCTTTTACTCCTGGCAGGAAAACAAAAAATGCACCTAAAGCTGCATTTTACACACTTCAAGCCTTTGAACATTTATGAATTCCATTGGCCCAAATAATAATTAGTTCTGCCCACTAGAATGAATGAACGCTCACGTGATAAAACACGTCTAGGGGCATTTAGATGCAGTTACAGTCGCTTAGACACATCATGCAGCTTTTTTCTGCCTCGATGCACTGGTAATGTTTTTATTCAGCCTGAAACACTCTTCTTCTAAGGCCTTGTACACACGGTCGGACATTCCGACAACCAAATCCGTCGGATTTTGTCCGAAACTGGTATTGCATACACACGGTCGGACAAAGTTGTGCGATGCATACTAGCCCATTATGCCATTGCCTTTGCAGGGGATTTTTTTTTTTTTTTTCGCCAGCTGTGGTTTACTACCGCTTTCATTGACAGGTCATGTAGAGAAAGGATGGAGCTGAGAAGTGCAGGAGAGGAGACAGAGGTGAAAGAAAAAACAAGCCCATGGTTAAAGCGGGATTCCACCCTAAAGTGGAACCTCCGCTGATCGGATCCCTCCCCCACTCCGGTGTCACAATTGACACCTTTCAGGGGGGAGGGGGGTGGAGATACCTGTCAAAGACAGGTATTTACACCCACTTCCGGGCATAGACTCACGTGGGAGTCTACGCCATTTCCTGCCCTGCCGCGCTGTCTGCTGGGACACACACGGGTCCCAGTGACAGCGCAGAGATTTCCTATTGCGCGGCGCGGCTCGCGCATGTGCAGTAGGGAACCGGGAAGTGAAGCCGATTCGCTTCACTTCCTGATTCCCTCACCTAGAATGGTGGCGGCAGCAGCCGAGGGCCGAGCGATTGATCGGCCTCGGCTGCCGGCATCGCTGGAACCCGGGACAGGTGAGTGTCCATTTATTAAAAGTCAGCAGCTGTAGTATTTATAGCTGCTGGCTTTTAATATTTTTTTTTTTGGTGGAATCCCTCTTTAACTCTCTCCTACCCTGAATCTGCTGTTGCTTGTGCTCTGGAACTAATAAATGGTGGTTCATTCATGAATTCCTCCTTCCTTCACTGTACACTGTTTATATTTATTGGGCATCACTGTGACCACATGGTACAGAGTTGCTTTGATCGGCTCCGTACACAGTGTCTGTGAACTGAGCTGTCAGATGACAGCTCAGTTCACATATACAGTGAATTTGTGCTGTGCTGCCAATAGAAGCATGTAATATGTTGTATGTATCTTACAAGGTCTATAATGATGAAAATAAAATGAATTAAGTGTACAAATGTGCAAATCCACAAACTCATAAATGATGCGGCTCCAGCTGAGATAAATGATGCATATAAACCTTCAAATAAATAATGTGCAATGGGCAAATCCACAAATAAAATATTGAAAGAATATTATGCCTATACATATGTCATTCCTAATATCACGGTAAAATATATAAGGTATGAAAATGGCTATTGTATCTGTAATAAGGATAGTCCTTTTTATATATTGATGGTGATCCCTTCACCATTAGCTGTGAATATCCATACAGATGTGTAATCTTCCCCTTTTCCGGGTGTCATCTCTGTATTCTCTAGCCTCTCACCTTAATACAGCTTTGGATAAGCATGTAATGGCATCTTAAAGATGATGATGGTATAGTATCTTCTCGCCTCTTGGGGTTCTCTGTGTATTCTCCCAACCAACAGAACTCTATGGTGGATATATGGACTCTATGATGCTCCAGGGGGTCCTCCATGTCATCCATAATACGTATATATGGAAGATACTCTCATGGTGTGATATCGTTTAAACAGTTTATCAAAATCAGACAGCTATTAGTAACATTTTAAACACAAAAATCCACAAGTGCTGTACTTGTATCTGTGTTGACGTCACGTCCAGTATGCCTCCACTAATGTCCTACGTATTACGTCACGCCCACATGACTTCTTCAGGGGTATTCTCAGCTTAGTTTATAGCCATTATTGGGTGCACTGGGAACTCAAGGGTTATTTTTTGGAAGTGCCATTTATAAATAGCAATCCAAAAATAGGTGATTTATAAAAAGGCACTTCAGACATCCACCTTTCTACCTCTTTCATACAATATGGTGGTAGGGAGGTGGTAAATACCTTTTTCTTTTCTTTCCTACCCTCAGCTCTTCCTTTCTTGCCTATGTGAGTATGAAATAGTTCACTGCCCACAGACTCCTGGGATATGAACATCATTTATCCTAGAAGCCCTCTGAGAGCGCTGAGTGCTCATTCACCGCTAATCCTGCACATGTGCACCCCGTGATTTAGCTGGGAATCATATTGTTTACACATTTCCAAGGTATCGGAAGAGTGTAAACACTATTCTTCAGCTATGGCGTTACACGCACATGCACTCTAGAGACTAGGAAGTTGCTGGAGGAAAAGGAAGATGCCCTTAGTGAAAATGGTAGCTTGGAGCAGAAGGGACACTGGGGAAGTTGGTCAGAATGCAAGACAACATTATCTTGTGTGGAAAGGTGAGTATGTTTTTTACAATCATTATGTATTCAAATTTTGAATTGGGCCTTTTTTATAGTGCACAGAGTGCATTGGTGTAAGCTGAAACAAAAGGACATAAGGCAAATTGCCTTGCCTATGCATTGGGACTGCATTGAACAACACTGCTCAGTTCCGCTCAAAGCATTTGGTGAGAAAGGACCCTTAAAGTGTATGTACTGAGTAGTGAAGGGTTAGGACCCCTGTCAGTTTATTTTTTGCCATCTGTGTACTATTGAAATGTCGCTTCATTTTCTGTTCTCAAAAATTCAAAAGGAATTTAGAGGATAGCTCTCAAAGTGAGGGGACTTAAAGATTTCCCCTACTCTCCTACTTTAGGGACAACTCTAAAATGTTGTATTACCCCACACTTTCCATCTTGATGACAGTGGTCACCAGTACAGATAAAGGGATGAATCACCCCAACGTAGACACAGATAGCAATTAAAACTTCATAGAGGATCTAACCCTGTTGCGCGCTCTAAATCTTAACCCTTCTCCCTACATACATTTAACTGGGTCCTACCCCCAGGATGCGGGACGGACTTTCCAATCACCTGATCACTGTGATCACCTAAATTGGGAGCGTGTCCCACTGGCCCCTGATCAAAAAGAAAGACCGAGAGCTGTCAGAAATTTCTGTCATCATGGATGCATCTGTTCAGTTAGCCCTGCCGGCCCCCTATATATATACGTTATGTGGTTATCAAAAGGTTAGAAAAAACGTTTTGGTCTGTTGTGAGCTGACAACGCACAGATTTTTTGTGGAATGAGTGGTGTCAGCCCTGCATCTCTACAGCAGAAAGGCTACTCAATGCAACATAGTGGATGAATTGATGTGTAACACACTGACTATAGATAAAAGATGGGCCCAGGAAAATATGTGGTTAGCGCAGTAAGCAGAGGTGCCTCAGAAGTGGCCTTGGACCGTGTGTTTACACGTCAATTCATCCACTATGTTACATTGTATCTCTCTTCTGTTTGTAGCCTTTTGCTAGATTCCTGAGGTTTGTTACAATCACATCCAAAAGGCCCAGTGTAACTAAAGGCAAAACCTTTTTTTTTTTTTCTTTACGTTTCGGATAGTGCAGAGATTGATTAGAACACTTGTCAGTTTTTATTGCTGTCTGTGTCCCCATTAATCACGGGTTACTGGGCACTTTTACCCCCTTCCTGCCCAGGCCAATTTTCAGCTTTTAGCGCTGTCACACTTTAAATGACAATTGCATGGTCATGCAAATCTGTACCCATAGGAATTTTTTTTAATCACCACCGGGTTTTTTTATTTTTTGCTAAATATTTTTTTCATATTATGATATAAAATTCTGCAAACAGGTAATTTTTCTCCTTTACTGATGTGCACTGATGAGGCTGCACTGATGGGCACTGATAGGTGGCACTAATGGGCACTGATAAAACGGTACTGGTGGGCACTGATGAGGAGGCACTGATGAGCACTGATAGGTGGCAATCATAGGCAGCACTGATAGGCAGCTCTGATGGGCACTGATAGGCGGCACTGATGGGCACTGATAGGCAACACTAATGGGCACTGGTAGGTGGCATTGATGGGCAGCTCTATTTTGTGACATTTATGAGGAGGCACTGATTAGCAGCACTGAAGAGCACTATTAGGTGGGCACTGATTTGCAGTATTGGTGGGCACTGATTGGCAGCACTGGTGAGCACTACTTGGTAGCACTGGTGGACACTGGTGGGACTGCACTGATAATCAGTGCCAATGTCCGTAGAACATAAGCTGGTTATCGGCTTTCTTCTCATCTCATGCTGTCAGCAGAAGGGGAAAAAAAGCCGATAACCGTGTTTACATCTTGTGATCAGCTGCCATTGGCTGCCAGCTGATCACGTGGGATGGGCTGCTGTAATTGTTACTTTACCTCAATCTGTGATCAGCTGAGTTAAAGGATCATCCATGTACGCCCTCCCAGCAAAGAAGGGTTGTGCTGTAGCTGTCTTTCGGCTATAGCGCAGGCAGAAAGTGGTTAAGAAGAGTCACCTTATCTGTCCTGTCTATCTTTTAAAGTGAAAGTAAAAGAAAATCCCAAATTTTGGGTTGTCCCCATAAAAGTAATAGAGGAGAAAACTTGCAATGGGGACACTTTTTCTGGTGCCCTGGTGGCCCCAAGGAATTTCCTTACTTTGCAGGGATTTCCTCTCACTTTCTGTTATGCCCCGTACACACGATCGGAAATTCCGCCAGCAAAAGTCCGATGAGAGCTTTTGGTTGGAAAATGCGATCGTGTGTATGCTCCATCGCACTTTTGCTGGAGGAATTTTAGCCAGCAAAAGATCGAGAGCAGGTTCTCAATTTTTTGATCGGAAAAAGTTCTGATCGGAAATTCCGATAGTCTGTACCAATTCCAATGCGCAAAATTTCTCATCATAGTGTTGTACGTCACTGCGTTCTTGACGGTCAAAAGTTCCCGAGAACTTTTGTGTGACCGTGTGTATGCAAGCCAAGCTTGAGCAGAATTCCGTTGTAAAAACCATCCAAGTTTTTACTGATGGAAAATCCGCTCGCGTGTACGGTGCATTGCAGGACGTTAGAAAAAGTCATGCAAGCAGCATCTTTGGGGCGGTTTGAGTACAGCGCTCCTAAACCGCCCCTACCCATTGAAATAAATGAACAGCGATGCCAAAGCACCTGCAAAGCGTTTCGGGAGTGCCACAACACGGGCGCTTTTAACCTTTTCTTCTGCCACTAGCGGGGGTTAAAAGCTCCCTGCCAGCAGCTAAAAAACGCTGCCAAAACGTCAGTAAAGTGCCGCTAAAACTAGCGGCGATTTACCTCTAACGCTGGGCGCTTTCAGTGTGAAAGTAGCCTAATGGCCCGAAAAATATTGCTTTAGGCGCAATCATACCATAATTGGATCATTAGTACAGAGCCTTTGAGAGCCGATCATGACAATTCATCCAATATTATTAGATCGGACAAGCACGAAAATTTTGCTTGTACGATACCAGATTGTACGATATTCGTTTAGTCAGTACAGTTGTCGTCCAAAAATACAATACAAATACATTACAACACATGACATCACTTCCGTTTTTTTTGTCGTACAAGAATTTTTCGTGACTTTAGTAACCTAGTCAATTTCTACTTTCGACTATTACGCGGAAAAAGTCATACGGTCTGTCGCACGATATTCGTATCGTGTGTACGAGTCATAAGTGCTAAACACTAACTACACTGCCCAAATACTGATTTATATTCATTTGCCAGGGCCATATTGTATGTATATTGGGTACGGTGGTATCAGTCATTTTGCTGCACTGAACAATACCTTTAAATGACCAGGCTGCTATGTCCCCTCAGCCAGTGCACCATAACATTTTTTGCAGGGGATATTTAGGAAATGCAGTATGTTCTAGGTGGCAAGTATATCCTAAAATTCTGTTCCTGGAATCTTTGTTTGAAGAGAAATAACTTTTGGCCTGACTGGATTCAGTCATGTATGAATCATTCCTGTATCCTCCATCTGCTTTCCAGATATGAGAAATCTTTCACAGATGCTGAGAAAGCTCTGCCCATGTCTCCTTCCATGTATTGCTGAGGTGTCTACTTCAGTCCTGCTCTGCTAGGCCCACGTCGGCTGCCCGTCCAGTAGTTATTTGCTATCCAAATACAATAAGTCAGCGCACATAATTCACTCCTCATATACAGTTTGGGATACTTTCAGGAAGGCCCTTCCTTGCCTGGTACTACATTAAACAAAATGTAAGTGATAAATAGATTTTAGGTGCCACTGGTATGCAACTTGTAAAACAGATTCCATGTTGCAACGTAAAAGATCGAATTTATGCCTATGTATGAATGAACATAAATAATGAAAATTAATATAACCATTTTAAATAATGTGTAAATCCAGACATGAATACAAAATGCTCCTTTATACTTACAGCTGTTATAAATAATATGGAAGCTAAGGTTTTATGGAGCATAGACCTAAATACAATGTTTGTATGACTGTATAGTATCAACTTTTGGTGTGAGTATAAATGATCACATCTGACTTTGTATATGTAAAAATCATAATTACAACATCTGTTGTTGATAGGTGAGGTATGTTGGTTCTCGGAGATGGGAGGCTTAGCAGTAGTTCCCGGTACAGGCTACTCAGCCTTAAAATTGATTTCTAGGCAGCACATAATACACAAATGAATGCAGGTTTTTACTCATTACCACATCATTAAATAAATTTTTAAATGTAGGCAGTGTAGGTACCTGCTTTTGACCTGTCCATATACAGTCCCTATGCAGTCCCTATACAGCAAGGCTGAAGTGTCACTCTTTTACAATAAAGAGACGGTCTGTTAGCAATTTTCTACTTCTTCACTTTAGCTCTGATTTATGTTCCCCAGTGTAACCCCTAACTTACTGTGATATGTATCACTTAAAAGAGAAGTATGTTTTTTTTGTTGTTATTACAGAATCATCAGTCCAATGCTGCATCTGTCCCCCGGCGCTTCTACACTGAGAACCGAGCGATCGAACACCGCCTATGGCTCGGTTCTTAACCACTTCCCACCCGGCCATGCATATATACGGCCGGGTGGGAGCCGTCTGATGTAAACAAACAGCCGGTTTCTAGGCAATCGGCTCTCCTCTCCTCACACGGAAGTCACCGCTGAGGAGAGGAGAGCAGAACGCTGCAGCCGGCTGATGATCAGTGAGTATGGGCTGCTTTTTACAGCTTTTTACTCACTGATCATCAGTGTAGTGTAAACACACAACACACCACACAGTACAAACACAGTCCCCACATATGTCCCCAAAACACACATGTCCCCAAAACATACATGTCCCCAAATAATAAAAACACATGTCCCTAATAATAAAAACATGTCCCCCACATATATCCCACTAAAATCACATGTCCCAATGATTATCTGCACACATATGTACGTGATCACCTGCACACATATGTACATGATCATTTGCGTACATATGTCCGTGATCACACAAACCAATTATTATACACTTAACGGAATTTTTTTTACCAAAAACATGTAGCAGAATACATTTTGGCTTAAATTTATGACAAAATTTGATTTTATTGGATTTCTTTTCAAATAGAAAAAATAAAATATTGTTTTTTTTCCAAATTTCCGCTATTTTTGCGCTTATATCGCAAAAAAAAAAAAAACGGAGTCGTGAATAAATAACACCAAAATAAAGCTCTATTTGTGCGAACAAAATGATAACAATTTCATTTGGGTACAGTGTAGCATGACCGTGCAATTGTCACTGAAAGCGCTAGAGCGCTGAAAGCTGAAAATTGGGCTGGGAAGGAAGGGGGTGAAAGTGCCCTGTATTGTAGTGGTTAAGCTCCCGAGCAGAGAACTGCTGACTGTCAATCAGCAGTTCTTCGCTCTGCCCCGCCCCCTGCATTCTCACTGGAGCATGGAGCTGTGGGGGGGGGGGAGGGGGGACAGCTGTCTCAGGCTCTCAGGGGCTTGCTGAGAAGGGTGTTAGTTCAGGCACATGGCGGATCCAGACTTTATTGTCGGGATGATCCGGTGCCTGTATGGATTTCTGTGACATCAGCAGAAATCGGACTTTAGTCCACTCTCAGCTGGCAACGGGTCACAGGAGTGCAAAAGGAATTGCATTCCTGTGACCCATAGGAGCAGCCCAGCCAAACAAGCTTAGGAGCTTAGGCTGGACTTTTCCTTTAAGAGGTAACTCTGTCTAATCATGTTACACACAATATTAGGATGTAAGCTGAACTAGGTTTGCAGAGAGAGACAGCACATGTCAAATCACCTGGATCCCAACAGGCGGGTGTTTATTGAGGGACTTATGGGTATGGGAGGGTTGGCAATAGGACACCACACAGGACAGTTCACGGGGTAGTGATTTGGCATAGCACAGGTAAACAGTTTGCACGCTAACAATGGAACACAGCACAGACAAACAATCCTCAGGGTAGAGCTATGGTACACAGCAGTGATCTGGGCAGAGTAGGGTATGGCATAGCAGGGGTTAATGGCAGCACACAGCAGTGATCTGGGGAAAGCTGCCTATGACACTGCAGGGGTTAAGTACAGCACACAGCAGGGATCTGGGCAAATAAGGGTATGGAACAACAGCGGTAAATCCAGCACTCAGGGCAGTGATCTGGGCAGAGCAGGGTATTGCACAGGAGGGGTTAAGCATCTATGGAGAGGAAATATGGCAAATGGGAAACAGTCCACGGGCAACAGCAAGAGGTAGCATTCCTCAGGGTAGTAGATAGGATGGTACAGCAAAAGGAAAATAGTCCACAGTAAGGCATAGCAAGGGTAATGATCTCAGTAATATGGCACAGCACGGGTTACAGGGACGTGCAGTGAGGTCAGTGGCTGCTGAGGCACTGGCTAGTATCAGAGCCGGATACCCACAAGTTACATACTCCACAATTGTTGCACTAGCACTAGACCTCCTCTGTAACTCTAAACATGTAACCTGTAAAAAAAAATTAAAGTGTCTCCTATGGCTATTTAGAAGTACTGAAGTTTGGCGCCATTCCACAAGTGTGCACAATTTTAAAGTGTGACATGTTAGGCATCTATTTACTCAGCGTAACATCATCTTTCACAATATATTAAATCAGGCTTTTTATTCATAAAACCAAAAAAATACTGTGTGACATAAAAAGTTGCAATGGCCACCATTTTATTCTCTAGCATGTCTGCTAAAAAATATATATAATCTTTGGGAGTAATTTGATGATGATGATTTTTACATGTAAGAGAGAAATGTCTGAATTTGCCTGGGTGGCAAAGGGTTACTTACCATAATTAATTAAAATACAATTTTAAGGTAATTTACTATATTTTCAAAATCTGTACTCAAGCAGGTGGCTTAACGGACAAATGACTGAAGTTTGAAGATATAACTTCCAACTAGGGATGAGCTTCGTGTTCGAGTCGAACATACGTTCGACTCGAACATCGGCTGTTCGCCCGTTCGGCGAATTTCGAACGTTATGGGCCGTTCGCACCAAATTTGTGTGGCGCTCACGGCCCACAATGCACTGCGATGGCGCAGTGCATTGCTGGCTCATGATTGGCCAAGCATGCACTGTGACCCCACATGCTTGGCCAATCACAGCGCCGGCAGCGAGGAGAGCCATGATTGGCCACAGGCACGATTTTTCGTTCTTGCTCTTCTGTAGTGGTTGTTGTCTGCATGCCCTGACCGCAGTATACACCGCTATATTCACCTATATATCTAGCGATATATCTATCTTTTATAATAGAGCTGTCAGTCAGTGTTAGGAGATTGGGCGTGCTGTCTGCGTGCTCTGAACGCAGTATACACCGCTATATCCACCTATATAGCTAAATATCTTGCTCGTTTTAAATAGAGCTTTCAGTCAGTGTTAGGAGATTGTGCGTGCTGTCTGCGTGCTCTGAAAAAGACGGACGGCAAAACAAATTATACAGGGGTGTTAACCCTTCCCTATGTTTTCCAAAAAGCTTAAAAATAGTTTTTTTGGTTGGAGCTACACTTTAAAAATGTACCAGTTGAAAATTACAAACCGATTCAACTTAACACAACAAACCTACACAGTGCCTGTCTTGTTTGCACCGCCTGTATACTGCTGTTCTGAGTATATAGGGCCTGGGGGCCACACGTATTTCCTTTTTTTAATATGGGTACGGGGTTCCCCTTAATATGCGTACAAGACCCAAAGGGGCTGTTAATGGGCAGGGAGGGCTACCCATGCCATTTTTCTCAATGATTTTCAACCATATTGCAGGAACCAGATATAACATTAAAACCGCAAGCAGCTTTAAATGACGTTATTTACGTTAAATGTCATTTTGTGCAGGGACTGTTCTAAACACGGGAAACACGTGGCACTTCACAGGCATACTACAGACACCCCCCAGGCACCATATTTAAAGGAATATTTCACTTTTTTTTTCCATTTTAATCGTCATTAAAATCAGTACTCCCGCCAAAACGGCCGTTTTTAAAAGTTTTTTTTGCATTGACCCATGTCCCCTGGGGCAGGAGCCAGGTCCCCAAACCCTTTTTAGGACAGTATCTTGCATATTAGCCGTTAAAATTAACACTTTTAATTTCGAACGTACGAGTCCCATAGACTTCAATGGGGTTCTAACGTTCGAACGAATTTGGGGTCCGTTCGAAAGTTCTGGTGCGAACCGAACAGGGGGGTGTTCGGCTCATCCCTACTTCCAACCAGTAATTTAACAGTAAATAGATACATAATAAATTATTATGTTATAACATATAGTAGAGCTGCAGGATTCTGGCTAAAATGAGAATCGCAATTTTTTTGCTTGGAAGATAGATCACAATTCTTGGCATTTGCCCGGTGGGCTGGGGGCCGTCGGGCCGGTGGGCCGGTGGGCCGCATGTCTGGTGCATGCAGAGCCAGCCGTGAGTTCTGACATGCAGCGCCGGTTTTCTAACACCGGCTGCTGATGTTCCGCATATGCTGGGTGGTGGTGGGAGGAGCGGAAAGAGTCTCCTCATTCCCTGCCTACCAAGCCGATCTATGGCAACCCAGGCCGTCGCTGAACAGGAAGTCCGTGTTTGCCCATATGCCCCTCAGCCAATGGTCACCTGGCAACCAGGACGACAGGAATGGAGGAGGGACGGGGAAGCAGAGGAAGAGGCCTTATGCACCACCACCTACTGAGACCCACCTCATGCACATGAAAGCCAGCAAGGTGCTACGGCCACCTATAGGGAAAGTAGTGTGGCTGCCGACTGGTGTACCTCCATCTCCATTCCTGCAAGTGAAGGATCTGATGCTCCAGGCCAGGGAGAACTGCTTTTAATAATAGTAGCTATGACTTTTTTTTTTTCTTCAGTAACTAATCCTTCTGCACCTGCTATCTCTGGGCACTCCTCTCCCTCAGCAGCCTTCTGACGGGGGGGTTCCCCTGTCAGAACACAATAGCTCAGCAGGGGAGATCGCTGTACTAACATTGGATTGTTAGTACAGCGGCTCTGACCTGAGCTGTCAGTTTAGTAGTGTGTACAAGGCTTAATGCTTTATAACGGGCTTTTCTGTATTCACAAAGCCAGTTAATAAGCATTACTTACAGAGCCAGTTATAAAGGAGTTTTGCTTAATGACTGGCTTTGGGAGTACTGCATTATATCCGACTTTGTGAGTCATGCTTTATAACTGGCTTTGTAACCACTTCTCTAGAAGTTTTAGAAGTAACTTGTTTTCTAAAGTAGTAGCTGCCAAACCTGTCAAAAGGCTACATTTGTGCACGTCTTTAGGCACAATGCAAATAGCAGGGGCAGGTATCTGCTGATTCCTACTGCTGTTTAGGACACCTGTGAGTGGCTAGCTGCATTGACTTTTGTGAATTCTGAAAGTGCAAGAATCAGGGCTGATATAAGGTTTAAAGGTGCAGTGGATTTCTTACTATTATTCAAGTGGTTTACAGCATTTACATTATAAAGATTCCTTTACCTGTGCAGTTGTCTTTTTTTGCCACACTATGCCCTAAAGGTTGCCCCTGCATTAGAGCAACCCTAATCTTGTGCTGCTAAGTTCATACTATTTTCAGGACTCCGCCATCAAAACCAGAGTTCAAGTAATCAAATCCACACATCCTGGAACCACACATCCCATCATAAACTGACCCCGTGAAAGGCAGCAGATTCTTATTCTCCTGTGTGAGAAAAATATGGGATTGTGGGTAAATCTTATACTCATAAACACATGTTTTTAGTGTAGTCAAGAGGGCTGGGCTGGAAGGGAGCGTTTGTCTTTTAGACACGCCCTTTCTATGACACTGCAGTGAGAGGCGTGCCTCCACTGCAGCAATTTTATTGGACAGCTGGGACCAATGGTACTTTACTATTGGGCCAAGACTCCAAGCTGTTTATTGAGCTCAGTGCCTCTGACAAGTAGTGAGAGGCACTGTGAGCTCAACCTCTCAGTCTGTTGCAAACAGAGTGTGTCGGCTTGTATTTAAAGTGGCTGCTCTGTATTTAGCTTCTGACAGGCTGTGCGAGGACCCCCATATGTCTGGAACCATAGGTCACAGGAGCCCCACATTTTTACCAGTGGTGGGGTGGGACTTAGGCTACATACCCCCACATTTGGGGTTTCTGTGACACTGAGCTACGACCCTCGAAACTTGATTTTTTTTTAACGTTCATGCCCTGCCTCCCCTGACTGCATGTCCCTGATGGGTAACCAGTCCAATGATTGGCAATAGAGCCCAGCAAAGGAAGACAGGGGGAATCACAGACTGTGTGGTTTGTCCTGGGAGGTCCGTTGAGGCAGTGTCTGTGCCAGTGCTGGATCCAGGGAGTAAGCGGAGCAAGGGTGCAAGGCAGAGGTTCACTCCTGGAGGCCCAACCTCCATCTTGGGTTCTCACAGGCAGAGATGGCCTTCAAGGTTGGTAACTAGGGCTGTCACCTCATCCCTTCAGATCCAAACACATATTAATTACACAGGTTCTGTGGCTGATAAGGTGGTAATTAAACTCACTTGGTGTCTTATCTGCATTAAATTAGCCTCTGAACCTGTGTAATTAATATGTGTTCGGGTTTAAAGGGATGAGAGGTGGCAACCCTACTGGCAACAGACATAAAAACTGGTGCTTTTTTCCCCCATCTCAGATATACCCGAGCAAGGGCACAATCTTGGGATGCAGACAATCTGATGCTTATTATTACCATATGCCTCGGCAAAAGGCTCTGTCCCTCGCATGGCCGCATCAGGCGTGCAGCTAGGGGCCAGCTTTTGCAGGCACGTGTGAGTAGATCAACACATCAGCCACAACATGGGATTGGACAGCCTCGCACACAGAAGTTGTGGAGTGGTGGAAACTGTGTGTGAGGTGCCAGGTGTTGGCTCCCTGCAAGTATGTGGTCTGAAGAGGTGGGGGACCTGCGGAGGGGGAGTTGGTGCATGTTGTGACAGGGTGAAACATAAATCATCGCCAGAGTCTGTAGCCCCATACCCTGTAACTGGCAATCACCTCTTAGAGAAGCTGGGGGCTCATCTACCCGGCAACTCCTGCCAATCTTAAAATTGGCATGGCTGTGTATGGCTTGGCCCGCACAGCTGTGTTGTTTATTCTCAGGAAGTTGTGAATGAAAAAATGAGTCACATGTGCCACCGCGGCAGAGGAACTCATAATTTTCAATGAAACACGTTACATAGTTAGGTTGAAAAAAAGCCACACGTCCATCTAGCTCAACCTATAAAAGGGAAATTGATATATATATCAATCATACAATCCTATATACACAATCCCGTACCCACAGTTGATCCAGGAGAAGGCAAAAAAAATAGCAAAGCATGATCCAACTTGCTCCAGCGAGGGGAAAAATTCCTTCCTGATCCCCCAAGAGGCAATCGGCTATATTCCCTGGATCAACTTACCTATAAATGTAAGTATCCAGTTATATTATGTACATTTAGGAAAGAATCCAGTCCTTTTTTAAAGCAATCTACTGAGCTGGCCAGAACCAGCTCTTTAAAGGAGTCTATTCCAAATTTTACAGCTCTTACTGTGAAGAAACTTTTCCGTATTTGGAGATTAAATCTCTTTCCCTCCAGATGTAAAATGTGCCCATTGTCCTCTGTTATGACCTTAAAATGAATAACTCAATACCAAGTTCACTATATGGACCACTTATGTATCTATTCATATTGCTCACATCCCCCTTAATCCCTTCTTCTCAAGACAAAATATATTCAGTTCCTTTAACCACTTCAGCCTCGGAAGAGTAGCCTGCTCAATGACCAAGTAAATTTTTGCGATAAAGACACTGCGTCGCTTTAACTGACAATTACGCGGTTTTGCAACGCTGTACCCAAACACATTTTTTTCCCACAAATAGAGCTTTCTTTTGGTAGTATTTGATCATCTCTGCATTTTTCTGCACTATAAACAAAAAAAAGAGTGACAATTTTGAAAAAAACAATATTTCGTACTTTTTGCTATAATAAATATACCCAATTTTCTTTTAAAAAAGCATTTTTGTTCTCAGTTTAGGTCAATATGTATTCTACTACATATTTGTGGTAATAAATATCTCAATAAGCGTATATTGATTGGTTTGCGCAAAAGTTATAGCGTCTACAAAATAGGGGATAGATTTATGGCATTTTTATTTATTTTTTTACTAGTAATGGCGGCGATCTTTTTTATCGAGACTGCGATACACCGGACACTTTTGACACATTTTTGGGACAACTGACAATTATAAAGGGATCAGTGCTATAAAAATGAACTGATTACTGTATAAATGTCACTGGCAGGGAAGAGGTTAACACTAGGGGGGCGATCAAGAGGTTATCTGTGTTCCCTAGTGTGTGTTCTAACTTTAGGGGGAGGGAACTGACTATAGGAGATGACAGATCGTGGTTCATAGCTATTAGGAACTCATGATCTGCATCTCCTCTCCTCTGAAAACAGGGATTTGTGTGTTTACACACACATACACACACATCCCTGTTCTGCCTCTCGTACCCGTGTTCGTGTGTGGCCAGCAGTCATTGCAACCACTGGTCACGAGCATCCTCACCCCCGCAATGCAGCGGGCGTGCGTGCCTGCTATCCCTCTTAAATGAGCCGACGTACAGCTACGACGGTTTGTGGGATCCAGCCGACCTGCCGCAGTATAATGACGGTGGCTGGTCTGCAAGTGGTTAATCATTCCTCATAGCTGAGCTCCTCCATGCCTCTTATCAGTTTAGTTGCTCTTCTATGGACTTTCTTCAGTTCCCCAATATCCTTTTTGTGAACTGGTGCCCAAAACTGAACTGCATATTCCAGATGAGATCTTATGCCCCTTCCACACTTGTGCGACCTGATTTTGATGCAATTTTGACATGACTTGAATGCCTGTATAATGTTGAGGTTTAGGGACTTCAAGTCGCCTCAAAGTCAGACCGAAGTAGTGCGGGAACTACTTTGAAGTCGCTATGACTTGAGGTTGCACAGATATGAATGGCACTCATTGAAAATCATGGAGTATGACTTGTCATGTGACTTTGCAGTCCCAAGTCGCAGGACAAGTCGCACAAGTGGCTAAGGGGCCTTAGTGTTACTGCATTAGTAGTACTCATCTCTGTATTGCACCTGCGATCCACAAATTGCAATGCTTTCCAGGGGCCTATGCAAAAAAAAAGAAAGAAGAAGAAATATAAATGCAAATTAAAAAAAAAAAAAAGTATATTGGTGCATTTATGCAAAAGGTTAACTTAGATTTAAAAGGGTAACTCCACTGCCATGGGAAAAAAATAGCAAATAAATAAAATAATAATATAGCATGTACAATCGCTAATTAAGCCAAATTGTAATTGAAGGTTATTAACATGACTCTTCCTTTTCAATCTGCAGCTCTGCCATTTTCTGTAAAATTCAATGCAATATGTCAACTTGGAGGCATTCTGTACACCGGGGGTCAGCAACCTGTAGATCGCAATCTACCAGTAGATTGCAGACAGGTGGCTGGTAGATGTCGGTCTAGGTTTGCTGATTCTCTCATTCCAGAGCATCAGAGTGCAATGCAGAGGGACTACTTGTAAAGTTGATGCTGTAGTAAGTAGGGAACAAGAGACACAAAACCGATGTTTCCTCTGTAATGCTGGCTCCTGTCCCATGCAGAGTGATACCAACTGCACCCCTTATCTTATTCCGAGTAGCGGTCTCCAGAGTGCTGCCAGCAGCAGGTAAGAAGAGATCTTCAGGTCAGTGTTAAGCAATACACTGGGCATAATAGTATAAGGCTGCTTTCACACTAATGCACTGTGGTTTATACACACCGTGGGTGCAGTGCAGTGTACCTGCAGATTTCCTGCGGGTTTGCTGAGCTTAGCCATAGACCTCTATTATATCCTGCTGTTTTACCACCCCCTAACTTTACATGTGAATGAGTACAAGTGCTGCTCCTCTGAAAAGTGATCCAAGTGTGTGTTGATAGGTGGTAAGGAGGCGATATGTACACACCTCCTGATTTAAACTTACAACTTCTGTGCAATGTACGCATTTGCGACACGGTAGTCCTGCAATTAGAAGTTTAAATCAGGTTTGAGGAGGTGACACTGTGCCCGGTGATCTTTGACTTCTCCCATGTTCCTCAGATAGATCTCCACCTCTTTAAGGTTGCCTACCTCCAGGGCCGCTGATAGGGGGGGACCACCAGCCCTCCTGTACTGGGCCCTGCCCTGTAGGGGGGCCCAGAGGAAGAGGGGCGACTCCCACATTATAGGGACTATACTAATCCTGAGCTAGGGTCCCATGTAGTGTGCGTGGGAGGAAGCAGAAAGCGAATTATTTAAACACTTTTGGGAGTAATCTGCAGTCGTATGTCCAGACTATTACATACAGTACATTACACAAGTCCCAGTCTCTTCTAATACGCCGGCCGGGACTTGTGTAATGTAATTGTCTGGACATACGGCTGCAGATTACTCCCGAAAGTGTTTAAATACTTTGCTTTCTGCTTCCGGCT
Source organism: Lithobates pipiens (assembly GCF_037356315.1). NCBI lineage: Eukaryota > Metazoa > Chordata > Amphibia > Anura > Ranidae > Lithobates > Lithobates pipiens. The sequence goes on from NW_027507787.1 coordinate 16,346,062, forward strand.
GTCCAACTTCGTGCCCAGGTGGAAGGAGCAGAGGTTTTAGAGGAGCTCAGCTTCTGGCCGATCCCCACGCTTCCAGATCCAGAGGATCCAAGCCCCCCACCCCAGGAGAAGCACTGCATGTAGACCCCAGATAAAAGAAGCCAGCAGGACCAGGTACTTGTGAAGTCGAGGGATGTTAGGTAGAGACTGGGCCCGGGCTCTAAGCATAAAGTTGACCATACTGCATACTGCTCTCCCACATATCTAAAATATTGTGGGTATTCACCGTGCCCAGAGTGAAAGTCTTTTCCCTGCTGTACTTTCTATTGAGTTAATATACAGTATTAATGCTGCCACAGTAACCACATGGCTGGAGTTACACATCTTAGGGGCATAATTGCTGTGTATTAGTGAATGCTTGTGTTGGCCACTGAAGAGTCATCCACAGTGGATCACTTTTCAGTGGGTTTTTGCTAGGTGGTGGGGAAGCAATAATTTGCCTCCTGATTTAATCCATTAAAACCTGTACCTGGCTGCAACTACATTCATTGTACACAGTTGCAAGTGGTCCCCTTTAATGGTATGCGTCATTTTGGGATATCAAATGCCACACGGGAGATAGCATTTGTATACCCCTATTTTAGGGTTGCCACTTTTTCTTCAAGCCAAACCTGAACACTTTAGTGGTGCACAGCAAAAAAATGTTTTGGGGGATTCTGTAAAGGATTGCAAAAGACCTAGGACACCTTTGGGCGCTCCAAGGAGAATAGTAATGTGGCTTGCATAGTGCCCCCTCACCCTCACTGTTCTGCGCTGCATTACTGCCTTAATATTGTGTCCAGGTTTCAAGTGGACTGAAACCCAGACACATGATTCAAAACCCGAACTGTCCAGGTGAATCCTGGACAGGTGGCAACCCTACCCTATTTGCTACCTTTGCCTGTTACCCCCTCCTGACCCCTGCACTCTGTATGCTACATACCCCAGATCCTCTGTATTCTATGTATTACCCAATCCTGACCCCTGAACTAATCAATACCTACTCCTGCCCCTTTATTCTGTACAGGCATACCCCACTTTTAAGTACACAATGGGGTTTATTTACTAAAGCTGGAAAGTGAAAAATAAGGCTCACTTCTGCATAGAAACCAATGAGTTTCTAACCTCGGCTTGTTCAATTAAGCTTTGGTAATAATTGGTTTCTATGCAGAAGTGAGCCTGATTTTGCACTTTCCAGCTTTAGTAAATAAACCCCATTGTGTACTTCAAAGTGGGGTATGCCTGTATGTTACATATTCCAAACCCCCTGCATTATATGCATTACCCACTCCTGACCCCTGAACTAATCAATACCCACTCCTGAACCCTTTATTCTGTATGTTACATATTCCAACCCCCTGCATTATATGCATTACTCACTCCTGACCCCTAAAACATGAACATTACCCACTTCTTCTGATTCTTGCATATGTATATTAAACCCTGCATTTCTCCATTGTACACAATCCACTGGTTAGAGGGAGGGGTGCTTAGGTTCAGGCTTATGTGGGGGGCCCCGCCAGGTAGACTGTACGGGGCCCCATGATTTTTAACAGCGGCCCTGCCTACCTCTGCTGTACACAGTTAATGTACAGAACTTCTACAGAAATTTAATTTACTGCTTGTGTGATTGTCTCACTAATTTTCCCAGAAGTAGAATTTTAGGCATTCTCTGCAACAAAAAAAAAAAAAAAGAGTTACTATCTAGGGGAACACTATTAACCCCTAGCACTCCCTTAAACCAGATACTTGCGTTATTAGTGTCAATCTCTGGAAACTGAGTATTTTGACATGCATTTTTCACTGCATGCTTAGTTTGGCTTGATCTTAAGATCAAGCAGAAAGTAGACCCTCTGCAGAGTCTGCTTGACTGGTGGAGCATGAGCATAGTAAACTTAGAGAGAGGAGTTTGTGTAGGAGGGACAGTCCTCTATGCTGCTGGGGGGTGAGAGCATGAAGTTCTGCTGGATGTTAGACCTAGGAGATTGATTGTAAGGGGCCTCTTTGCAAAAGTCAGAAATAGAAAAATATATATATCTTTTGCATTTACTTTTGGGTGATTTCTAATAAATAATAATAAAAAATAAATAAATTATATTTTATATATATATATATATATATATATATATATATATATATATATATATATATATATATATATATATATATATATATATAAAAATTGACCATTGTTTTTCTTTTTTAGTGAATATTGTAAAAAGAAGCCACCATTAGTCCTTACTAAAATCTTTTGTTTTTTTGCATCACCACTAAATAGGTGAATGGTAGTTGATGATACTTTGATGGAACGCTATGTTTGTACAGTTGTCTCACATATACCTGACACTTACCTTAGTCCACCTCATACAGCAAATAGTGTTGTCGAATGTTAATGATGTAGGAATGGTGCAAAGCATGCAGCCAAAGCACAAAGCAATGTTAATGCTTCTTAACACTATCATGTGTGAGGGTAATAAGCATGTTAAACAATCCATTAGCTGGTTTCAGTATATGGTATCACTCACACAGGTCTGTTTCACTAGTTAAGCCTCTTGTAGGAGAAGAAAATCTATTTGGGAGCAAACTAAGAATGATGTCAATTCATGTTTTAAAAGAAGGATTTAGGCCAGAAATTTTCCCAAAGACATTACATTTGTAACCAGAAACTAAATGCAGTTCTGCATACCAAGATTTTAATTCTTAAAGTCAGATGTATTTTGATTACCATTTTTTGTACATGCATATAGTAGGTCTACTGTGTTTGATAGATTAGAGCTTAAAACTGAACTTTAGGTATGATTTTTATTGCATACTTACCTTGGCCCAGCTTGGCCCTATGTAAGTATGCATATCTCATACCGAGAAGGACCGCTGGAGAAGGTGACGACACTACTACAGTGATAGCCTCGATCTTCTGGGTTATATGTGAGTGGCTTTCATCTGCACACCGACTATAGGGGGTCAATCGCTCAGCACCTCCAACATTCATGGAATAACTTTTTTTTTTTCTACGAATACACGGTATTGTCTGATCGTACAACGTGGAGATCGTGAAATCACCGCCCATTCTCTTAACCTCATCCAATCATAGAACTTTTAGTAATTATTTTAAAAATACAAGGTGTTCTAAGAATGTCAGTGATCATAGGTGTGAGCAGCCTATTTCATTAGGGTGTGCACCCCAAAGCTTAGACACAAAGACTTTCTCTGCACTACTGCACATGCGCGAGTCACGCAGCGCAATAGGAATTGTCCACGCTGTCTCTGGGACCCGTGTGTGTCCCAACAGACAGCGCGCAGGGACAGGAAGAGGCATAGACTCCCGTGGGAGTCTATGCTCGGAAGTGGGTGTAAATACCTGCCTTTGACAGGTATCTGCAACCCCCTCTCCCCCCCTGAAAGGTGCCAATTGTGACACCGGAGGGGGGGAGGGTTCCGATTAGCGGAAGCTCCTCTTTAGGGTGGAACCCCGCTTTAATTATGTTTCAGTTATGAATGAACACAGGGAGTCGGTGTGCTCTGTTTTAATTTAGAAAAGGAAGGGGCCAGTAAATTACATATTGACTAACCCTTTCCCCTACTCTACATTATGAAAGATCCCCTGCAGCAGCCAAGGGGAAAGGAGAGAAACCAGCAGTGCTGAATTGGGGCCAACATGGGGGGGGAAGCATGGGCAGTAGGGGGAATCAGCACCGCACAGAGAAATTAGGATGTGCCCAGGCACATTTGGCACATCCCCTACGCATTTCTATGGTGGTGGTACAGAGCAAGAACCCCCCCCCCCCCCCCACCAGTGTGCAGAGGGCAAGCTTCTCGCACAAGACCCCAGCAGGACCTGGAAGATTGAGGCTATAACTGTAATAACACAGACTATTGCAGTGAATGTCAGCTTCTTCTGCAATTCATCAATTTGAGATGTACTGGACCAGGGACCAGTGTAAGTACGCAACACAGATCAGTCCTGAAGATGAACTTTAACTGTAAAAATTAGTGAAATGGGTTGCTACTAGGCAGCTCATCGCTATATAACAGTTCTTTCATTATACATATAGTACATTCTACAATAAAAGAAAAATCATTTAAAAAGCATATAGTAAGCCTGTAAATTTTTTGTTTTGTTTTTAAGCCCAAGAATTACTTACATAGCTTTGTAACTTGAGATCAAACATCTCCTCCTCAAGCCTGGTATGTATAGTGGAAGAATAAGGTCCAATTTATGCATATTCATTCATGTTTTAAAGTAGTTATAAAGCCTAAACATTTTTACCTTATTTTTTTTTCATGGAATCCAGTGCTGTGCCCATCTGAAGCTCTCGCCTCACTTCCTGGTCTCACAGGCTTTGTTGAGGCAGTGGGAGCCATTGGTTCCTGTTGCTGTCAATCAAAGCCAGTAACGAGAGCGCAGATAGTGGGGTCCGAGATCTGCTGTTTGCGTCTATAGCTACAGAGACAGCAAGGCTCTGGAGCGAGCCCGCATGAGTGCCTCCATAGGAAGTGGCTTCCTATGGGGGTATTCGCCAAAACTGGTGGGTATAAACTTGCTATTTTTTTTTATTTTTTTATGTTTGCATTCACAACTACTTTAATATATACATCAGAACCCATGTGTCATCAAAAGCTTATGTTATGAATAAAGCTTTTTCACATCTGTGCACTGCAACGGGCTCTTGAAAATAGCTTGCATCCATTTTCATGCATTTTGAGGCCACAGAAATCAATGTTATCACTTGAAAACACTAGGGATTGGCCCGATGTCCGAGGCGAATACCAAACATTATTGGACGTTCGCAGCAAATTCGAGAGCCGCGAAACGCCCCATAATGCACTGCGAGATCCCAATGCATTGACATCTGATAATTGGCCAAAGCATGCACCTGACCTGCATGCTTTGGCCAATCAGACTGTTCTGCTGCAAGAGCCATGATTGGCCACAGGCAGGGTACCTTTAGCCAATCATTGCATCATTTCATCAGAGAGCTAAGTCCATGCCCCACACTATATATGGTGTGTGGGTGTGTGTGTGTGTGTGTGTGTGTGTACGTATGTATGTGTGTGTGTGTATATGTGTATATATATATATATATATATATATATATATATATATATATATATATATATATATATATATATATCTACTTGTGTAATCCAGGACTATATATATATATATTGGTGTCCCCTGGCTGACTTTACTAAGGGCCCCAGCAGATCCATAGCAATCCATTCAAATGGCACCTCAATTGTGGGCAGGGGTACCAGGGGGTTTCTGTAGTGGGACACCGGGGCGGTTAACTGGCAAGTGGGGTAGGATGCACAGTACTTCTTCACCTCAGCCTTTATCCCTGGCCAGTAAAACAGTTATCTTGGCTTCTGTTTTTTCAGCCCCCAGGTGTCCCCCAGTGCATTGTTGTGGGCTAAATTAACCACTACAATACAGGGCACTTTCACCCCCTTCCTTCCCAGCCCAATTTTAAGCTTTCCTCGCTCTCGCACTTTCAATGACAATTGCGCGGTCATGCTACACTGTACCCAAATACATTTTTTATCATTTTGTTCACACAAATAGAGCTTTATTTTGGTGGTATTTATTCACGACGTTTTTTATTTTTTGCGATCTAAGCGCAAAAAAAGCGGAAATTTGGAAAAAAAAACAATATTTTCTATTTTAAAAGAAATCCAATGAAATCAAATTTTGTCATAAATTTAAGCCAAAATGTATTCTGCTACATGTTTTTGGTAAAAAAAATCCGTTAAGTGTATAATAATTGGTTTGTGTGATCACGGACATACGTACGCAAATGATCATGTACAGATGTGTGCAGGTGATCACGTACATATGTGTGCAGATAATCATTGGGACATGTGATTTTAGTGGGACATATGTTTTTATTATTTGGGGACATGTGTGGGGACATGTGCGTATTAAACTAGACCAGTGATCAGTGAGTAAAAAGGTGTAAAAACAGCTCATACTCACTGATCAACAGCCGGCTGCAGCGATCTGCTCTCCTCTCCTCAGCGACGACTTCCGTGTGAGGAGAAGAGAGCCAATTGCCTAGCAACCGGCTGTTTGTTTACATCACATGACAGCTGTTATTAGACACGGCCGTCGTGTGATCAGGAGGGCCAATCACAGAGCCCTCCTGCCGATCTGAGATGTGCCGTGTCCCTGTGACACGAGCGCATCAGGATCGCGCCGCTGCGTGGGCACGCGCACGCGATTCCCCTCCTTCTGATGGACGTTCCTGAACGTCCAGTCAGAAGGAGGCGGCTCCCACCCGGCCGTATATGTACATTGGCCGGGTGGGAAGTGGTTAAGGAACATCCGCCGATACGACTGGGGAACCAGCAACTGCTCCACAGTTTCCCCTCAGCTTTCGGCTACACTATAAAGCAAGTCCCCGTTCAATGCAAAGTGTGGAAACCTTTGTTCGGCACCGGCACTTGTGGGACTCCACTAATAACTGATTCCTGCTCCCGAGCATTGACCAAAGTGGAGTCCTGTAGCTGCACGTTGACAAACACACCCCTGGACACCCCCAAATCTGGGTGCACTAGCCTAGAGGAAGTTTCCCCCTCATCCTCCTCAACCAAGGTCTGCAATGGGGAAGATTCATCTTCATCCTCCCCCCATATGACCTGTACCGGAAAGATCCCCCCCCCCCCCCCCCCCCCAGGGCTTGAGACCTAAAAGATGAGCGTTTTCAAATATATTTGTATTTTATTTTCTGAAATATCAGTGACAGGTATCTCAACATTATGGGTGTGTGTTGCGGGTGGTTCTGGACCAGACCCCTTAAGGGTTGGCCCCAAAAGGCCCAGTGTCCCCAGTTCTCCTGGCTGTCCTCGCAGCCCCATCTGTACCTGGTTCCATAGTTCAATAAACAATGGGCAGTCATGCCCTACTATGATGTCATGTACCATATTTCTTATCACACTAGCCTCTTGTGTCACTGAAGTACAGCCATAAGAAACAGTCACTGGAACCAGGGGGTACTCCCTGCTGTCCCCATGTATACAAACTACCTGTAAAGTCTTACTTGCAGGGCCAAGTCTCCTGATCACCCTGGCATGTACCAGTGTCACCATGCTAACAGAGTCCAGTAGAGCTCAGGCAGGAAGGTGGTTCACCCACACTTCACACTCAAACCGTCCTGCAGCAAGATCAAGATGAGTGGCACATGCTTTTTGCACATAGAAGGAGCTTCTCTGACCGCAATCCATCGGCTCCTCCTGAAGTGGACATTGTGTCTGGGTATGCCCCAGGACCGACATTGCCAACACTGTATGTCCCCATCCTTGGGACAGGTACCAATCTCTGTGGTTCTGCAGAAGATGATGCAGGTTTGCGACTTCCAACATCTGGCAGGGCATCTCTCCTGGGTGCTGTGGCTGGCCTGGTTGCCCTTGGTGTGGGTTCCCGATGCTTGGCAGGCCCGAACAGGTCCTCCACCATGGTGTAACTTTGAACCAACTCTACCAGCTTGTCAGTAGTTGCAGGGTCTCCATGGCTTACCCAGCACTGTAGGTCATCTGTCAGGGACTACTGGTACCGGTTCATCACCACCCATTCCACCATTTGTGGGCCTGTCAACTTCTCCGGTTGCAGACATTTTTTGACCAGCTGTACCAGTGTGTGCATTTGGGACCTTGGACATCGGTCAGGTTTATACCTCCAGCTCTGCACCCTTTGAGTCCAGACATCTGTGGTCACTCCCAGGCGGGCCAGGATCTCTGCCTTCAGAAGCTCATAGTCGCTGATGTGCTCAGCAGGGAGGTCAAAGTAGTCCTTTTGCGGGTTGCCGGTAAGGAAAGGGGAGCTAATGCCAGCCCATTAGTCATGGGGCCACCCCTCTCTCTCCGCTATCCTCTCAAAGGTAGTGAGAAAGGTCTCTACATCATCGCTGGATGTCAGTTTTTGCAAGAAATGGCTGGCCCTCACGCATACTTGGTTGCCAGCAGCAACAATCGCTTGCTCCCGTCCCTGAGCCAGGCGCTGCACTGCCTCCTGCAAGGCAGCCACCTGTGCCTGAGTGTACTCCTGCTGGGCAGTAAACTTGGCGGCTAGCAACCGTGGTCTTTCCTGCTGTGCAGATACAGCCTGTGCCAGGACCTGCTGCTGCTGAGCCATCACTTCCTCATGGTGACGGTTTGCCTCTGCTGAGCCTTGCTGCTGGGTCATGGTGGCTTGCGCCAATGCCTTGATGATCTCCTCCCATGTTTTTTTTTTCTCTGCTGTTTGTAGTGTCTGAGCTGATTTCACCCAAGACATACCATAGGTACACTATCTCTTTAAATGTTAATTTTAAGTTTTAAATGGCTTTTGCGGCTGCAAATGCACTTCTGCCTGCATTCTCCACCAGTTGCAAGGTTTGGGGGATTGTAGCTCCACAGGACCAAGTGCAAAGCCGGTAAACTTTAAACAAGAAGGCTTTTATTTTCAGCAAGCAAATCAAAATAAGGCTACCAGCAGCACACAAGCAAAAATACAAAATAAAATCTGCTTGAGCACAGAGTAAAAGTAAAAAGGCACCTACAGTTCGTGGATGGGTCTTTATCTCAAGGTTTTAACAGTCCTTGTTGATTATTTTAGCAGCCCCAGGCAAACTCACAGGTCTCAGGGGCAAGTGTATTCACCAACTCCTGCTCCCCAACCAACCTAGCACTACTTCCTGTCTTTTAAGAGCTGCTCCCTGGTGGCTCTTAACCCCCGTGTGTGCTGGAATGCCTGTAGTCAGGGGTGGAGGCTCTTTCCCACCCAAAAATAACTTCAGAGCCTCTGAAATTCTAGGTCCCAAATATCTCTTTAGTAACACAGAGAGAACTGCGAGTCAGTCCTCTCCTGATTAAAGCTATTTCCTGGAATTCATCACCCATCCTGGATGACTCCCTGAATTCTACCAAACTTCCCTTAAAGGGACCATAAACCAAATATCGGTGCTATATAGCACCCGTCCAGGACCCCACCTTGGGGTTCTGTACAATTATATATATATATATAATATAGTGTGTGGCGCCCTGCTCCTGATGGGCAGACACTATAATTTTTTTAAATTTATTTGTCTGAGGCTGTAGTTTGGCTCAGACTAATTCTCTCTAAAAGTTCTGGTTTCTGTACCAGTCCACCTGGGTTGTACTGATTTCCACTTGACCGTAGGTGTTGCTGTCACCGCCGGTAAGTGTGGAAAAGCAGCAGGCTGGATGCATTGAATGCCACCTCTTGCTCGGAAATAGCTCAGTGGGTGTGGTTTCTCTGCTGTGCATTCTGGGAGAGGGTATTTAAGGTACCGACACCATTTTTGTCTGTTTTTCTGGGTCCCTGTCTTGGGGTCCACTATCCCAACCTCATGGCCCTCCTGGCCTGGGGCTTGTGTTGCATGGTTCTGCACCTTGGGGCCAGCTGGCCCGAGGCTTTGCAACTGAGAGTGTAGGCCCAGGAATGTTTTGGGGCCTGCCAATCCAGGGGTGGTCCTGTGCTGTCTCGCCTGTGGGGAGAAGCCAATAAAACTGGAGGATCCAGGGGAGGACTTTTCAGGTGGAGGACCGAGCGCAAGGCTGGTGTCTCTGGAGGAGCCTGGAAACTCATTTGGAGGACACAATTTCCATACAGTATCGCCGGGTCGGCTGAAAGAATCTGGTACTGTATGGTAGTTCTTCTAAAACTCTCAAGATTTATAAGTTCAATAGACAAGTCTGTGTCAGAGACTTTGAGCATCTCATCGGCTGCTAGGTCAAGTGAGAGGGGCCTATCCAGTGATTGCTGGATCCAGTCTGTGGAGCTGTTTGTCCTCTGGATCTGACTATTAAAGCTAACCCGCAATTACTAGGTGCCTGAACTCCCCTTTATCCTCTAACCCCTCTATTGAAGGACTTTCTTTCTTTCAAAAAGGACTGAGTGTTGGATTTATCATCATTTGGGCTAAGATGAAGAGGTGAGCAGGTGAGGTAACGGTAAGCATTAATAAAACTAGCAGCTCCTTTGGGGTTAGTGCTGCATGTGTGTGTGTGTGTATATGTATGTATGTATGTATGATATATATATATATATATATATAATTTATAATATATATATATATATATATATATATATATATATATATATATATATATATATATATATATATACTCTGCATTCAGTGTAGACTATATATACAGTGCATTCAGCGGTGTGCAGTATATAATACACTTGAGGCGGTGTATTAATAAATATATATGTAAAATCTAATATATATATAATTCAATGCAGCCGGTGTACACAGTATATATTACAGTGTAGTGTGGTGTTAAAAAAAAATCCCCATGTCCGGATGGCCATCAAGGAGAGGCAGATGCTCACAGGTCACTAAAAGAGGGCAAGCAGCCTTTGTGTCTACAGTGAAAAAGTGGTGGTGGTGGCGGCCATGGTGCATCCTCTGCAGGCAGGTCACACTTGTTCTTTTTTTCTGCTGCTGGTCTTGTTATTGAGCCACAACATGCAGAAGAGTTAGTGGAGTGGATAACAAAGCCGTCCTCATCTTCTCCATCCTCTGTCACCCAGGCTCATACTAGTTTGCCTTCCAACGTGCTGCCAAAGTGGCCTATTCGATCAGCTCCTTGTCCACAGTTACTCCTTCCATAGCCCCACCATCATGCACGGAGGAGTCATAAGAATTGTTCGACCATAGTGTTGGCTACATGATGATCAAGGATACACAGAAATGAATTGAAGGCTCCAATGTTGGTTCCCAGGTGGAGGAAGGGAGTAACATGAGCCTAGAAAGAGAGGTGCCGCCACAGAAGGACAAGAAACTAGCAGTCATGTTCCCCCAGCTGTAACATACTGCCAAGTTTGCTCCAGCGACGAAGAGGGAGGGGATGAGGTCATTGACTGTACTTGGGTGCCTGAGAGAAAAGAGGAGGAAAGTGGAGAGGAGGAGGCACAACTTCAACAAGGCAGGATGTCCTCCAGGGGCCAGCTTTAGGGCAGCCACTCCATTGCATCACACCACAGAGCTCCACAGGTGCAGGGCGCTGCTGCCTCCCCGCCGATTTCCAAAATTTCATTGGTGTGGGCTTTTTTCAACGTATGTGCCGTAGATCGCACCGTTGCTGTTTGCAATCTATCTATAGCAGATCAAGCGTGGCCAGAACAGCAGCCACATGGGCACCACATACTTGTCAAGACATATGATGATCTGCCATGTAGTCCATTGGCAACAGCACCTGAAGGATCCACATAATAAAAAAAGTGGACTTTTCCAATCCTCTCAAAAACCTGCACTGAGAGGAATGAAGGTATAGTAATAGGCGCCACAAGTACTTGCAGATAATCTGATAGCAGTACACCACCAGTTGATATCAGAAGGCAAATTTCACTACCCCAGTTGCTGAACGGTAAAAATACTGTCTCAGTCATCCACATGCTCAGTGTCTAAGTGCTAGCTTGGCCAAATTGCTAGCACTGCAACTGCTGCCCTTTTAGCTGGTAGACTCTGCCCCCTTTCATGAATTTGTGGAATGTACTGTACCACAGTCACAGGTTCCAAAACAAATAGTTTTTTCTAGTAAGGCCATTCTGGCTCTCTACCATTATGTGGAAGGCAACGTTTTGGCCTCGTTGGACAGGGCGGTCAGCAGCAAAGTTCATATTAACACTGACTCATGGTCCAGCAGGCATAGTCAGGGACGTTACCTTTCCTTCACGGCACGCTGGGTAACTCTGCTGACAGCTGGGAAGGATGCAGGACAGGGTTCAGTGTTGGAGCTTGTTCCGCCACCTCGCCTCCAAAAAGCTGGTGGTGATTCTGCCACATCACTCTTCTCCACCCCCTCCTCTTCTTCCTCCTCCATGGTCTCTTCTGCAGAATTGTCCTCTGAACCAGCAGTGCTCCCAAGTGTTTAAGGGGCTACACAAGCAGTTATGCTAAAAGATGCCATGCGGTGCTTCAGTTGGTCTGCCTAGGGACAGGAGCCACACTGCGGCAGAGATTCTGTCAGCTCTGCAGGGGCAGGCTCAGAGACATCTTGAACCAGGAATGGTTGTATGCGACGATGGCACCAACCTTCTCTCCGCCTTCCAACAGGGACACTTGACGCATGTTCCATGCTTGGCACACGTCCTGAATTTGGTGGTGCATCGTTTCTTGACCAGGTACCCAGGCTTACAGAAACTTTTGAGGCATGCCAGAAAAGTATGTAGCAATCTCTGCCGGTCATACAATGCCAGTGCTCGGCTGGCTGACATTAAACGGAAATTCAACCTGCCCTAAACCACCTCATTTGTGACATGTCCACCAGGCATGTCACAAGGTATGACATGTCCACCAGGTGGAACTCAACATTGGCAATGCTGCAGTGTCACAAAAGTCCTGCAAGCAGCTTTTTTGCAGAGCTGCAAAGAAGCTGCTTGCAGGACTTTTTTTTTTTGATGCCCTGCCAGCGCAGCACCTCGATGTGAAAGCATTTGGGCTTTCACATTGGGATTGCAGATGAGGCTTCTTTCAGGCGCTTTACAGGCATTTTTTTTTATTTTTTATGCTAAAACCCCCCAGTGTGAAAGGGGTCACAGTAAGAAAGCACTCGAGCTTTCACATTGGAATTGCAGATGAGACTTCTTTCAGGCACTTTACAGGTGCTTTTTTTTTTTAAATGCTAAAGCGCCTGAAAAATGCACCAGTGTGAAAGGGGTCTTAGGCCTTATTCACACCATGGTGCAGAGACGTCAGTTTTTCTGCACATGTTTGGCAAGGGCTCAAGAAAACAATGGTTCTCTATGTGCCCTGTTCAAACCACAAATGTCACATAGCAGAAATGACACAAAACATTATGGTTGAAAGGGAGGTAAGCAAGATTCCTTTGGGGAGATCTCCCTAATAGGTTCCCTAAAAGATACTATGCAATCAAAGGGTGGTTCAACCCAGTTAGAACTATTTGTAACAAATCGCCTCTCAGAATGGACTATTGCTTTTTTATTAGTTGCCTACAAATATCCTGTATCAATCTATCATTGATAGAAAAAAAGATATATATATGAGTATTGTGTGCTACAATAAAATGTGATGTTCATCAATCAAAACGGATAGGGAAACGTTACAGAAAACTACAACATAAATGTTCTAAGTTTGTATGTCATAAATACACGTTTTATATATGTTACTTAAATTTAAAAATAAATTCAGAACAAAATTATATGCCATTTAGGTTCCATTCAGACTTGTATGAGTCCAAAGTCAGGTGACTTTAAAGTGCAACTTTGGATGGGTGCGACTTCGATGTGACGTTGTCCCTCTGCAAAGTCATACCCACTGTTGCACCACTGTTACATGTAAAACATTCTGGTACGACTTTCATGCAACTTTTAAGGGTTGACATTAAAGTCTATGGCCCTCAAGTTGCATGAAAGTCAGACCATGAACTAGTTTGAAATATCTGTCTTTAAATTGCGACTTTAAGTTGCACATATATGAATGGTTATCATTAGAACACATGTGGCTACGACTTGTCATGCGACTTTGATGTCCAGCATAGTTTAAATGCATGTACAAGCTATTGGGATTTGAGGAGAGGTATAGCTTGTCTCTGTTGATGTTCAAAGTTGCATGACAAGTCACACAAATGTGAGTCGGATGTTAGTACAGACAAAAATGAACTTTTGCCTGCAAAATCCTTCATTGCCATTCCAAACCTTTTACCTGTTGATCCTGGTAAGTTTTAGCTAATGATCTTAAATCCTGGAGAGGGTTGACAATGCTTCAAGTCCACTGAAGAAATTCCAGCATCCTTACCCCTCCCTTGCTGAGCTATAGTGAACTACACTTTATGCTTCTGTTATGTACATGCAGGCATTGTCATCTTGTAAGAAGCACTGGCATTGCTGACTGCTGAAAAAACTGTATAAAATAGGTATTTGACCAGTTATTTTTACATTCCAGTATATATACTAACCAATATTAAAATAACATTAAAATACATGGAAAGAATCATTTTTAGATGTATACCGTGTCTCACAAAAGTGAGTACACCCCTCACATTTTTTGTAAATATTTTATTATATCTTTTCATGTGACAACACTGAAGAAATGACACGTTGCTACAATGTAAATTAGTGAGTGTACAGCTTGTTTAATAGTGTAAATTTGCTGTCAAATTTAACACACCTGCTCCCCATTCACACCTAAGACTTTGTAACACTAACGAGTAACATGACAACCCAGAAGGGAAAATGGCTAATTGGACCCAATTTGGACGTTTTCACTTAGTGGTGTATTCAGTTATGTTGCCAGTGGTTTAGACATTAATGGGTGTATTTCCTATGTATTACACTGACATTTATACACTGAGTGCTTTCCCTAACACTGATATCTGTATACTGAGAGCTATTCCTTATATACACCACTGATATATCTGTACACTTCAGCAGAAAGAACGATCAGTGAGAAAAATGTTCATTACATTGGTGGTCAGTGGGAAGAATGTTCCTTACATTGGTGAACAGTGAGAAGAATGCTCTTTACATTGGTGGTCAGCAGAAAGAATGTCCCTTACATTGGTGGTCAGCAGAAAGAATGCTCCTTACATTGGTGGTCAGTGGGAAGAATGTTCCTTATATTGGTGATCAGTGGGAAGAATTCTCCTTACATTGGTGGTCAGTGGGAAGAAAGTTCCTTACATTGGTGGTCAGTAAATAAAAATTATATATGAAAAAAAAAAGTAAAGCACACCCATGACCCCTGAACATGCTCTATATGAAAAGCTTTATGTAGGACAAGCACATGTATGTAAACATGTGTCTATAGAAGCAAATGCTAGAGCCACCGTGGGACCCCAGAAGAGGAGGATCAGGGCCACTCTGTGCAAAACGAACTGCACAGTGGAAGTAAGTATGAAATTTTTGCTATTTTAAAACAAAAACGAGCCTTTAGAAACATGAACGCATGTAGTGTGGGCAGTGCAATATGATTGTGGGGATTTGTGTGGGTGTGGCCTGAGTGTGAGTGGGAAAACATGGGCGGGGACAGGGGGCCCCAGGATCTCCTATTGCCCGGGGGGGGGCCCCATGAGTTGTCAGTCCACCCCTGGCTGTACATTCACTACTTTACATTGTAGCAAAGTGTCATTTCTTCGGTGTTGATATCACATGATATAATAAAATATTTCCAAAAATGTGAGGGGTGTACTTACTTTTTGAGATACTGTATGTATCAATATAACAGTGTACAATTATAAAGTATCTACTCCCAATACATATTGTTGGTATGAGTATTTTATTCATTTAATGTAAAATATTGTTGGTACAATACACATTCATTATCAGAGTGTTCATACTTTTTAAAGAAGAAATTGAAAGATTGACTTGCCCTTGTACTGGTATCAAATCATTAACATTTTATCCACCTTTTTTAACTGCCTTCTGCAGTTTGAATTGTAAGCAGAGAAAAGATCATTCCCTATCCCTTGGTAAAAAGGGAATGATTTTCTACTGGGCTCAGATATATTACAGTACATATTACAGCTAATTACTGTTCTCTCTGTAACCCTAATATAGGAATGCTTGGACCAATCAAATGTGTATATGTAAAAAACGGCACAAAGATCTTCCAGAAACTAATGTGCTTCAAAGATTTATGTAGAAGAGTGCATAATTATATTGAAACATTTGTTCTGGGTTAACAGACATTAACATTCCTAGACAGGGAAGATAAGGTTTTGCCAGTGGAGCGTCGTCAAGTAAAGGTTCACTAATTTAGACATGAAACCTGACCAACATACATATGAATTACACTTTATACACATTTTTATTTTTTTTATTTTTTTAGGAATTTGAAATCATAGCTATCACCTATGAGCGGAACCAAAGAAAATAATTACTAAATTCATGAATTTATTTAATTCACTCAGTGTACAACGTACTGTAATTTGACGTATTTGTAAGTATGGCATTCTGATACATACAATGTGAATAATATATACAGCATTTGCTCTAGCAAGGGATGACTGGGATCCTTTGGTCTGGGGGCAAATACAGTACATCCAAGTGGCCCTCTCATGGTAGGGACAACCAAGCAACCTGTCCCATGATAATACAGTGGGGGGGCACACTGAAAGGTGGGTGTTCCTAAATTACATGGATTTTTGTATCACTACTTTTTATTTCTTCCAGCATCAACCGTCCTTGCGACTCTTGACATTCAGTCATGTGACATCTCTGTTCTACAAAGGAGGTTGGTGCTAGGATCACAGGTCTCAACAGGAAGCAGATAACTATATAATACCCCCCTGTGTCACTGACTGCAGGTCCTGCTCTGATTGATGTCTGAAAGGTGAATTATCTTATTGATACTGGCCCGGGGAGCAAATGTTCCTCTGCTCTCCATCCTAATCCTTCCTTGTGCTTTAGCCATGTACCTTTGGTTTTCCACCCTGATTTAGGGTATTGTGGGCAGAGTTTGGGGCTTACTAAATACTGTCTGCCTTTCAATGTACGGTGAGACCTCTTTGAAGTACATAATAATTTCAATGCACTCCTAAAAAGTCCCCATTTTAGTTCATGCAAAATATATGAATGCATTCTGTGAACATACCCTAATCAGTGAGTACTGACAACTGTAATAAGTGTAGACATCAACAATATTTTTAACTCCATTAGAGCCAGGCCACATTTGACAAACAGTACATGTAGACTCCAGTATGAGGCACCTAGCTTGCATTTCTACTGTCCAAATGCCATTGCTGAGATGGTTCAATGAGCAGAATGGTACTATTAGTCTGATTCCTTAGCAAAATATTTGCTTTTCTACACAGTTATGTGAACTGCACTACACTAGGCAGGCATTAATGCTACAGAACCACTTTATCAATATCACTCCCTTGGATGGGCCCACCCTGCTCAGAAGAGCTCTGGGTAGGGAGTTGACTAAGGAATTTTGTAAATAAGAGCACTTGGTACTACATTCTGTGTAGACTGCATTTATTTGCTGACTAAACCTTTACCAGACTCAGGCCGCGTACACACGGGCGGACTGTCTGTCCAACTTAGTCCGCTGAAACACATTTCAGCGGACAGTCCGCTCGTGTGTGGGCTTCAGCGGACTTTTTCAGCGGACAGTCTGGCGGACTAAGTCTTTCGGAATTTCCGTAATATTGTCCGTCCAACTTTGGTTTCAGCGGTCAGTCCGCTCGTGAGTAGGCAAGTTGGACGGACTAAGTATGGAGCATGCTCAGAAAGGATTTACACGGCCGAAGGTTGCATTGCAGTGTATTGGACGTCGTATTTCTAGTCCCGTCGTACGTGCTGTACACGTCATCGCGCAAGCTTTCAACGGACTGTCTGTTCATCGTGTGTGGTCAAGTCCGTTCATTCAAAAGTAGGACGGACTGTCCGTCGGATTGTCTGACGGACTTAGTTGGCCAGACAGTCCGCCCGTGTGTACGCGGCTTTACTGACAATTTCAATGTTTTTAAAATCAGAACCTCGAGGGCTGCACAGGATAGTGAGGTTCAGTTTAAATGATTGCCCAACTTCTCTTTTCAGAATTTGTTTTGGCTCATATTTGCCTTGATCTATGTACTACTCCATCTGAACATGATTTACGAAAATGTCTTTAGAAAAAAACTGCAATATCTAGAGCAACTTAGCATATCCTCTTTCACATATAATAGATTCCTATGGTCAATGTAAACAATTTTTCCTCAGGACACTTTCAAACATTACACCAGTGTTTCTCAGCCTTTTTCTTTCAAGGCATCCTTTAAAATTATACAGAGTCTTGAGGCACTTCATTCTAAGACCCCTTTCATTCT
The DNA here is from genome assembly GCF_037356315.1 of Lithobates pipiens. Classification (NCBI taxonomy): domain Eukaryota; kingdom Metazoa; phylum Chordata; class Amphibia; order Anura; family Ranidae; genus Lithobates; species Lithobates pipiens. Next base: position 16,363,855 of record NW_027507787.1, read on the forward strand.
AAGACCCCTTTCATTCTAAGACCCCTTTCATTCTAAGACCCCTTTCATTCTAAGACCCCTTTCACACTGGGGTGTTTTTCTGCGCTTTTGGGCTAAAAATGGCGCCTGTAAAGCGCCTGAAAAATGCCTCCCCTGCCACCCCAATGTGAAAGCTTAAGTGCTTTCACACTGGGGCGGTGCGCTTGCAGGACGTTAGGAAAGGTCCTGCAAGCAGCATCTTTCAAGTGGTAGAGGAGCGGTGTATATACCGCTCCTCCACCACTCCTGCCCATTGAAATCAATGGGCAGTGCTGCCGAGGCACCTGCAAAGGGGTTTGGCAGCGGTGCTTTGTGGCGCTTTTAACTCTTTATTCGGCCGCTAACATGGGTTAAAAGTTCCCTGCTAGCGGCTGAAAATGCACCGCTATTACGGTAAAGTGCTGCTAATACTGTATTAGTGGTGCTTTACCACTACCGCCCCCTGCCCCAGTGTGAAAGTGTCCTAAAATTTAAAAAACAAAATGAATTGTTTTACATAACAACATCCACACACATAGGACACCCAATGTTAGAGGTGATTTATTCTTCCAAAGCAAATACACCATTGCATGCTGGTGCTGACTAGTATTGTTTCTCTCTCTCACTCAGCTAATGTGACCCCAGTGCTGATGAGAGGGGCAAACAAGGATGCTGTGCAGGCGAACAATATTCTCCCTATCAGCCGATGACATCATCTTATTCAGATAGTCACACAGCTTTGGAATCAGTTGATTTTGAAAATTTTCGTTGTATTTAATTGTGATCCCATCTGGTCCTGGGCTTTTCCCTGGGGTTTCTTTCAATGCCATTTTAAATTCTTCTTGCGTGATTAGTTTTTCCAACTGTGTCAATTGTTACACTTGGATTCTTTGTAATTTGGCCTTCGTTAAGTAATCTTGTGTATTCCTTTTTTCTTCTTGTGTCTCTTCATTTCTTATTGCATAAAGTGCACTTTAATACGATTGGAAGGCCAATGCAATGTCTGTTGTCTTATTTACCATTTCTCCTCTCTCATTTTTTATCTTTTCAATATAATTTAAGGTCTTCTTATTTCTTAAGATTTTTTAAAGGTTTTTCCCCTGCTCATTAAACCATTTGTATCTCTCCCGTGTCACTCTATTAATCTATTAATCTATTAGTTTCCTGTTCCATCAGGTCTTTAATTGATCTCTTTTTATAATTAGGATCTGATGGGTTTCCGCTTCCACTTGCTTTTTATGTCTTTGTTCCAGATCATATATTTCTTTTACAATTTTCCCTATGGTGTTTTCTCTCTGCTTTTTTATTGCCCCAATGGAAATAAATGTTACTCTTATGACAGTCTTATGTGCTTCCCATATAGTTGCTTTTGTTAATTCTGGGGTCTCATTCCTCAAAAAATATTGATCAATCTCTTCTATTGTGATCTTTTCTATTTCCATAGCTTCTATTAGATCATCATTTATTCTCCATGGGCCTTTCCCAGGGTCTTCCCCATGTAATTTCATCTTCATTATTACAGGGGGATGATCCGACACTGTTGTTATTCCTATTGTTGTTTCCATTACTACTTCCAAGGCTCTGTGCTCAAGCAAAATATAGGCCAGCCTGGAGTACGTATTGTGCACGGCCGAGTGATATGTGTAGTCTTTTTGTGCTTGGGTGTTGAATTCTCCAGATGTCAATTGGTGGTCGTGTATTATATATATATATATATATATTTTTTTTTTTGATCGTTCTTATTTGTTTATATTCTGTGTCCAGTGCAACTGACGTACTACCTAATTTATTGTCCATGGACAAATGTAAGTCTCCGGCCAATATTAGCTTGCCTTGTTTGAATTCCATCAAATCATTTAATATTCATACAAAATATTTTTTGGGGTTCTTGTTGGTGCAGTATACATTTGCAAGCGTGTATTTCATACCCTGTAAGGTCCCACTCAGAAAAAGGAAGCGCGACCTTCTGGGTCTACTTTTTTCTTTTCTACTATTAAGCAAACATTTTTCCCAAAGCCTATTGCTACTCCTTTTGCCCTTCTAATTGGAGAGTCTCCATAGTGCCATATTGGGATATTCATTGAGTATAGCTTGACATTTGTAACCTGTGCAATATGTGTCTCTTGTAGAAATATTATTTCTGTGGCATTTCTTTACAGTTCTCGTAACACCTGTGGTAGTGTGGTACCCCACCAGTGTATGGACCCAGCATTTTCAACCAGGCAGGTTGAGGGGCTCCAGGGAGCTTGCAACGTTAGGAGGAGACTGACTTTTCAGTTTCCTCATTATTTACTAAATTCTGTTTTGGGATCTGGAGCCCGGGGATTTCGTAGTGATCCGGGTGGGATGAAATCCCCAGTTCTGGGTCCAGATTTTGGGATTCACCAGCACACTGACTGGTCAGGTGTGTGTTGGTCTATTTCTAGACACCTGACCATGGTTCTGGGCTCCACCCTCCCGAGGAGTCCAGGCAAGCAAGGAAGAAGCATGCATGTCTGCATGGTATAGTCAGAGGGCCCAAAGCTGTGGGCTGAGCAGTAAGGGAAATTAAAAGAGGTACAGTCTGGTAATTGAGTTTCCAGTGTGGATTGGTCTCGCTAGCGGGTGCTACACTTGAGTTAAACAACCCCCAATATTACACACCATATGTCTTTTTTTCTGGGGAATTTAGCCCTCTGACATTATACTTTAGGAATTTCTGTGTTATTCATGCTGCTCTATTTCTCTCCAGCTCCCTCTGTCTCCCCTGCAGTGTCCCTCCACCTCCCACCACAAGGGAGGGGGGTCCCCGAACATAGACACAGGGAGCACTTAATACCTATTAAAACCCAGAGGGCTGCAGACCATCCCGAGATTCAACCATTTCCCACCCTCGCCCATCCTCTCTCCCCCACTCTCCCTCCCCAACCCCTACCCCCTTGTTGTTGATAATTTGACTTCATGGTCTTAGAGGAGATAACTAATATTTTAGGGGCTCCCTTGCCCCGCTTTTTGGCACTCGAGGTCAACCTCTGCTACTATTGAAGAGGTGATCTCAGGGCACACCATATGTCCGAGTCTCTCTTTTCTTCTGTTCGCCCTCCCATACCTCTCCCCCTTCCCCTCTCTCTCCTCCAGTCCAGATTTCTATATTTTTATTGAGTATTAGATCATTTTATTGTAGTTGCTCTGGTTATCTGCTTCCTATGAATCAACTGCCATTGTTCTTCTTCCTGTGTAGTTCTTTCTTGTTTTGGAATTATCTCCTACCCTGGTGCTACCCAGTATTGGGATTTCCAGTTTTTTGCAAAAATCTGTAATTTCTTCTATGAACCTGAGTTTAGCAGTACGTTCATTTCTCCTAGCAATCAAGCATGCGGGGAAACCCCAATTACAATGGATTTCTTGTTCCTGTAAGGTTTTAACGTCCTTCTCCCTCTCAAGGTTTCTTGTGAAAGGTCCTGGAAGATTTGTATCGTCTTTTTCTCATATTCAGTTGGTGGCTTTCGCCTCAAGTTTCTCCAGGTTAGTTTTTATTCCTCCCAATTTTTTTCAAATCTGACTATTCTATCTCTTGGACTTTCCATCTGGAGCCCTTGGGGTCTTCTTAATCTATGCACTTTTTCAATTTTTATTGGGTTTATTTCTTCTTTACCAAGAATTGGGTTAAAAACCTTCCTTATTATTTATATTTTTCCCCATTTGACTCCAGTATACAGCAGTCTAATTGGTTGCTATGGGTTGCTTCATTCTGTACATTACACTTTGTGCTGCCTTATTAAATAAGATTGTTATCAATAAAGGCAAGATCTTTCTTTGCCAATCTTAAACACAACACTTGTCATAGTTTTGTTTGAGTTTTCTTTTTACAAATACATTTTCCAGCAATCCGTTTATTGCAGTCATGAGAGCATCCTAAAGGACAAACAACAGTTTTTTAGTGCAGCACTTGGTGGAATGTTGGCCCATTGTGCTTTTACTTCTATATAAGTGAAGCAATAGCTGCTCCTTTCAGAGGTTTAATGAAAGCAATAAAAGCCCTCTTCCTACTTAGAAGGTAATTAGTCACCATGGTTGACTAGAGGGTCTTGTTATTTGCTTCTAACTGCATTCATTATGCAGAGTGAGCTGGTCCTATTTCTGAGCTGTGTTTCACCCCTGAACATTTTCCTCATTATTTGCTGAGTATGAAATGTGTACATTTTTTAAAATGTATTTCCATGTGTAGAAACTTAGCTATCAACATTTAAATAAAAACATCTTTACATAGCGTGACCAAAAGTCTTAAAGTGAAAATGAAAACCTACCATATCTCTGTCTTGCTGCCCGATCAACAGCATTCCTGTGTACCCTGCTACCTTGTATCTGAAGTTAATTGATCCGTATTTGACTTGGCCTGTTCCTGACTCCTCTACTTGCTGCCTGCCCCAACCCTGGCTTCTGGACTTGACTACACTCTTGGATTTTGTTTTGGTACCTGATCTGCCCGCCTGTGTTTGACTCGGACTGTTTAACCTACTCTGTAACCTGCCAGTTACCTGCTTACTGCTGCTGGACTACAAGACACCTCCTTGTTGCCCGCTGCATCCTGCTTGCTTTCTGCATTCTGCTAATGGGTTACAAGACACCTCCCTGCTGTCCGCTGTATCCGGCCAGTGCTACCTGCTGTATCCTGCTGTCATCTGCATCCTGCTGCTGGACAACAGGACTTATCCTCATTGACCACTGTATCCTGCTGCTGTCTGCACTCCACCACTGGGCTACAAGACACCTCCCTGCTGTCCATTGTATCCAGCTGGTGCTGCCTGCTGCATCCAGCTGCCATCTGCATAATGCTGCTGGACTACAGGATACCTCCCTAACACCTACGGTTTCCTGCCTTCTACATCAGCCACCCAGTCAGGCGCTTGTGCTTCTTTGTGCTCCCGAGCCCCTGTCATCTCTACCAGGGGTTCCGTAGTCAGAGGTTTACGAGAGGACGCTCCCTGCACTCTAGGCTCTGCCTTAAGGTACATGACAGGTACTGTGAGGAATCTGGTTCCCAGGTTCTCCAGGGAGCCCAGGTCCATAATAAATGCTGTCAGGATGAGTTAGGATGAGTTACAAAACGTTGCACAATGTTTTGTTCATAGGTACAATGAAGAAAGGTAATAACTAAGCGCTAACATTTGCGCGAAACACATCTACCTCTTTGTCCCCTGCTTCATCTGTCAACCACTTGTAGCGGCCGTAACCCTTTGCAGGGCGGCCTTAACTTTTTGGGCTTACCGGTTACCTCCGCTTGGCTTGTTCTTCCACGTCTAGGGGTTCCCAGGGTTGGTACCCAACAACTTTGGACGCTGACACCAATAAAGTCCTTTTTGAAAGGTTTTTATTTGCTGGGGTAACATCCAACAACACAGTCTCATATGGGAACAGAGGGCAAAGGTGAAGTAACTCAGGCACCTTGAACTGCAGATATAACAAAGTCTCTAATACCACCCAGAGAGTATCCACTCGCAGCTGGGCACTTCAAGGCTGAACAAATCTTTAGCCAGAGATTAAGGCAATCAGTGCCTTGACTCAGAACTTGTGAAATCTCTGACCTTGAACAAGTTGTAACTGAAAGTGAACAGGAACCTTTTTCCTCAGTACCTGGAACGTTCTCTGTCTCGATTGGATTTGTCAATGTCCTTCACAACTCAGTAACCAGGCACTTCTCAGGATGCCAGCTTGTTGGCCCTCCTCCGAAGAGTAAATAAGTGCTAAGGGGGTAGTAACGGCGCTCGCTTGCTGTTAGTAATACCTGCAGGAGACTCACCTGCTGTTAATTGTACCTAGTCCCTGCGAGGATCTATTTCAAATCAAAGGGTGTAACTAAAGTGAAACCTAGTTATTAAAGTGCTTAATGGCAATTTTACACACATAAATAAAATTATAAAAATTAAAATTAAAATTAAAATAAAAACAAAAATAAAAATAAATATTCCACATGTGCAAATAGATAGCAATATGAAACGTGCATAAAGATATTATAGAGATCCTAACTCACATTGTCACAAAAATATTATGTGTTAGTACAGAAACTTCAATACACTTACTACAGTGTTAAAAGTGCATATATGCATTTGTGCAAAACATACGTTAAAAAAGTGCTAGGTGCTTATAAAGGTGCCACAATATCAATATCAACCGTGAAAAAAGTGCTACGTGCTTCTAAAAGTGCCACGATATGTAAATCCAGTCCTTTGCACTTTGTAAAATCGCTAAATGGAAGCGTGCAAGTTATAAGTTGATACAGAAATCCAACGGCAGAAAAAATAATAGTCCAACTACAGAAACAATAATATCAGAAAGTCCTTCTGGAACAAAAGTGACAGTGTGCTTCAATGTTTAGTGGGTTCCTGGGTTGCAACCAGTGCGATTTCCGTGTTTAAAGACAATAATCCGCACTCACCAGCTCCCCCGCCCCTTAAGGGGTTAATGCGCCTCCACAGTGTGAGCCCCTGTGCCGCTATATAGAGCTGGTCCGGTTACTAGGGATGAGCCAAACACCCCCCGGTTCGGTTCGCACCAGAACTTTCGAACGGGCCCCAAATTCGAACGAACTTTAGAACCCCATTGAAGTCTATGGGACTCGAACGTTCGAAATGAAAAGTGCTAATTTTAACGGCTAATATGCAAGATACTGTCATAAAAAGGGTTTGGGGACCTTGCTCCTGCCCCAGGGGACATGGGTCAATGCCTAAAATGTTTTTAAAAATGGCCGTTTTGGCAGGAGCACTGATTTTAATGACGATTAAAGTGAAAAAAAAAAGTGAAATATTCCTTTAAATATGGTGCCTGGGGGGTGTCTGTAGTATGCCTGTGAAGTGCCACGTGTTTCCCGTGTTTAGAACAGTCCCTGCACAAAATGACATTAAACGGAAATAACACCATTTAAAACTGCTTGCGGTTTTAATGTTATATCTGGTTCCTGCAATATGGTTGAAAATCATTGAGAAAAATGGCATGGGTAGCCCTCCCTGCCCATTACCAGCCTATTTGGGTCTTGTACGCATATTAAGGGGAACCCTGTACCCATATTAAAAAAAGGAAATGCGTGTGGCCCCCAGGCCCTATATACTCAGAACAGCAGTATACAGGCGGTGCAAACAAGACAGGGACTGTGTAGGTTTGTTGTGTTAAGTTGAATCGGTTTGTAATTTTCAACTGGTACATTTTTAAAGTGTAGCTCCAGTCAAAAAAACTATTTTTAAACTTTTTGGAAAACATAGGGAAGGGTTATCACCCCTGTATAATTTGTTTTGTCGTCCATCTTTTTTCATCTCCCTTGCTGTTGTCTCCTTCCATTTGCAAGTAAGAGATGTTTGTAAATTGGATGTTTGAAAGTAAGGGCCTGCCCTATATGCTCTGCAGAAATGGCGGAACAAGGTGTTGGTTTTGCCACAACATTGTAAGCCCTCAAAGTGACTCTTGGTGGGCGCTGGAGCGCCCTGCTGTGAACGATTATATCAAGAATTGTAATTACATGCCATTGTTGAACAGTGGTAGAAAAATTTACCTTTGGTGGTTGTGGTGCTGGTGCCACAACACTATAAGTCCTCACCGTTACTCTGGGTGGGCACAGAAAGGGGCCCTCCTGTGAAATATTATATCAAGAATTGTAATTACATGTCCCTGTTAAACCGGGGCAGAAAAATTTGGCCTTAGGCACTGGTGCTGGTGCCACCACACTGCAACCTCTGCCATATACTCTAGTTTTATTGCAGGAATTAGCCCTGCTGCAAAGCATTGCATCAAAAATTGTACTTAAACGCCCCTGTTAAACAGGGGCAGAAAAAATGGGCCTTAGGCATCACCCAGAACCAGAAATGTTCTTCCAACATATCAGCGGAGGAGGAAGAGGATAGACAATCAACATAACAGGACAGTCACTCAGCATCAGCATAGGCAGTCTTGAAGGGATGTGATATTTCAAAAAAAATTATTCTGTTACATCAGCTTCAGGTGCTTGGTAGCTGTGGGTGATCCAAGACTGATTCATCTTGATGAAGGTCAGTCGATCAACTGATTCGGTGGACAGGCACACCCTGTGATCAGTAACAAAGCCACCAGCAGCACTGAAGGTGCGTTCCGAAAGAACGCTGGATGCAGGACAGGCCAGTAGCTCAATTGCATACTGTGCAAACTCTGGCCAGTGATCCATCCTCAAGACCCAGTAAGCCAGAGGATTTTCGGTGGGAAAGGTGTCCAAGTCTGACCTTGCCCCTAGGTATTCCTGCACCATGTAAATCAGACGCTGGCGATGTGTGCTGGAACCGATCATACCTTGGGGCTGCGGACTAAAAAATTGTCTGAAAGCATCAGTCAGACGGCCACCTTCTCCACCGCTCCTTCTGACCGATGCCTCAGCAACACGTTGTCCAGGACCAGGAGTTTGTAACCTCCCAGTCTCTGGGAACGCGTTGCACAGACCTTTCTGCAAGGCCTCCCGGAGATGTCTCATCCTCTGCTCCCTCTGCGATGGCAAGACAAGGTTGGCAACCTTACCCTTGTACCGTGGATCAAGGAGAGTGGCCAGCCAGTAATGGTCCCTCTCCTTGATCCGAAGAATACGAGGATCCTTCCGCAGGCTTTGCAGGATCAGGGAGGCCATGCAGCGTAGGTTAGCTGAGGCATTCAGTCCGGAGTCCTCTGGGTCACTAAGGACAACATGATCCGCAGCTACCTCCTCCCAGCCACGTACAAGTCCACGTGTTTCTTGGGACTGTAAATCATCCCTACAAGACTGCTGCTGCTGATGCTAATGCTGAGTGCCAGCCTCCACCTCCATGCTGACACAATCATCCTCCTCCTCCTCTTCCTCCTCCTCATCCTCTTCCTGTGTGATGGGTGGCACAGCAGGAACACTGTCTGGATAAAGGGGGCCTTGAGAGGCAAGGAAGTCCTCCTCTTCCTGCCTCTGTTCTGCCTCAAGTGCTCTGTCCATTATTCCACGCAGCGTATGCTCCAAGAGGTGGACAAGAGGTACAGTGTCACTGATGCATGCACTGTCACTGCTCACCATCCTTGTGGCCTCCTCAAACGGTGACAGGACAGTGCATGCATCCCTGATCATGCCCCACTGGCGTGGTGAGAAAAAACCGAGCTCCCCTGACCCTGTCCTGGTGCCGTAGTCGCACAGGTACTCATTGATGGCCCTCTGCTGCGTGTGCAGCCGCTGCAGCATGGCCAACGTTGAGTTCCATCTGGTGGGCATGTCACATATAAGGCGGTTCTTGGGCAGGTTCAACTCCTTTTGGAGCTCAGCCAGCCGAGCACAGGCATTAAATGATCGGCGGAAATGCACACAGACTTTCCTGGCCTGCTTCAGGACATCCTGTAAGCCGGGGTACCTGCCCAAGAACCGCTGCACCACCAGGTTAAGGACGTGAGCTACACAGGGCACATGGGTCAGTTGTCCCTGTCGGAGGGCGGAGAGGAGGTTGGTGCCATTGTCGCAAACCACCATTCCTGGCTTAAGCTGGCATGGCGTCAACCACCTCTCGGCCTGCCCCTGCAGAGCTGACAAAACATCCGCCCCAGTGTGGCTCCTGTCCCCCAAACAAACCAGCGCAAGCACGGCATGGCATCCTTTTGCCTGCGTACTTGCGTAGCCCCTGGAACGCCTACGGAGCACCGCTGGTTCTGAGGACAGAGCACTGGAAGAGGCCATGGAGGAAGAAGAAGAGGAGGGGGTGGAGGAGAGAGGTGTGTCACAACCAATAGTAGCATTTTGGAGGCGTGGTGGCGGAACAACCTCCAACGCTACTGCACCTTGTCCTGCATCCTTCCCAGCTGCCAGAAGAGTGACCCAATGGGCCGTGAAAGACAGGTAACGTCCCTGTCCATGCCTGCTGGACCATGAGTCAGCGGTAATATGCACCTTACCGCTGACCGCCCTGTCCAGCGAGGCAAGGACATTGCCTTCCACATGCCGGTAGAGAGCCGGAATCGCCTTCCGTGAGAAAAAGTGGCGTTTGGGGACCTGCCACTGAGAAACCGCACATTGTACAAACTCACGGAAGGGGGCCGAGTCTACCAACTGAAAAGGCAGCAGTTGAAGTGCTAGCAATTTAGCCAAGCTAGCATTCAACCGCTGGGCATGTGGATGGCTGGGAGTGAACTTCTTTCGCCGGTCCAGCAGCTGGGGCAGGGACATTTGCCTGCTATAATCGGACGTGGGTGTACCGCTAGCAGAGTTCCCGGAAGCACTTGGCTGTGACACACCTAATTCTACACCTTCATTCCTCTCAGAGCAGGTTTCAGAGAGGACTGAAGGTCTAGTGGGGTTGGAGATGCCAGCTGATAAGGAGCAAGGAGAGGTCCGCTTTGTTCTTTGGTGTGGGTCTTTGAGGTACGCTTGCCAACGAGCTGCATGGCAGGTCAACATATGTCTGGTCAAGCATGTGGTGCCCAAGCGGCTGATGTTTTGGCCACGTGAGATACGCTTGAGACATATGTTGCAAATAGCAGCGGTGCGATCTGATGCACTCGTCTCAAAAAAGGCTCACACCAAAGAACTTTTAGAATAACGTATAGAAAAAAAGGAGGAAACAAACTGCGCTAAGGTGAAAGATTGTGAAGTGTGTGAAATAATTGTGAATTTCTTAAATAATGAAAAGTATCAAAAGTGTTCAGCTGCGGCTTCACTGTATCACATACAAGCAAAATAGGTAAACGAAAAAACATAAGCCGCGCTTAAACAAAGAAAAATGTGATCAGCTACTTGTACAGTAGTATTAAGATATACACTATATAGGGTACAGTAATATTAGGATATACACTATATAGGGTACAACAACCCTTTAAAAATGTGTGCGTAATATAGAACACATATGTATTAATGTTCTAGATTCAAAACCTCACTGCTGTGATTCACTATATATAATAAGAATACATGACATAACTTATAAATACGAAAAATATATAAAACATCAACACCCAGTGTATAAACAATAAGTCCGTGTATAGAACGCCAAAATGATTGACGTGAGGCTGTAAATATAAAACCTCTAAAAATAAAACATAATGTTCATGTAATCCAAACTGAGAAAAGTCGTGTTCAATCCACCACCAACATGTGTTGAGATTTGCTGCTTACCAGACGAATATGACCCCCCACTACAGAGGGTCACACAGAGCTCTATGAAATTGTGCACCACTTCCAGCCACGGGGGAGGGGATTCCACGATGTCCTCCTGACCTTGCTGCTTCAAAAGCTCTTGGGAAGAAAAGCTCGCTCCCGTATACTTGGCTCAAGGTCCAAAAGAAGGACTCAAAGGCAGGGGCATCAAAATCATAAAGGGAGATAAAACTCAAAATAGTGTAAAACCCTTTTATTTTGGGATAAAAAATATAAAAATACACTTACAGATGTGTAAAAGAAAATACGCCTTAAGTCCGTGGCGCCGGCCGGACGCACACGGACAGACCCGTTCTCCTGGAACCCGTCACAAACACGAGGTGATAAGTAGCGTACCGCTCAGCCCTACGCGTTTCGCAACAAAATTGCGTCATCCAGGGGCACGAGCGGCACGCTGTGTCACCTCCATTTATATGTCTCCAATCATTCAAGCCTCACTCTGGGCACCTGGCTTTTCCCGCCAAAACCAAGCCTCAAAATGAAGTCAGCACCCGATTCGTCAGGCACTTGATGTCAAAGGTCAATCCCACCCAAATAACCGCCCCCATAGGTAGCCTGTCATGTCAAATCAACTAAGTCATGTTAGACAAGTAATAATGGTGTCTTACTACAATACATAGACCAAGTTTATAGATATATACCTCTATTCCAGCAGGAAAATAAGGAAGGAGGAAGGGAAATGCACGTGAATTGCCAAAAGCAATCTCTGACCCCACTTCCGGTTCATGACCAAGCCTCATTATCATCCCTATATAACTTCCTGTCCTGCATGAACTGGCCTATCAACCGTTGTTATTTGACAGAAGGCTGCCCAAATATATCCCCCTTCAGTGCATATACATAACACCCACCTTTTTAAATGACAGAAACCAGATGAGCATCCAGTACAGACCTGGGACACCCCGTCCGGACCGCCTATGCCCCACTTCCGGTTCCTGGTACTCGGACGTATGCCCCACTTCCTGTCCTCACTACCTCCGCCTATGCCCCACTTCCGGTGTGTGGCATCCAAGAGTGTGCCCCACTTCCTGTCATGGTAAGCTTCCGGTCTCAGGTACCCAATGAGACCATGCGTCCGAAGTGGCCAATCCTCACTCGCATCTAGTGAGGTCACTTCCGGTGCGCGGCCATGGCGATCCCGCCCCCACAGCCTCACGTCGCATCCGACATATAGCCAGACGGGGCAAGATCCTCCGTATACCGGTACCGTCGGCCCATACCTTTGCAGTGCGCAGCCTCCGGTGATCTCCCGCCTGCCGCGCACGCGCAGCACCGCCGCCGACAGTGGCAATACATGCCTTCAATCCCAATATTGACAGCTATGACTGCGCCCCCCAGTGTCCAAATGTTACAATTACATCACAAACAACATACATATATTTCCAATCCATGTAGGTGACATCCAGAACATCCTACTGCAAACCAGTACACCAGGTCCAGTGCTCTTAGAGGGTACATTCAAAAATAAAAGATGAGTCCCTACAGCCCAGCATCATACATCTCTCACATTGCAACCATGAACTCGGGGTACATTAAAAATCACCCACACTCCCAACCCCAGGTGCACCATCAAAAATGTCCCCAGAGTTATTTTGGAGCCGCCGGCCCAGAGCGGGGGTCTGATGAAAGGAGCTCACAGTGTCATGGGAGGAATAAAAACAATAAGACGGAATACCTATTATTTAGCCCTACTAAACTAATGATGGAAATTACGTCCATCATTTTTGAAATCAAGTGATTCAGTTCTAGGCACTATTTTACCACCCAAACCACAGGTGATTTTTAAGGGAGCGTCGTCCTTGGGGAGCCGTGTGGCACCAAGCGTACACGACCCACCAAGGGCGATTAGATCCTTCTTTCAGGATATGAAAGGCTATTATAAGTGCAGGAATTGCCAAATTTGTACTTTGAATGGTTGCAAAGATAGGAGGATTTATAAGTTTTCATCTACAAGTACATCAAGATCCTACGATATTGAATCATTCATCACCTGCTCATCTGAGGGGGTTGTGTACCTGATACAGTGCCCTTGCGGCCTCCAATATGTAGGGAGGACCAAAAGGGCACTAAAGACGAGGCTCAATGAACATATTGGCAATATCAGGAGAGGTTTCGACAAACATCCGGTATCACGTCATTTTGACCAAGTACACAACAGAGACCCCTCCAACTCACTATTTGTGGGTATTGACAAGTACAGACCCCATTGGAGGGGTGGGTTATTGGTCAGGGAGATTTCCAGACAGGAAATGGCCTGGATTTATAGACTTAAAACCTACGTTCCCTTTGGTTTGAATGTTGACACGGATGTGAACGCCTTCATTAATAATTCATGAGGGCGCTCCCATCCTTGCTACATTCTTCCGGCTTCTGGTCACCCCATGGGCCCCCTTGGGGGGTTGGGTGCCACATAGTGTGGGGTCAATATCGGAGTCTATATCAGATTCATCTCGGTCATCTACTACAATGTGTCTATTAGTAATTCTGTTATATTATTTTTTGATGGATATGATTTCAAAAATGATGGACGTAATTTCCATCATTAGTTTAGTAGGGCTAAATAATAGGTATTCCGTCTTATTGTTTTTATTCCTCCCATGACACTGTGAGTTCCTTTCATCAGACCCCCGCTCTGGGCCGGCGGCTCCAAAATAACTCTGGGGACATTTTTGATGGTGCACCTGGGGTTGGGAGTGTGGGTGATTTTTAATGTACCCCGAGTTCATGGTTGCAATGTGAGAGATGTATGATGCTGGGCTGTAGGGACTCATCTTTTATTTTTGAATGTACCCTCTAAGAGCACTGGACCTGGTGTACTGGTTTGCAGTAGGATGTTCTGGATGTCACCTACATGGATTGGAAATATATGTATGTTGTTTGTGATGTAATTGTAACATTTGGACACTGGGGGGCGCAGTCATAGCTGTCAATATTGGGATTGAAGGCATGTATTGCCACTGTCGGCGGCGGTGCTGCGCGTGCGCGGCAGGCGGGAGATCACCGGAGGCTGCGCACTGCAAAGGTATGGGCCGACGGTACCGGTATACGGAGGATCTTGCCCCGTCTGGCTATATGTCGGATGCGACGTGAGGCTGTGGGGGCGGGATCGCCATGGCCGCGCACCGGAAGTGACCTCACTAGATGCGAGTGAGGATTGGCCACTTCGGACGCATGGTCTCATTGGGTACCTGAGACCGGAAGCTTACCATGACAGGAAGTGGGGCACACTCTTGGATGCCACACACCGGAAGTGGGGCATAGGCGGAGGTAGTGAGGACAGGAAGTGGGGCATACGTCCGAGTACCAGGAACCGGAAGTGGGGCATAGGCGGTCCGGACGGGGTGTCCCAGGTCTGTACTGGATGCTCATCTGGTTTCTGTCATTTAAAAAGGTGGGTGTTATGTATATGCACTGAGGGGGGATATATTTGGGCAGCCTTCTGTCGAATAACAATGGTTGATAGGCCAGTTCATGCAGGACAGGAAATTATATAGGGATGATAATGAGGCTTGGTCATGAACCGGAAGTGGGGTCAGAGATTGCTTTTGGCAATTCACGTGCATTTCCCTTCCTCCTTCCTTATTTTCCTGCTGGAATAGAGGTATATATCTATAAACTTGGTCTATGTATTGTAGTAAGACACCATTATTACTTGTCTAACATGACTTAGTTGATTTGACATGACAGGCTACCTATGGGGGCGGTTATTTGGGTGGGATTGACCTTTGACATCAAGTGCCTGACGAATCGGGTGCTGACTTCATTTTGAGGCTTGGTTTTGGCGGGAAAAGCCAGGTGCCCAGAGTGAGGCTTGAATGATTGGAGACATATAAATGGAGGTGACACAGCGTGCCACTCGTGCCCCTGGATGACGCAATTTTGTTGCGAAACGCGTAGGGCTGAGCGGTACGCTACTTATCACCTCGTGTTTGTGACGGGTTCCAGGAGAACGGGTCTGTCCGTGTGCGTCCGGCCGGCGCCACGGACTTAAGGCGTATTTTCTTTTACACATCTGTAAGTGTATTTTTATATTTTTTATCCCAAAATAAAAGGGTTTTACACTATTTTGAGTTTTATCTCCCTTTATGATTTTGATGCCCCTGCCTTTGAGTCCTTCTTTTGGACCTTGAGCCAAGTATACGGGAGCGAGCTTTTCTTCCCAAGAGCTTTTGAAGCAGCAAGGTCAGGAGGACATCGTGGAATCCCCTCCCCCGTGGCTGGAAGTGGTGCACAATTTCATAGAGCTCTGTGTGACCCTCTGTAGTGGGGGGTCATATTCGTCTGGTAAGCAGCAAATCTCAACACATGTTGGTGGTGGATTGAACACGACTTTTCTCAGTTTGGATTACATGAACATTATGTTTTATTTTTAGAGGTTTTATATTTACAGCCTCACGTCAATCATTTTGGCGTTCTATACACGGACTTATTGTTTATACACTGGGTGTTGATGTTTTATATATTTTTCGTATTTATAAGTTATGTCATGTATTCTTATTATATATAGTGAATCACAGCAGTGAGGTTTTGAATCTAGAACATTAATACATATGTGTTCTATATTACGCACACATTTTTAAAGGGTTGTTGTACCCTATATAGTGTATATCCTAATATTACTGTACCCTATATAGTGTATATCTTAATACTACTGTACAAGTAGCTGATCACATTTTTCTTTGTTTAAGCGCGGCTTATGTTTTTTCGTTTTAGAATAACGCGCAGAGGCAGCGCTCTGCACAGGCGGAGCTCTGCGGTGTGATTCAGTCGGTGTGCTGCCCCTAAGCTGGCCCCCAGAGGGCATCCTGCCTCGTTGGACATGTGCCTCCTCCTCCTCCTCCTCCTCCTCCTCCTCCTCCTCTCTCCTACCAGGCACCCACGTGGAGTCAGTGCCCTCATCATCCCCTCCCTCTTCATCGCTGTAGCAAACCTGGCAGTATGCTGCAGCTTGTGGAACATGACTGCCAGATTGCTGTCTTCTTGAGCATCCCCTCTCTCTGTGCTCACGCTACTGCCTTCCTCTAGCTGAGTGTCATCATCAGAGCCCACAAAACACTGGGCATCCTCCTGGAGCATGTACCCAACACTGTGCTCAAAGAGTTCAGGAGACTCCTCAGGAGGACGTGGTGGGTCTAGGGAAGGAGTCACTGATGATGACATTGAGAGGAGGGAAGACGATGCGTTGGCAGCTGCTTTGCTAGTACCCTGAGACTGGGTGAGAGAGGATGAGGAGGATGAAGAGGGCTTGGTCATCCACTCTACTAAGTCGTTGGCATGTTGCGGTTCAACATGTCCAGCTGCCGAAAAGAAGGACAAGCGTGTCCCATGGCCACGTGCTGATGACAATGCACCGCGTCCACGACCAGCACTGTTGTCTCTAGACACAGAGCCTGCTTGCCCTCTTTTATCGGCTCGCGCCTGTCTGCCTCTCCTTGCTGGCCTTCCAGACATGGTAATGGCCTGAAGGGAGTTGGGTAAAAAAGCAGTTGGGTAGTGTATATTGTGCTAGAGGCACACAACACCCACTAACTCCTGCAGATGCCTTTATTATAGAACACCAGAGATAAAGGGGTATATACAGATGTATACTGTGCTGTGCTGGAGGCACACACAACTTCCAATAACTCCTGCAGATGGCAAGTGGTCTCAAATAGAGAAGAGCTATGTAGGTGGATATAGCGGTATGTACTGGGTACAGAGCACGCAGACAGCACGCACTAGCTCCTAACACTACTGACTGCAAGCTCTATTATAAAAGATAGATCACTAGCTATATAGGTGAGGTGAATATAGCGGTGTATACTGCGGTCAGGGCACGCAGACAATAACCACTACACAACAGCAAGATCGAAAATCGTCCGAAAACGATCGGTGTGTACTGTGTTGAAGGTACACAGAACACCCACTGCTTCAGACGCCAACACACTACACAAGACCGCCTCGCTGGCGGCCTTATATAGTGTGGGGCGTGCACTACACAGCCTGAGCTATGATTGGCCACAGGCATCCTGCCTGTGGCCAATCATGGCTCTCCTCGCTGCTGGCGCTGCGATTGGCCAAGCATGCGGGGTCGCAGTGCATGCTTGGTCAATCATGAGCCAGCAATGCACTGCGCCATCGCAGTGCATTGTGGGCAGTGAGCACCACAAGAATTTGGCGCGAATGGACCAAAATGTTCGGACTTCGCCGAACGGACGAACAGCCAATGTTCGAGTCGAACGTATGTTCGACTCGAACACGAAGCTCATCCCTACCGGTTACCATCCAGTAATTATCCTGGTCACCTTGTTCGAAATCAGTCTCGTAACCAAACATAGAATGGGTCCATTCATCCCCCTTATTTCAGTAATATTTACCAGTTCCACCAAACCGTTACTGTTCAACCAGAGACTTTTATTAAAATAAGAATTGACAGTATCTGGAGTTTATCCAGGGGAACCAGAGGAACAGAAGAGGAGGTTCTTGGCAGACCCTAGGTGGCCGCACCTGTTTCAATGATCTGTATCGTGTTGTGTTCCAGGAATCAAAATTCAAACATTTTCAAACATTGTGTCCCAGTAAAGGGGTAACATTTTGCTCTCAGAAATGCTGTGATTCATTAGAGCTGTTTTGGACTTTATGAATTTGATTTGGCTCTTTCTTTTAGTTAAAGCTCTGAGTATTTCTTATGATCCTAATCTCCAACTAGTGGCCATAATGCAGTATTTTCCTGAAACGCCTCAGTTAGAAAAACACTACTAACTATGACCACTAGATGGAGCTGCCGGTTATAAGACAGAAACATATTACACACTTTCCAATGATTATTTGTGATGCCGGAGACATTGAGACATTCAGGCAGCTATTTTTTTTTTTATATAAGTAGATCCCTAAGATAAATAATTAATTAAATTTATATCTAATCAGGTAGGCATTTACACTACATAATTGGTGGTAAATCTAAAGCTAGTTATACATGTTGCAGTCTATTTATTTATTACTTATACAGTCTTCTTTGCATAAATGAGAGCCCACCAAAGAAGCACTATTTTGTCTAATCAGATAGCCTTTTACATTACATAATTATTGGTAGATTGAAAGGAAATTGTACTTTAATATTGAAATGTGTGTAGTAATTATTAAGGAAATTGTACAATCAGACTGTAAAGAGTGTGGCCATTTTTACTTTGCAACCCTCTTATAGCAAGATACATTGGAACTATGTCCAAGTGTCCTCTGTGGGTGGCACAAAGCCTTTATAGGGAGAGGATACTGTTGGGAAGCCTGCCTGGTGCCAGGTGCAATACACTTGCGTTATACATTATTGAAAGCAGAGGCTAGAAATCTACATTGCTATAAGCGTTAGATTTAGGCCCCACATATCATATTCGATTTAGGCACCACATTTTTGTGAGACGGCCCTGATTATACATCTTCCACATCCGTAACCATAAGCACATACTTTGAAATTAAATAATCGCCCAAATTGCCAGCAGATGCAGGAAGGGAATGTATGTTATATACTGTATGTATGATATATACTGGAAGAAACATAGTCATTATGTCACACGTTTACATTTGTTGGAATAAATTCCCTGTCTATGCGGTCGGAATCTAAGCCATTTAAATTGTCAAATCATTATAGCTGCAGGTTTTAATATTTTTACAAATGTCTCCACATCAAATAACTGGACCACATAGACCAAATAGGAAAAAAAGGAAGGATAATTTTAGCTTATTCAGTCAAATCCTGTGTTTTTGTAACCTACTATGCATTGTGATCTTTATCATTATTGGGCTAAGATTTCATTTTACTCTAGTGATAATTCAGCATTTCACCAAAATACCAACATAAGGTGGTATATAAGATACACATATACAGCTTAAAAAAAAAAGGCACAGGGATATAAAAGGATAGTTCATCTTCATGTTTATGGGCCATTTATGTTATAAATTAAAAGGCAAAAATATGAAAAAAATACATACGGTATCAGTACATAAGGCAAAAAACATAGTATAAGGAACCCATGCTAACAAATCAGAATACATCTTGGAATCATCTAAATTCAATAAACAAAAAATGCGAATGTTTGCTTTCAGTTAATACAATTTACAGGTTTGCTTTCAATTAGCATTTTTCTCTGCTGAGAAATTCTGGGCAACCGTCCTGATGCTGTTTATGGATTGCAAGTAAAGAAAAAACAAATTTTTAAAATGTAATGACTGTGCATAAATTATTAAACAACAAATATCACATCCATATTTACAAAATAAGCTAATTAGCATTGGCGTTTTAAATGTAGAACGTGAAATGCGAGCACCTTATATGTAAAATTATACATGCTATGCCAAAAACAAGAAAATTGTATTTTTACATTCTAATGACTGCGCATACATTGACAAGCAAAAACATGGTATTTACTGCAAGTCATACACAACAAAGTAACTTGATGGATATGTGTCTTTTTTCAATTTACCTGTCTAACCTACAGGAGGGTTTACAATGGCTTAAAGGGTAACTCTGCTCTCATGGAAATATATATATATATATATATATATATATACAGTGCCTTGCGAAAGTATTCGGCCCCCTTGAGCTTTTCAACCTTTTGCCACATTTCAGGCTTCAAACATAAAGATATAAAATTTAAATTTTTTGTGAAGAATCACCAACAAGTGGGACACAATTGTGAAGTGGAACGAAATCTATTGGATTTTTGAAACTTTTTTAACTAATAAAAAAATGAAAAGTGGAGCGTGCAAAATTATTCGCCCCCCTTGCGTTTATACTTTGTAGAGCCACCTTTTGCTGCGATTACAGCTGTAAGTCGCTTGGGGTATATCTCTATCAGTTTTGCACATCGAGAGACTGAAATTCTTGCCCATTCTTCCTTGCAAAACAGCTCGAGCTCAGTGAGGTTGGATGGAGAGCGTTTGTGAACAGCAGTTTTCAGCTCTTTCTACAGATTCTCGATTGGATTCAGGTCTGGACTTTGACTTGGCCATTCTAAGATAAATCCCCGCCCCAGTGTCAGGTCTTTTGCAGACTCCAACAGGTTTTCATCCAGAATGGTCCTGTATTTGGCTGCATCCATCTTCCCCTCAATTTTAACCATCTTCCCTGTCCCTGCTGAAGAAAAGCAGGCCCAAACCATGATGCTGCCACCACCATGTTTGACAGTGGGGATGGTGTGTTGAGGGTGATGAGCTGTGTTGCTTTTACGCCAAACATATCGTTTTGCATTGTGGGCAAAAAGTTCGATTTTGGTTTCATCTGACCAGAGCACCTTCTTCCACATGTTTGGTGTGTCTCCCAGGTGGCTTGTGGCAAACTTTAGACAAGACTTTTTATGGATATCTTTGAGAAATGGCTTTCTTCTTGCCACTCTTCCATAAAGGCCAGATTTGTGCAGTGTACGACTGATTGTTGTCCTATGGACAGACTCTCCCACCTCAGCTGTAGTTCTCTGCAGTTCATCCAGAGTGATCATGGGCCTCTTGGCTGCATCTCTGATCAGTCCTCTCCTTGTCTGAGCTGAAAGTTTAGAGGGATGGCCAGGTCTTGGTAGATTTGTAGTGGTCTGATACTCCTTCCATTTCAAAATGATCGCTTGCACAGTGCTCCTTGGGATGTTTAAAGCTTGGGAAATCTTTTTGTATCCGAATCCGGCTTTAAACTTCTCCACAACAGTATTACGGACCTGCCTGGTGTGTTCCTTGGTCTTCGTGATGCTCTCTGCGCTTTCAACAGAACCCTGAGACTATCACAGAGCAGGTGCATTTATACAGAGACTTGATTACACACAGGTGGATTCTATTTATCACCATCAGTCTTTTAGGACAACATTGGATCATTCAGAGATCCTCGCTGAACTTCTGGAGTGAGTTTGCTGCACTGAAAGTAAAGAGGCCCAATAATTTTGCACGCACCACTTTTCAGTTTTTTATTTGCTAAAAAAGTTTAAAATATCCAATAGATTTCGTTCCACTTCACAATTGTGTCCCACTTGTTGGTGATACTTCACAAAAAATAAAATTAATATATATATATATATATATATAATATATATTATTGTGAGGGGTTAGCTCGGCAGCAGGTGTGTGTGACCCCCTGGATGGGTTCACAACACAAAATAACAGCCAGCGATATCAAAATGAAAATAGTTGTTAAAGGTAAGTTTACTACTAAATTCATAGTATATATGGATATATCTGTTTTACAGTGGTTACTGGGCTGCTTTCAAACTGATCCGCAGGTGCAGTGCAGCTGCGGGTTACCTGCATTGAACCATAGACTTCTGTTATTACCTGCGGGTTTGTTGCGCCTTCAGAAAGTGCGCCACACCTGCAGAATATAATAGAAGTTTATGGCAAAGTGCAGCTAAGCCGCAGAAAATCCACAGGTTCACTGCTCTGCACCCACGCTTTGGGCAAATCGCAGCGCATCAGTGTGAAAGCAGCCTTAGGCCCCTTTCACATGATTGGTCCGACCCAATCGGACTTACTATTCACCTCTATGGAGCAGCAGATGTAAATGGACTTGTGTCTGTTTACACCCGCCTACCTAAAAAAGAACAGAAAGGGATCTTCCCTTTCCATCTGGGTGAATCGGATTGGATCAGAGGGCTCATAGAGTAGAGTGGGCTGTGTCTGTGGACACGGACCTGTCATCCTCCTGCTCCGCTCATTGTGGCCCATGACCAGTTACCAATTCATTTAAGTGGCCCTCGCTCTTCAAAAGGTTGGGCACCCCTGATGTAAACCATTCCATTGTAGCTCTTACTGTATGTTTAGGGTCGTTGTCCTGCTGGAAGGTGAACCTCTGCCCCAGGCTCAAGTCTTTTGCAGACAGGTTTTCTTCTAGCCCTGTATTTGGCTCCATCCATCTTCCCATCAACTCTGACCAGCTTCCCTGTCCCTGCTGAAGAAAAGCATTCCCACAAACCGATGCTATCACCTCCATGTTTCACCGTGGGGATGGTGTGTTCAGGGTGATGTGCAGTGTTAGTTTTCCGCCACACATAGCATTTTTCTTTTAGGCCAAAAAGTTCAGTTTTAGTCTCATCTGACCAAAGCACCTTCTTCCACATGTTTGCTGTGTCCATCATATGGCTTCTCACAAACTGCAAATGAGACTTCTTATGGCTTTCTTTCAACAATGGCTTTCTTCTTGCCACAAATCTATGCAGCTCCTCCAGAGTTACCATGGGACTCTTGGCTGCTTTTTTGATTCATACTCTCCTTGCCCAACCTGTCAGCTTAGGTGGATTGCCATGTCTTGGTAGGTGTGCAGTTGTGCCATACTCTTTCCAATTTCTGATGATGGATTGTACAGTGTTGCGTGAGATGTTCAAAGCTTGGGATATTTTTTTATAACCTAACCCTGCTTTAAACTTCTCCACAACTTTATCCTTGACCTGTCTGGTGTGTTCCTTGGCCTTCATGATGCTTAGGTTCTCTAACAAACCTCTGAGGGCTTCACAGAACAGCTGTATTTACTGTATATTGAATATAAATTAAACACAAATCAACCCTAATTACTAATTAGGTGAATTCTGAAGGCAATTGATTCCACTGGATTTTAGTTAGGGGTATCAGAGTAAAGGGGGCTGAATACAAATGCACGCCACATTTTTCAGATATTTATTTGTAAAAAAAATTGGAAAACCATTTATTATTTTTCTTCCACTTCACAATTATGTGGCACTTTGTTTTGGTCTATTGCATAAAATCCCAGTAAAATTAATTTACATTTTTGGTTGTAACATGACAAAATGTGAAAAATTTCAAGGAGAATAAATACTTTTTCAAGGCACTGTATGCTTTCTGCTGTGCAGTGCTAGGCAGTGGTTGTCTGTACTGCACTTTTTCACAAAGGACGTCTACTATTGGCCAACTTTTTGAAAACAACGAACGCTGTGATATATTAACAGCCTAAAGTAGTTAGTCATTATAATAACTAATCTACCATGCCTCTAATTGCTTATCTACAAATCTCTACATTTAATATCATCACAAGATTATACAAGAGCAAGAATGTAAAAATGTGAGTAACAGTGGGCAAATTATGTGATACATCTCTGCTAGCAAGAACTATTTACTTGGTACATACATTTTAGACATCTTAATACTGATAATTTTTAAAGATAATTAGACTTTCCTTATGTGGAAGGCATTGTACCAGGTCTGTCAGAACTAGAAGCAGATATGTTCCATAACAAGAGATTACTAACAAGAGGGATTGGTGTAGACTGATGCTCGGTACCCAGTCCTGGCTAAAAAACTGCAGTTTGATGTGGGAAGGTTGTGATACCCGTATGCATTAAAATATTAAAGATTTTCCTTTTAAAAGAAAAAAATAACAAACCTGTCATGCTTACCTGTTCTGTGTAATAGTTTTGCACAGGGCAGCCCCGATCCTCTTCTACTCGGTCGCCCACCAGTGCTCCTGGCTCCTCCCCCTTTGACCAATGCCCCCAATAGCAAGCTGCTTCCTATGGAGTCACTGGTGTGTGCTCGCTCCCGAGCCCTGCACATAAAGCTGTGGCTCGGCCCCTCTCACTGCTCTCTCCTCATTGGCTCACCGGCTGTGATTAACATAAGTGGGAGCCAATGGCACACAGAAGGTTTTTTACCCCTATGCATATAATGCGTGACAGTAAAAAACTTCAGCCTTTAAAACTACTTTAATGTATGTACCTATTGTTACCCTGTGCAACTGTGTAAGAATAGGCAAAAGTGACACAGGGTTCTTGCAAATGCAGATTGAGAGGCTCTAGAATATCGGTTTTGAGTGGAGAAGATTGGCTTTTCAGTTTTCTCCAGGATTTGTAATTCCCAGATTGGGATTCAAAATACAAAAGGCTTCAAAGTGTCTCGGGTGGGATGAAGCCTTTAACCTATTGCCCAGGTCTTGCCAGAAACCAGCAGCATGTGTGTGTAGCTGTGCACAGCCTTTATAATCACAGGCCTGGGCATAGTTTAAGATTCTTGTTAGGAGACAAGTGTGCTTTACTCAGGTCACCATGCTAAAGTCAGGATGTTCTGTGGCTAATGGACTAGTTGAGATGACTGAGCAAGTCTAGAGGACTTGAGAGAATCAAGACAACTACATTAAGGGAAAAAAATATTTCCGTATTAGTACCCCCCTCCTTTATACTTACTTGATCCAGCATTGTGCCGGTCAGTAGCGTCTCTCTCCTATCTCCCTACTCTCACAGGCTTGGCTAAGAGCAGCAGGAGCCATTGGCTCCCACTGTTGTCAGTCAAATCCTGTGATGAGGGAGTTGGGAGTGGGGCTTAGACACACGGTGTGTGTCTATGGATGCAGGCAGCGTGGCTTGGGATTAAGCCCATAAAAGTTCCCCACTACGAGGGCCCTCAGAGAAAAAGAGGAGCCAGAAGTGCCCCTGGGGGACCTTGAAAGAGGAGGTAGGAGCCACTCTGTGTAAAACCATTGCACAGGGCAGGCAAGTGTAACCTAAGACTTGACAATCACTCTAATGACCTTACCAATGTTATTCATGTTTGAAAAGTCATATTTTTATGTATAATTTGTAGTTATAAATGCACATTTTAATTTGCTTATCGATATTTGTATATAATTTAAGATCAGACTATTCTGATGGTATAGTCACTAACTAGGAATTAAAAGCATCAACCTTAACAAGGGTAGGAAAAATGATAATCTAAAAATGCTTTCCTGACAGAAATATAGCACAAAGTTGCTGGGTCTTAGTCTGTTGGCTGTATTTTTTTTTTTTGCAGCTTTCTCCTCAGTCTGCCTCAGGATTCAGTGTATTTTAACAATATTTTTCTTTATATTTCGCATTTTCAAATTCATAAAACTATACTTACATACTTACATTTCAGTTTTTTTTTTTATATTCAGTGATCTGTAGGTCTCCTCTGCCCTCTGCTGTTAGGTGGTCTATAAATATTATTGTAAAGAATCTTGATAATTTTTTTAATTTTCAGCTACTTTAAGAGAGACTTAATTATATTAATGCTGGCTCTAGGTTATATGATGCCCTCTGCAATATATTATAGTATAGTAAAAAAAAAAACACAACAAAAAACGAAAACAAAAATGAGCCTTGCTTACTCTCCTTCTAAACATGGTCACCAAAGTTGACTTTTTATTTTTATATTATTTTATATTTATATTATTTTATTATATTTATACTCCTATTTTTGTTATAATTTACATGATTCCTATTTTTACACATTGCATTATTCCATATGGGAAACTATTTTTAAAGTGAAAAGGATGAGAAAGAAAGACGAAGAAGTAAAAAAAAAAAAAAACACATGTTTGGAACAGGCTGCCCCAAACCAAAATCTGAGTAAATGTAAAAAAATTATGCTAATGTAAAAAGTATAAATCTCTTTAATAACTGATAAAAAGAAGTATTTATGAAAATCTAGCTGTGGGTGTCCCCATGACATGGTGCTTGTATGCAGGCACACAGATTGCAAGAGAAGAATTCCAGTTATGGATCCAGCTTTAGACCAATGTAATTATGTATATACCATACCATACATGTTCTCTAATTGAATGAGCTGGCAGGTGGAATGGTGAAGTGGCACTATACAAAACCAAATAAACTCAATTAGCGCAACCCTTCTCTAAAATAAGTGATAAAAGAATTGCTGCCAATACTCACAAAGTGATTTCACCACACTTAATACAGAAATACATAAATCATAAATACAGTGTAGCACAACTCAAATGTAAATGTTTCTACAATGCTTATACCACCAAACAATTTCATAGAATATGCTCAAAAATAAAGAACAATCAATAATATAAAGTGCCCATTTAAAGAGGAAGTAAAGTTTCTTAAGAAAAATAAAAAGACACCCTGCAAGGCAAAGGCATAATGAGCTAATATGCATAGCATACTAGCTCCTTATGAATTACTTACCTGAGATCGAAGCCCCTGCTGCGGTTCTCGGTCACCACCTCCATCGCCACCATAATACCCGGAGTGACTTCCGGGTATCGCAGTTCAGGCGCTGTGACTGACCGGAGCCGCGATGACGTCACTCTTGCACATGCGTGCTGGTGATACCACTAACGGCATGATCGTCGTTAGAAACGGTACGCTCAGTGCGCCTGCGCCCGATGTCTACGGCGCATTCGCCGTAGACTTTGGTGCCATTATTCTTGCAAATAACTCCTAAACCTTTTAGGTTTGGGAGATATTTCTTGCACCTACAGGTAAGCCTTAATCTAGGCTTACCTGTAGGTTAAAGTGGTTGTAAGGGGTTTACAACCACTTTGAATAAGCATGTCAACTCTTTGTAGATCAACATCTTTAAATTGTTCAAATTATTTTTGACACCACCGTGTTGAAAATTTCAAAGTGTCTGTGTCAGCCAACACTTCTGCTCCCTAGCCATTCATCTTACAGTTTTGACCCCTGCATCACCAGTAAGGCCATAACAAGCTGCTTTTCCCTATTTGGGAAATAAGGATATAGGTGTAGCGTTCCTACTCTTCCGTATATCCCATGCCAACATGCCAGCCTTAGAAATAAAATATGTGCATGCAGAAATAGGGAAAGAATATACCAGACCTAGTGTTCTCCGTTTAAAATGTTTAATGTGCAAGATAAAAAGTATTGTACATTCCCTTTGGTCCCTACTCGCAAGCAGCTTACAATCTAAGGTCCCTAACTCACATTCATATACTAGGGCCAATTTAGACAGAAGCTAATTAACCTACCAGCATGTCTCTGGAGTGTGGGAGGAAAATTAGCGAGCGCTCCCCTGAACCATACCAGGCCACGTGCCCTCAACATGGGCGGGTTGCTTTGGAGTGGGGGGGGGCATTGCCCCCCCACCCCAAAGCATCTTGTCCCCATGTTGATGGGGACAAGGGCCTCTTCCTCACAACCCTGGGCAGTAATTGTGGAAGTCTGCAGGCAGGGGGCTTATTGGAATCTGGAAGCCCCTTTTAACAAGGGGGCCCTCAGATCCCACCCCACATGTGTATGAAAGGGCCTGGTATGGATTGGTCCAATCAGATGTGCAATTCAGATGTGTTCCCGTAGAAGGCAATGAGCCTGGAATTCGCATCTAAACTGCACAGCAGTGCTCAAAAAATGTACAGGACTCTTTTTAAATTCACAGCAAATTCGCACTGCTGCTGCACCGCATATATAGGAACCAACTCCATAGAAAGCTGGTTTGATTCACATGCCATGCGAATCGGATAAGGTTCAAAATGCATTAAATTTGCATATATGTGAATTGAGCCTAATGCACATTATTATTGATAGTTCTTTATTTTTGAGCATATTTTATGAAATTGGATGGTGGTATATGCACTGGTAGAAATTTTTACATTTGAGTTGCGCTACGCTGTATTTATAATTTATTTGTATGTCACACTATATACCTTGCCCTATCAGAGAGTGCTTTGCAATTATTCAGTAAATGATGGCATTGAATGGTACCATGCTGACCAGCTGTCCTCCAGTGTTCAGGATGCAATAAATCACTGGATGTCTAGTTCAGTGATTTACAGCTTCCAAGGACATTACAGCTTCCACGGGTATTGCCCAGGTATGGACCAATTTAACTATATATAAAATATTATATAAAATATATATACCTGGAATTCATCTTTAAGGCCACATTGTATTAAAACAAAATGTGATGTCATTGTATATAAAGCATGCCTATAAATTGATAGAATAAAAATATATCTAAAAAATTGCCATGAAACTTATAATGCAACAAATAGAGCTTTCATTAAAAATCTGCTTACATTTTTCTAGTCATGTAGCTTAGCAAAATAAAGCAGAGCTAAACTCAGTTGACAGTTGACATGGTGCTGTACATTTTTAAGGGAAGTGGAATTTTACCAGTGTCATTAACGCAAAAAACAACAATTACAAATTACAATGGTTTATGCCAGACATTCCTAAAAATGTAATTAGTTAAAAGCATCCATTGAAAACATAATGCAAATCCCAATATATTGTGGTTTAATATAATGCTTCATAGTTGCATCAATTGGCCTTCAACATGTTTCGCCAGATATGGCTTCCTCAGGAAGATTTAAAGTAATCAGAGGCTTATTCCACACATGTGACCACCAACAAAGGGCCAATTGTTCAACTGGACTGATTCCAGGAAGATGGAAAAAGCCCCCACTGCGTAGACAAGAGGTGGCCTTGGACACAGTAGGGTAAACCACAGATGAGGAATAGAGACCAGATCAAAGAACTTAAAAAAAAAAATACATTTTGAAAGAACCACACACTGCAATACCTCAATCCAGGCTTTAATTCTGGATACACTTGTATATACTAAGAGGATAGTCTTAGGTTGGATTGACCATCCGTTACAAAGATGACAGCCTAACTGGCTGTTTCCAGCATGGTCTGCCTAGGACTCTGGCCACTCCACGCCAGATGTTTTTAACAAATTAAATTTTTACGAATGTCCAGAATAAAACATTGAGATTTTAATGGTTGTAATTTACATTAAGGACACTGTTAAAACCCTGCTTTTCTATAAAAGTGTTTTCTACTTATGCTCTAATTTTGGGGGATTGTGTTCCATCAGTGCATACTCTATATGGTGCTGCACATGTAATCGGCTATGACACCAGCCATTTGATGGCCCGACAGTCTTGTTGAGAGCATAAGCACGCTAGTGACTGTAACAATTGTCATTCATGGCATGCTTTGAATGTAAATGTTTTGGATGACC
This sequence comes from Lithobates pipiens, assembly GCF_037356315.1. NCBI lineage: Eukaryota > Metazoa > Chordata > Amphibia > Anura > Ranidae > Lithobates > Lithobates pipiens. The sequence goes on from NW_027507787.1 coordinate 16,392,704, forward strand.
ATTAAATGAGTGGGTTCAATTCAGTTTTTACGTGACACGTTTTAAAAATAATCACTTCCATTTAACTGATACAGTATGCACTTTCAGCTGTACAGTGCATATTTGAAGAGCCCCAGTAGCTTGTAAGCTGTGGTGACAGTTTATCCCAGTGCATACAGTAAGAACTATTGAGGAGTTGCATGTAATTTAAAACCACCATTTATTTTACGTATTGGACACTTCTTTATGGATATTGAAGCAAATCAACAGTGAACAGAGGAAATTTTATTCCCCAACTGTTTTGAATACATGCTAGCCCAGTAATCTAATGTATAGTGAAGAAGCAGGAATCCTGATTTGCATAATATGTACTGTACATCAGAGTGATGAGCATATGGAAGGATCCTCATTCACCTGTGAACTACAAGATTAGGCCGATCAATTGATCCCATGTTTAAAAAAAAAAAGCACTCATCTCTTCCAGTAAGCTAATGATATATTTTTGCTTAATCGTTCCAATATTTCTCACTTTGTATTAATCAATTTTGACTAAAAGGTAATTATGATAAATTGTAAATTTCCTTTCTGACATATCCTATTAATAGATTTAAAAAGCTAAAAATAAATTAACAAACATTTGCAAAATTGTCCCTTTTCTGCCATTCCCTGGTCAGTTAATTCAATTGAATGCAGTCTGAGGGGTCAACTGTAACCTCAACTGTAACCTATGTTGAATTGATCATATGACCTCACAAATGCGCTCCTGGAAGAATGGTTAAACATTCCCATAGACACACTCCTAAACCTTAGCAGAAGAGTTGAAGCCGTTATAGCTGGAAAGGGTTTGACAACTCAATATTGAACCTTACAGACTAAGACTGGGATGCCATTAAAGTTCATGTGCGTGTAAAGGCAGGCATCCTAATACTTTTGACAATATAGCATATGTCTCCATATATGGCTACATTTAAAGTGGTTGTAATGGCTTAGAATGCATAGAATGCAGTAAGGTAAATCTGCGCACAGCACCCCCTAAATACAATCCAATCTCCAATCTCGATCCAGCGATGTGCACAAGAGCAGAGGCTCTCTCGATTCTCTCCCTCCTCATTGGCTCAGATACAGCAGCAGGAGCCAACCTAAACTAAGATGTTATGAAAGGTAGTGCATGCAGGCCCCGAGCCAGAGGGGAAGCATATCAATAATTTATGGGACACTACTGAGCTACCTGAACAAATTTCAGAATATGATAACATGGGAATCATAGGCAGGAGTGACCAGTAATGTAGACACATTGTTTTCTCAATGTTCTGAAGTTTTTCTGGGGGTATTTTGAATGTTGTCCTTATTAAAGCTATTTAAGGTTATATTGCAATGGTATCTGATCCCCACCAGGCTTGCAAAAATGTATGCAGGGTCTCCTTCCTTGTGTTTCAGGGAATATGGACTTCTGGGAACTATGATTCACAGCTGGTGGGAATGCCCTAGAACCAGAAACTTTTGGAATAGTGTGTTTAATGTAATCTATAACATTACTGTTATACTGTACATGTGTGAGTGGGGCCTACTTGTCTTGCACATGGGGGTACCTTTCATGCTCATCAATGACCAGGACCAGGTGGAGATTGTGGTCATGTGAAAAATCTAGCATTAATTCACCAACTTAGAGATGAGCCTTCACACTGTGTGCAGTAAAAGTACAGAGTTCCTTCTGAAAAAACTATACATTGTCACTTGTATGTTGCATTAGGAGGGACTTGCTGAGCCAGAGCCCACTCCACCAGTCCAGTGTACCTCTGTTACCTTCCAGTAACAGAATGTGGTCCCGCTGTGCACCCAGTGTGGATCGCATACGTGCATTTGTTAACTCCTTTACTCCCATACCCAAATGACCAGGCCATGGATCTCCGTAATCCAGGTTTGGTTCTGGTTGCTACTGAAAACCGACTGCTAGGGAGGGAAGCAAAATTCTGACCCCCTCGTTACCGGAGGATCTGTTAACTTTATGTCAGACACCATGAATCAGACCGAGACAGAAGTACAGTTAAATCACACTTGTTTAATAATAAAAGTAAATAGAACAAACGTAGTCAAAACATAGCCAAAGTTCGGTAACCAGTGAGAATAGTCAGACAAGCCAGAAAGTCAGGAAGCCAGAGACCAGTGTAGTGGAAAAACCAGCAGGATTTGGAGCCAGAAGGAATGCCAGCCAAGCAAGTCTTTAACAGGAATGCAGGTGATAGTCTCTTTGATGTTGACTAAGGCGAAGGCAGAGATCATCTGGGCTGGGTAGATTAAGTAGGCAGGACTGACAAGAGGGGTATCAACTGGTGAGTCACTGTGGAAGGATAGGATCTGGCAATTATCCAACAGCTGAGTGGCCAGCTCAGAGGAAAGAAGGGCTGAGCCCAGCCCTGACGCTTTACCAGGTGCCATGCCAAACAACAGGTTCCCTTGTATCTTGAACGTATGCTTGGTTACCCATAGCAACTACATTCCTTCTCTCGCTTACTTGCTGAGTAAACCTGTTTTAGCAGTTGAGTTTCATACCCCACGTGTGCTTTGCAGATCCTGGTTCTTTTAATACGTCAGAACCAACATACATCACTTTAAATAACTTCAGACCAGGCTCAGAAAAGTTCATGTGACTTTACTTAAAGTTCTTCAGTGATACAGTTCAATATGAACAAAGTACATTTCCTAACTCTAATTACAACTGAATGGCTGCCCAGGCATGCCTGTTCAAGGTAGTAGTCTATGTTGGCGTTCTCCAGATGTTGGTTAACTTTTGGATCCTCTGTGCCTCTGACGGACTGCAAGGCGCAGCAGTGCTCTTTCACAGCAAATTAAGTCAAACACAGCCAGAGAGGACCCTGAACCTAGCCTTCTTCCATATATATATAACCACTAGAGAGTAGGCTGGATCCAAGGAAACTGAGCAAATATACTTAACTATTTGCTCTGAGCCTGGACCAGCCACTAACTAGTAATAAACAACCTGCCTGCACATGCTCCTAAACTCCCCTGATATATGCTACTTAATGATCTAACCCAGGGTATACCCAGCCACACTTAATCATTATTCTTTGATATATTTTAGTGACTAAAATCACCCTAGAGAGGGCATGGAAAAGACAATCTGTATTTTTTTTTTTTTTGTTAACTAAATACAAAATAACCTGGATTATGATGCATGAGAAATTTGACAGCATCCTCAAAGACAAATTATTTTGAGAAGGCATGGAGCCCCTGGATCGAATGTATTAATAGACCTTAAAGCGGGAGTCCGCCGTTTTGTTTTTTTTAAAAGCCAGCAGCTACAAATACTGCTACTTTTAAAATAATGACACTTACCCGCCCAGCGCGCCCACAATGTCGGCACCCGAAGCCGATCTCTCGATCGTCTCTCGGGTGCTGCCGTCGCCATCTTGGGTATGGAAATCAGGAAGTGGAGCCTTGTGGCTTCATTTCCCGGTTCCCTACTGTGCATGCGCGAGTCCCGCTGCGCAATAAGGATGGTCCCCGCTGTCTCTGGGATTCGGAAGGGGGCGTAAATTCTGCGGAAAGGGTCGTAGCTTCTGCAGAATCTACGCCGGAAGTGGGTGCAGATACCTGTACTGTACAGGTACCTGCACCCCCCTCCCCCCTGAAAGGTGCCAATTGTGGCGCCGGAGGGGGGGATGGTTCCAATGAGCGGAAGCTCCACTTTAGGGTGGACCTCCACTTTAATTTGTCTGTTTCAGTATTAACTTTCATTTGAAATCCTTGCATCAGTTAGCAAAGGGAAACTTTTTTCTACCATTATGGGTTTTCTCTCTTCTCTCTTTTTTTCTCTCCTTATTTACAGCAGGGCCTAGACCTCTAGTATTTATATCAATTATATTATTTTAGTTTCTTCTGGAATATATTGTGAAACATTTTCTGTTAAAGATCGGCACCTGATGTAGGATCCTACTGTTTTTGTTAATCTTTATATTTAAAACTCAAGGAAAACTGTACTTACAGCCATAGCAGAAAGGGCAGTTGAGCCAGCAAATTCTCTCTGATGAAGGTCCACTATAACATCAAATGTGCCAATACTTAGCCATTACCGCTTTTGCAGTTTTTCTGCTTTGTGTGAGCTTACCTCAAAATATGTAGCTTTCGGCAAGCTGTTTTTTTTTATGGAGTTGTGTTTTTGCTAGGATCTCCAGCCATCTAAACCAAATATTTCATAAAATTGTAAAGTCCCCCACTTCAACCCTGACACTTATTCAACCTCAACACACCACTGATGAAAATCAATTTAGCAGACAAAAACACTATTTAAATTGTGGAATGGATCAGATGAATGTGGTAAGGAGTTCTCCTAGGGACATTGGCTTGTTTTTTTGGGGTTGATGTAGAATATGATAGGATAATAACAGGATTTGGGCAATTTATTGCTCACCACATGTGTCAGTAATCATGTAACAATTCACCACACATCCACAATGGCACAGATCCTCCAACCAATGCAGTTATTAACACAGTTCTTGAAATAAATAAACTTGTTTTACTATTACTGTTTATGCATCATTGTGACTCCACAAAGCATAGATTTATTGTAACAGAAAGAGATTTAGGAATAAAGGATTTAGAGGGATGTTAACCACTTACAGACTGGACCATTTTGCTGGTCAAAGACCAGACCACTTTTTGCGATTCGGCACTGCGTCGCTTTAACTGACAATTGCGCGGTCGTGCGACGTGGCTAACAAACAAAATTGACATCCTTTTTTTCCCACAAATAACGTTTTCTTTTGGTATTTGGTCACCCCTACGGTTTTTATTTTTTGCGCTATAAACAAAAATAGAGCGACAATTTTGGAAAAAACGCATTATTTTTTACTTTTTGTTATAATAAATATCCCCCAAAAATATATATAAAAAAAAAATTTCCGTCAGTTTAGGCCGATACATATTCTTCTACATATTTTTTGTAAAAAAAATCGCAATAAGCAATTATTGATTGGTTTGCGCAAAAGTTATAGCGTTTACAAAATAGGGATAGTTTTATGGCATTTTTATAAATGATATTTTTTTTTTTACTAGTAATGGCGGCGATCAGCGATTTTTTTATTGTGACTACGACATTATGGCAGACACATAGGACATTTTTGACACATTTTTGGGACCATTGTCATTTATACAGCAATCACTGCTATATAAATGCAGTGATTCCTGTGTAAATGACACTGGCAGTGAAGGGGTTAACCAGTGGGTGGCAGTGTAGGGGTTAAGTGTTCCTAGAGGTGTGTTACTAACTATGGAGGGCTAGGCTTTCATTTAGTGAACACTGATCTCTGCTCCAATCACATGGAGCAGAGATCAGCGTCACTAGTTGCTAGGCAGAATGGGGAAATGCTGTTTTTACAACGGCATTTCTCCATTCAGCCGCCCCGAGAGACGATCGCAGGTATGCCCGCGGCGATCGAGTGCGCGGGACCCGCCACCAGACTCACGGGGGTCCCGACCAGCACACGAGCGCGTCGCCGGTGGCACGCTCACGATGGCAGGGCGGCATTGAACATTGGACATACCTGTACGCCAATATGCCTGCCTGTGCTTTTCTGCCGACGTACATCGGCGTGCGCCGGTCGGGAACCGGTTAAGTGTGATTTTGCAATTAGGTGTGAATTAGTAAAGTATTTCAATTGTAGTATTGCTTGATTTGAAGTTCTTGAAGGTTAAAATATACTTAAAATATAGCTAAAGCTAAAGCTTTTTTTAGTTTAGGACAGACAAGGGTTAAAGGGACACTAAAGAATATATTTTTTTTCTGTAATCTATATTTCATGAAATTGTATCTTACTGTGTTTTTCTGCCTCCTTGCAACATCCTCTGTAAGCTCCAGAGACTCACCTTTCCCCCATCCTGGCTTCCGTTTGTTTGGAGCAAGCAGTGTACATTTGTTGCAGCCATGTGCACTGTCCTCTGCACACTCCAAATCACTCCATTCCTCCTGAGGATGCTCATTGGTAGCGAAACATGTTGGGCGGAGCCTAGTCTGTGATATCATGCCTGCTGTGTTTGGATGGTGTGGTGGCTTTAGTTTGTACGATTCTGCCTCCATCTTTGTGTAAATGTCTGTCTATTTCTATTGCAGCAAACCCTTTTTGCTGTGTAACACTATGGTGGCTCCTTTGACTCTTTTTTGAGGATACATGTACAGCACATGGCTCACTATTAATCCCCTTAGTGTCTGGTTGGTTGGAGTTCCTGAGCAAAGTATCGGCTTGCAGTGGTGGCTTTTAAAGACATACACACATCCATCATTTTTTGATAACTTTAAACATAGGAGATCAACATCTTCTGGTAAGAGGCTGAGTGTTTTATGGTGGAGGAATCGCGTGGAGGAACATCTTTCCACCAACTGTCTCTTGTATATAGTTTGGATTTATTTACATGGACTTAACACCTTTCACTATCACTTTTTGCACTCTTTATCCAACATGTAATTAGTGCACAGCTTTTTTTTTTTAGATATTAAATATGTTTGCCCATCTGTTTATTTGAACAGTTATTTGGGAAATGTGTGTTGATATATGTTTCATATATGCACATACTGAGTTTTGCACCAATTTATTTGATTGAATTTTTTTGACAATTGTATGTTATTTAGCTATCTATATTTGAAATCAGTAGGAAGCAAAACTGTGTATATCATCATTTCTATAGTCCCTGGTCAATCTCAAGAGTGAGTAAGAAAGGGTGGTAGCATTCCTACATACAGTGGGACCATGAAGAAGAAACTTAGCCACCCTCAAACACAGAGATATGCAATTAGCAGACCTCCAGCTGTTGCAAAACTACAAGTCCTATCATGCCTCTGCCTCTGGATGTCATGCTTGTGGCTGTCAGAGTCTTGCTATGCCTCATGGGACTTGTAGTTCTGCAACAGCTGGAGGTCAGCTAATTGCATATGCCTGCTCTAACACATTAGTGCTCAACCTGTGGCCCTCTAGCTGCTGCAGAACTAAAAGTCCCATGATGCATTTCAAGCCACTGACAATTACAAGCATAACTCCCAAACGCAGAGGCATGAGGGGAGGGGGGCCACAGTTTGAGCACCCATGCTCTAACAGGAAGTAAGATCACAGAAACAGAAAGTTGGAGGAAGCTGAGAGCAAAAGAAAGGACTTTTCCTGGAGTTTCTAGCTAGGAGTTTCCATCATGGTAGTAAAGGAAAGAAATTGTTTTTATTTTGCAGTGCACAGTAGCATTGCCAACCTTTTAGACAGGGTTATGTTAGATGGACATGGAGTTTACAATTGACTCTAAGTAAGAGATAAACGAAAGTAAAATCACCTAAAGTCTGCAATGCTTACCTCTACTCCAAACTTTTGATGCCCACTAGGTCCCTATCTGCTCATATGTTTTGTTTTTAAATGTTAGCTCCATTTTAAAGCTTAACTCCAGCTAACATGTTTCAAGCAGCTATAGCAATAGGATTTTATTTTCATTTAGAAAAAGGGTTTAAGCCATATGAATAAAAGCTGACTGTTGTAAGCACTGCTGTCAGTGTCATACGGTATGCCCAAGCCCTCTAACTGTCATTTTTACCAGATAGCCTGCCTTTTTAAAAGAAACAGAAAAGCCCCGTACACACGAGCGGACTTTTCAACATCCAAAGTCTGACGGAATGATTCCGTCAGACTTTTCGATCGTGTGTGGGCTGCAACGGACTTTTGATTCGCAAAAGTCTGACAGACTTTAGAAAATGGAACATGCTTCAAATTTTTCCGACGGAACTCCGCCGGACCCAGTTCCTACCGAAAAATTCGCTCGTGTGTATGCTATTCCGACGGACTAAAACCGACGCTAGGGCAGCTATTGGCTACTGGCTATGAACTTCCTTATTCGAGTCCAGTCGTACGTCATCACGTTCGAATCCGTCGGAGTTTGGTGTGATTGTGTGTGGCCAAGTCCGCTCATTTGAAAAGTCCGTCAGAACTCTGTCGGAACTCCGGCAGAACTCCTTCGGAAGTCTGTCGGACATAAGTCTGGTCGTGTGTACGCGGCAAAAAACAAACAATGGCATGCTAATGCTGGATACAGACTGCATTTTATATGCCATCTTTTATTTGCCCATAGTTCAAATGTTAATTCAGAGATGAATATTCAAGTGAATACAATCAAAAAAAAAAAGTTTAATTTACAGAGCATGTCATTTTTGAGCTCCCTCTCAATGATGGAACACAAAAAGTTATATAATATTACTTTTCATAAACAATATCAGGTAGCAGTGGGTATTTGGTCTGAGCCAAAATCCCAAAATAAAGAGCTGAAGAAGATTTTCACCAGCAAATCTTGAAAGAAATAAACACATTTTAAAAAGGTGTGCTGATCAAATTTTCCTCTCTATGTCTGGATAACAAATGATGGCATCCCTGAAATTCTGCACAGCACCCTGATAAACATGTGGCATGATCGTATGGTGTGCAGATGAGTTTATGATATCATTTAGTAGAGGTTCCCATGATTTCTGATGGTGATCCTAGCTTCAGACAGCTGTGCATGCAGATCAGAAATGATAAATCTGGCCTTGCTAATACCTATCATAGTGAAACTAGAGAGGTCATTGTAGGTCATCACAGTATCACTGTTTATTGCTCCTTCTTACAACTTATGTGTCCTCCACAGATTTCCAAAGAACATATATTACCAATTTATAAGTTAACATAGATGAGTTGTGTCAAAATGTTACTGGCTTCACTGAACAGGCTCTTTATCTTTTTTGACTACTGCTTGGATACTGTGTATTGTGTGGGTTCTTAAAGAGAATTAAATTAGTCATTCAAGCATCTCCTCATTTATCACTGCCAATTGTTACCAAGCACCCTGTCCCTGGCCAACAGCCTTCTGTGCGTATGCAATGATAGAAGGCCATGACGCTTCCCATCCGTGTCCAGTTGGTATCTAAAGAACACAGCGAAGAAAAAATAAATTATTTAAAGGGAATAAATGGATAACTGAAATAACTGAGAAGTAAACACAGGTAGAAAATGTAAAAAACGAAATCTTGGGTTTTAAGGTCACTGCAAACATGCCATTTAGGAGTGTTCTTGATGTTTGAAATGTGTGCTGGTAGTCTGCCTAGGGTGCACATTTCCTGCTCCAAGTACACCATGTACAGTGATTTCTGGATATAGTATATAAATTTTCTTAAACCTTTTATTTACAGTTTCATTTGTCAGAAATTCTTGTTATTGCAGGCGGTTTTCTCAACGGTGTCTTGAAATTGTTCTTAACTGGAACTTACAAGAAGTAATGCGGCCCCTGCCAATTTTTTGTATGTAATCTGAAGCTTTGGGAATACAAAGAAAGAACTAAATAAATTCCCTTGACTTAGTCACATGGCAGAGAAATTCTTGGAAGAGTAGTCTTTGGATAGGGAAGCAAATGGAAATTATCTGTATCATTTTTCTGTTGCTGCAAGGAGGAAACTATACCTTTATAAAGAAACTGCAGAGGTAGATCATGTACAAATTAACTACAGCACATCAGTTTAAATTAGAGCAATGGAAAGCAGATATTTATTTTAGGATTTTTGAACAGCACTTACAAATCAGCAAATTTTAAATTGTAAAGTTACTCCAGCGTAAATATATATATATATATATATATATATATATATATATATATATATATATATATATATATATATATATATATATATATATATATATATATAAAATGTGTGTGTGCAAAAAATACGGTATATGTAAAGTATCGCTGTTGATACCAAACAAGTATACTACAAAATTATAAAATGAAGCAGTGCTGTGCAATAAATTAAATACAAATAAAACTACCAGTTAATATTATATCCACTCTAATATAAATAATATCAATAGTGGTGCTTCAATTCATTATGTACCAGCTATTCATTATAGCTTTTATATATATATATATATATATATATATATATATATATAAAATAAATCATACAATCAATGAAGTGCAAACCGTGAGGACCAAAAAGAATTGACCAAATATCACAATTTTTTTTATAAAGTATATGGAATAAAGAATAATAAAGTAAGATATGTCTTTGTGCCATGTGTCTGTTCAATGCATATACTGTACATTCTGATTTGATTTTATTGTCCTATTTTCTGAAGTATGGATAATCCACTCCACCAGTGTGGAATCAAAATACATTTAAATTTTGCTAGTTTATACACTGCTAGGTTATTTACATAAACAATTGTTTTCGTTGTTGTTTTGTAACTCTGCAATAATATTTCATATACTCTATCATATTATTCCCACCAATGGATTTTTCTTATATATTATCCTTTCTTTCAGGCAGGCTTTAAATAGTGAAAGAGGGTATGTACAGTACTTTATGCTATCATTGGAATATGTTGCTCTAGACTACTGTTTCTAAAACCTTTTTTCAGTCGCAGCACCCTTTAAAAGTATACAAAATTTCAAGACACCAATCTAAAAAAATATAAATGTTATTTAATAATGGGAAACCTGCGCTCGGGATGATGCGCAAAACTGCCTTGATGAAATTAACATCAAAAAGCTACCTTCAGGTCAGAATCCCCCCATCATGTCAGATTTTCCCATCAGAGTACCACATCACAGATTCCCCCCATGATACAGGCAGACCCCCCCCCCCATCCTAGAGTCCTACCATTGCACCATAAGCCCCCCCCCCAGTCACACAGATTCTCCCAACTGAGCCCCCCCAAATTGCACTGTGCCATCTTCGCATCAGGACCCTACCTTTTGGCTTCAACAGTGGGGCAGAGTGCAGGAGGTGGAGCAGGTCTGGAGGAGATAGACTTCCATTCCCTACCAAATGTTGGCCTGTAGAACACCTGACCTGGATTAATGTCATGCGTTGCCATGGTGGACCAAGTCCAGCACCTTAGTAATGATGGTGATGGTGGGCCAACAGCCAAACAAATGACACTGTGCATTATGACCCTTGAGCCCCAGTGATTGTTATGGTGTTGGAGACCAGCCCACCCACACCATGTCAACTCAGTATGCTAATCCCGCTCTAATATCTACAATGCTGGCATTTTTTTTTTCTTTTTAAGTTTGTTTATGTACCTTTTTTTCCCCTGTCCCGCCTCTCGTAAGTGAGAATGATGTTTCCTCCAGAAGTCATCTATTTAAATACAGTGACCGGAGGAGAACAGATCTTGTAGAGCGTCATCAGGAGGTCTGCTGCCTTAATCAAGACAGTCAGATTATGATGATGTCAGAAGCAAAGATGGCTGGACCTTCAATGCAGCACGGAATGGCAGATCCCAGCAGACAAACAGTGGATTTGTGGGGCGTGTGAGTATTTATGTATTTATTTATTATTTGAATAAAATCCAGTTTAAACGGTAGGACCAGCTTAAAAAAAAAACAACTTGCACACAGTGTAGTAACAGTATATAAAGATACTGAACTGTCTCCACAGTCACAAGAGTGACAGCAGGGTTGTGTGCCCTATGGTGCATTCATTATAACCTTAAATCAGTTCTCAAAATCCTTTACTAATACTAAATAAATAAGTACGTATTAGTTGCCTTGATGGAGTTATTTTATATTTGCACATTCTAAAGCTAATATTCTCAGAATCTAGATTTAGCAGCAACTAAAATATTGAGGGCATGAATTTAGAGGGAACCTAAACAATCCTGTACCTCCAAGCATATTTTACCTTTTTACCCTTGTTTAGCATTGCATATACATTTTCTATTACTGCATTTCCCACCACTGGAATCACGAGCATCAACAATTTATCTCCTAAATAACAGAGAGCAGAAGTGGTACAGATGTAAATTATATCAAACATATAAAGTTGAACGTTTTAATGAAGAGTCATCAATATAGTGTATAGAAACTAAGCCAATTATTTTTTATTTGATTCTCATGGGTTAGGTATGTTTGTACAGTATTTTCAAACTCTGCACATTATTGGGATAGTGTCAGAAACCATAAATTACACTGAGACAGAAGTACAGTTAAATCACACTTGTTTAATAATTAAAAAAAAGCTAAACAGAGTAAACATAGTCAAAAACATAGCCAGAGTTCAGGAACCGGAATGGATAGTCAGACAAGCCAAAACGTCAGGGAGCCAGAAGGAATGTCAGCCAAGCAAGTCTTTAACAGCAACACAGAGGATGTGATGAAGGCAAAGGCAGAGATCATCTGGACTGGACCAATTAAGTAGGCAGGACCGATGAGCAGGATCATCGACAGGTGAGTCACTGTGGAGAGATAGGAGTTGGCAATTAGCCGACAGCTGAGCGCCCAGCTCAGAGAAGGAAGGGCTGGGCCCAGCCCTGACAGTACTCCCTCCTCAAAGACCCCTCCCCCTCGGAGGACCAGGCTTGAGGGGAAAATGTCTATGGAAATCATGGAGGAGGACAGGAGCATGTACGTCTGAGGGTAGGAACGTAAGAACACCCTTTCCAATGCACCAGGTACTGCATGAGCCCACGGAACCTACGGGAGTCAACAATGGACTGTACTTCATACTCCTCATGGTTCTCAACCTGAACAGGGTGAGGACGTGGCACTGAGGTGGTAAAGCCGTTGCAGACCAAAGGTTTTAATAAAGAGACATGCAATACATTTGAGATACACATATTAGACGGAAGGTCTGCGGTCAGTATGGAGTCTGTACCTATCATTAGCATGTTGCAAAGCCTCCTGAAGTTGTGCCCAAGTGGAACGAAGACCACGGAGATGCTCCTCTAATGCAGGATTACTCTGTGGAACAAAAGAGTCAGGCAATATGGAAGGTTGGAAACCATAGTTCGCCATAAACGGGGACAACCAGGAAGCAGAATTCAAGACACTATTGTGAGCAAACTCTGAGGTCTGACCAGTTGTTATAATGGCCAGAAATATAGCAACGTAGGAATTGCTCCAAGGACTGATTAGCTCATTCTGCAGCCCCATTAAACTGCAGCTGATACGCAGAGGAGAAAGGAAGCTGAATTCCCAACAGTGCACAAAAGGCTCGTCAGAGCCGGGACACAAACTGACTACCCCTGTCTGAGACAATCACCTTGGGTAGCCCATGTAAGCGAAAGATCTCCCAAGCAAAAATGGAAGCCAGTTCCTTAGAAGTGGGCAACTTCTTAAGTGGAATACAATGAGACTTTTTCGAGAACCAGTCAACCACCATAAGGAAAACTGTGTGGCCCTGGGAGTTTGGTAACTCCACAATGAAATCCATAGACAGGTGGGTCCAGGACCTCTCTCCATTGGGTATGGGTTGTAGGAGACCCACTGGAAGGTGTCGTGGAGTCTCACTCTGAGCACACACGGAACAGGCAGCTACAAAAGGTGGTTATATCAGCACATAGATTAGGCCACTAGAATTGTTGGGAAATAGCCCAAAAGAGTTGATTCTTCTCAGGATGGCAGCCTTGGGAGAATGGTAAGTCTGCAGCATGGCAGTACAGAGGCTCTCTTGGATGAAAATATCCATGTAAATTATCATTAGAGTGGAACTACCCTGTATCTGGGCACCACACACCAAAAACGCTACTTAACCACTTCCCGACCAGCGCACGACGATGTACTTCGACAGAATGGCACGGGCAGGCATATTGGCGTACATGTACGTCCAATATTCGTTGCCGCCGTGCCATCGGGAGCCGGCGGCGCGCTCTCGTGCTGGTCGGGACAACCGTGAGTCCGGTCGCGGGACCCGCGGACTCGATCGCCGTGGGCATCCCCGCGATCGTCTCACGGAGCGGCCGAATGGAGGAAATGCTGTATAAACAACATTTTTCCATTCTGCCTAGCAACTAGTGACGCTGATCTCTGCTCCATATGATTGGAGCAGAGATCAGTGTACACTAAATGAAAGCCCAACCCCCCCACAGTTAGTAACAAACCCCTAGGAACACTTAACCCCTACACTGCCACCCCCTGGTTAACCCTTTCACTGCCAGTGTCATTTACACAGGAATCACTGCATTTATATAGCAGTGATTACTGTATAAATGACAATGGTCCCAAAAATGTGTCAAAAATGTCTGATGGGTCCCCCACAATGTCGCAGTCACAATAAAAATCGCAGATCGCCGCCATTACTAGTAAAAAAAAAAATAATAAAAAATTATTAATAAAAATGCTATAAAACTATCCCTATTTTGTAAACGCTATAACTTTTGCGCAAGCCAATCAATAATCGCTTATTGCGATTTTTTTTACCAAAAATATGTAGAAGAATACGTATCGGCCTAAACTGAGGGAAAAAAATGTTTTTTTATATATTTTTGGGGGATATTTATTATTACAAAAAGTAAAAAATAATGCGTTTTTTTCAAAATTATCGCTCTATTTTTGTTTATAGCGCAAAAAATTAAACCCGCAGGGGTGATCAAATACCACCAAAAGAAAGCTCTATTTGTGGGAAAAAAAGGAAGTTAATTTTGTTTGGGAGCCACGTCGCACGACCGCGCAATTGTCAGTTAAAGCGAGGCAGTGCCGAATCGCAAAAAGTGGTCTGGTCTTTGACCAGCAAATTGGTCCGGTCTGAAAGTGGTTAATTAAATTATATTATTCAAAGTCAACTCGCCCATTTATTCATGTCTCAATGCTTTATTTTGTTGACAAATTACTTTGAAAAACACCCCCATAGCATTTCTAGTAAGGGCAGATGATTCTTGTAGCAGTACTTCCTGGAATTAATTTGCCCTTAGCTTAAGCATGCAAACAGGAGAGTATGCTTAACTGAGAAAACCCCTCCTAAAGACTCCTGGGACTCCTTGGATGTATGACATTATTTGCATTATAGGCCTGGAAACCAGGAAGTAACTGAAGAAATGTAAAAAAACAAAAAAAAGTTTAACACAAGTAAATATGATATCCTTTCCTATAAATTTACTAATGTTAGCAGCATAAGGATTAAAAATAATCAATGCTGATGGAGAGAGTGAAGTTCCGCTTTAATTAAAACCCATCATAAAAAAGGGAGTCTAAAAATGGCTTAATGCTGAAGTATGGCCAAAAACATTTGCACCGTAAAAATAAGTTACCCCTAATGAAGTGAGCCCCATCTCTGGCTTCTGCAGCATTTGTTAAATCTCTTACTTCTATTCAACCTGTGCAAATTCATGGCATATGGATTTAAAAAATTACTTTGTTTGATACATAAAGTATGACTGAGTTTTGGGCTCGGGGCCCTAATTAGGTTGTTTAAAGTAAACTGATTTAAAGTGCTGAATAGCTATTAGTAGATGTGTCTTATGAATCATTTGGTATCCTGATATGGGAGTTCTGTTTCCTGAATTTGGAGACTATTAAGCAACCCATCTCCGTTAAATTTAATAAATACAGGGAGGCAAAAATATATTTAAGAGAATTTTGGTTTCTGTAGTTTTCCATTGTTGCTGAGGTCAACTAGGAACATATATTTTCCACATAAGGTTTTGATGGAGATATGTCTGGAAGAGTGGCAAGGGCAGGTACTTCCCTACAAAAATTTGGCAGGAAATGGTTCCCTCTTTCCCATCTAAGAAAGTTGGAAGACATGGCTATAATTTTTTACTTTTAATTTATTTTTGGGATTAAGCAGGCATTCTAAAGTTACATTACCAGATTGCTATAGAAAGACCCTGTCATATGTGATAAATATTGGCCATCTACATTTTATTAAAATAAATGGCATGTTTTTAGTATTCACTCACTACATTGGCACATTTTTAGGAAACAACAGCCTGGATTACTGCAGTTATAGCATGCATATCTTCCAAATCTAATAAAATCTGATTTTCTTGAGTATATTTATTAATCATTTGTCCATGGTATGCAGAAAGATCCTTCTATACTGACAATGTGAAGGTATGAAATAAAGCTGCAAAGCTGGGTGGCTATCACAAGGCTGTCAGAGATCCTGTAGGACACTTTAGTTACAGCAGTCTCAAAGAAGCTGCAAGGAAAATTTTTAAAACTCATACCTAGGAAAAGACACCACAATCTTGCTTTTACGATGTTTACCACATTTTAAGCTGACTTACATTAGGAACTGTTAAAGTGGAATTTTGACTAAAGTGAAGAGTTTAAAACCAGTTGTGCTTTTGATTACTTGGGGTTTGTTGTGGTTACAAGTGTTTTTTCTTCTTCCTTGATAAGTTTGCTATCAGCTTTTAAAACACTTTATTCAAATTTTTCTCTCTCTCTGTTTTTGACACTTTAAATAGCACTTTTTTTAAACATCAGTCTGCTAATTAAGTAGAGTCAGTGCTGTTTCTTGGCCTAGGCCAACAAGGCCTAGACCTAGGTCGGCACTTTGCAGGGGGGCGGCAAAAAAGCGCCCCTGCACGAAACCCCCCCCCCCCCCCGACTCGTCCACCTGATTCCCGGCTCCCGCAACCACCTCCTGCACAAATATAGCCCCCAGCGAGGCGGTGTGCTTACTGCTTGGCACTTGCTAATAATATTAGAAGTGACTGACGAGCCCCCCCTTATAAAACGGCCTGTGACTGGCTAGACCGGGAACATGTAATTAAGTGGTGGAGGTGGAGCCTAATGCTCAGCCTATCCTCCTCCGTGCGACATCCTTACAATGGATCTTCTCCCCAGTCCGGGATGGAGTCTCACTGCAACTACAGTTAATTCCAATTACAGTAATATAGTCATTATGTCCATATAGTCCTCAACCTAGATTAAATGCATATTTTCAAATGATATTGCATTAACCACTTGCTTACTGGGCACTTAAACCCCCCTCAGTCCCAGACCAATTTTCAGCTTTCAGCGCTAATGCACTTTGAATGACAATTGCGCGGGCATACAACACTGTACCCAAATGAAATTTTTATCATTTTTTTTCCCACAAATAGAGCTTTCTTTTGGTGGTATTTAGTTACAGCTCAGAGTTTTATTTTTTGCTAAACAAACAAAAAAAGATGCAAAAAAAAACAAAATAATAAATCATGTTTTAATAGTTTGTTATAAAATTTTGCAAACGGGTCATTTTTCTCCTTCATTGAAGTGCGCTGATTAAGCGGCACTGATAGGCTGCATTGGTGGGCACTGATGGGCTGCAGTGGTGGGCACTGATAGGCTGCATTGGTGGGCACTGATAGGCATAGTTAAGGCGGCACTAATAGGCACAGATAAGGCGGCACCGATGGGCACAGATAAGGCGGCACTGATGGGCAAAGATGGGCACAGATAAGATGGCATGGATGGGTGGCACGGATGGGTGGCACGGATGGTCACTGATAGGTACCACTGATAGATGGGACTGATGGGCACTGATAGGTGGCACTGATAGGTGGCTCTGATAGGTGGCACTGCTGGGCACTGATGGGCGGCACTGCTGGGCACTGATGGGCGGCACTGCTGGGCACTGATGGGCGGCACTGGGGTGCAGCACCTTTGAGGCAGATTGTGGGCACTGTGGGTGGCACTGTGGGTGGCACTGCTGGGTGGCACTGTGGGCACTGCTGGGTAGCACTGTGGGCACTGCTGGGTGGCACTATGGGCACTGCTGGGTGGCACTGACGGGGGCACTTACTTTTTATTAGGGTGGCACTGCAGGGGGCAGGTGGGCACTGGGAGGGGGCAGTTGGGCGCTTGCATTGCTGGCCGTGATCGGGACTGATTACCGGCTCCGTTATATCACCTGATCAGCTGTCATTGGCTGACAGCTGATCACGTGATAAGGGGTCGGGATCGACCCCTTGCACGGATCGGTGATCAAGCGAGTCTCATGGACTCGCCGATCACAGAGCGCGCCGCGCGCGCCCCTCAGGGGGCGCGCAGGCCGCTCATACACGGGACTACGTCAATAGACGTAGTCCCGGAAAAGGAGATCCGCGCTGTAGCCGTCATTTGGCTATAGCGCGGATCTCAAGTGGTTAAAGTGCTCCATGCGTGCTACAAACTCATGTATGGTCAGGTAATGACATTTCAATGAATGTGGGCTGTTTACTAAGTTTGCATTGGTTCTAGCATGCATGGAGCACTTTGTAGTATATGAACTTTCACTGAATGTGGGCTGTTGAATAAGTTTACATTGATTCCAGCATGCATGGAGCACTTTGTAGTAAATTAATTTTCACTGTGGACTGTTTAATGAGTTTGCAATGATTTCCGCATGAAGCACTTTGCACATGCTGAAATCAATGCAAACAAATTAAACAGTCCACATTCAGTGAAAGTTCATGTACTGCAAAGTGCTCCATGCTATAATCAAAACATAATTAATATACACTAGTAAAAGCTGTGATATTTTGAAACTGAGTGCCACTGATGAGGTGTCACTCTTAAGCTGCACTGATGAGCGCTGATGGGCTGCACTTATGGGTACTGGTAGGCTGCACTGATAAGCTGCACTGATGATCACTGATGGGCACTGATAAAGGCAGCGCCTGATAAGGCTGCACTAATGGGACTGTAATTATGGGCACTGATAGACTGCACTGATGGGACTCTATTGATGGGCACTGATAAGGCTGTTCTATTGAGCACAGATGAGGTGGCACTCTTAAGCTGCACAGAGAAGGCAGTACCGATAGGTTGCACTGGTGGCCCCTGATGAGGCCACACTGGTGACCCCTGATGAGGCTGCACTGACAGGCACTGATAAGGCTGCACTATTGTGCACAGATGAGGTGGCACTCTTAAGCTGCACTGATAAGGTGACACCAATAGGCTGCACTGGTGGCCACTGATGGGCTGCACTGATGACCCTTCATGGTTGCACTGATGGACACTGACAAGGATGCATTGTTGGGCACAGATGAGGCGGTACTCTTAAGCTGCACTAATCTGCTGCACTGATGACCATTGATAGGCTGCACTGTTGGGCACAGATGAGGTAGCACTCTTAAACTGCACTGATGGGCAGCGATAGGCTGCACAGGTGGCCATTGATGAGGCAGCACTGATGAGGCTGCACTGATGGGTACTGATATGCTTTATGTTGATATTGTTAAATGTGTTAATATTTATTTTTGGAACTAAATTCTGCATAAAACATTTAACAGTGTAATTTTATAAGATAATTTACAAGGGCGTGTTTAGAGGCAGGGCAGGGTAGGGTGATTGATATAAGTATGAAGTGAATGGTGCGTGATTGTGTGTGCTAATGTACAGAGAGTTAGAGGTGGAACTCTAATGCCACGTATACACGATCGGACTATCCGGCGGATTTGGTCCGGTGGACCAAGGTTAAAAACGCCCCGCTAGTGCTCGAAAAATGCTTGGGCACTGGCAGTGTGAAAGGGCTCTTAAAGCACTTGGGCTTTCACATTGGGATTGCAGATAAGGCTTCTTTCAGGTGATTTTTTGTAATGCTAAAGCGCCTGAAAAACACCCCAGTGTGAAAGGGCTCTAAACTGGACAGTTAAAAAACAGGAGTTAAAAACAGGAATCTTCTAACTTGTAAGTACCATCTTAAATTTCCTGTAAATAAAAATAATGTAATTTAGATAACTAACTAGCAAGGTTAAAGGTTTTTCTCAGTGAACAGTGTGCCACATGTATATTACAGCTCCGGGATGAATACTGCTGTGACAGAAAAGGAAGGCCAGTGATGTGTTTGAGCAACAAAACAAATTTGGCAAGTTGGGTGAAGATGTGGAGATGGCAATGTCAGAGGTGGATGCTACCCCTGACTGTTGGGAGAGTAGCCCATCTAGTAGGGGTAGTGATGGTATTGCAGGAAGGCCTAGACAGTTGGTGGTCATAGAAAATTTTATAATCAGGACTGATAGAATAATTTGTCACTAGGATCTCCTCAACGGAATGGTTTGGAGCCTTGCTGGAGCCTTGCTGGAGCCAGGGTTTGGCATGTGGTGGACTGGGTTTATAAATTGCTGGGAGAGGCTGGGCATGACTCAGATGTCTTGGTCCATGTTGGAACCAATGCAGAAAAGGGAAGGACCGAGATTATATTCTCTGCAATGTTGCCTGTGTCATGTGTAACACAGGAAAGGAGGGGGAGCTTAGAGAATTGATAGCACACAAGTGTGAGACTGTCGGAAACCATGAATCTGACTGATACAGAAGTACAGTTAAATCACACTTGTTTAACAATAATAATAATAATAATAATAAAAAAAGGTAAACAGAGTAAACATAATCAAAATATAGCTAGAGTTTGAAGAATCTGAACGGGTAGTCAGACAAGCAAAACGTCAGGGAGCCAGAGATGAGCGTAGTAGAACAGCTAGTAAGATCAGGAGCCAGAAGGTATGTCAGCTAAGCAACACAGGAGAGTGTCTCTAGAGATGTGACCAAGACAGAGGCAGAGATCATCTGGACTGGATGGCTTAAGTAGGCAGGACTGACCAGCAGGATATCATCAACAGGTGAATCACTGTGGAGAGATAGGAGCTGGCAAATAGCCAACAGCTGAGCAGCCAGCTTTGAGAAGGAAGGGCTGAGCCCTGACAGATACTCAGCACTAAAACCTACTGGCTGCAAAATGATATATACAGCATATGAATCATGTATTGGATAAGTCCAGGTGATAAATCTATAATAGTCCCGGGGGAATATCGTATATAACTGCCAATGGTGGTGAGGCTGTTTCCAAGGAGGGCTGGGAACCCAATGGCTGTGAAAACAAAATGCAGGGAAAGGGGAGAGAGAGGCGATAAGCCACGTAGTGCAGTAACATTTTATTAACATGTTTAAATGTAAAAACAATGTATGCACTCACATAGTGTCTAGTTAAAAAGACTTGTCAAGTTGACAGTGTCATAGTGAGGGAGCCCAGATGTCAGCAGCAGACTCTTTGTCAGTCATGGCCAACGAGACAAAGACTCGGAGAGACACCGGTGGGATCTCTCAGAGACAGGAGGATTCCAAAGCTGTCAAAACTTTCATTCAGCCTAACTTGGTGCTGGCCAATCTACCATACAGAGAGAGTAGAGCTGGTATAAAATGGGGGCCGAGTATCACCTCTACTCAATAGTATGCACACAACAAAAAACGATATTGCCCATGGGACTTTTAAATAGCACACCTCGAGTAAAATGTATAAATGATTTATTTAACATGCATTTAAAACAACATGTGATACAGAAAGAAGAAAATATATTAAATATCAACATATTGGTAAGTTTTACATTCATGTAATACAAGGTTACCCGCCACCAGTCGTTAAGATTGTTTCCCTCCTAAGGTGTAGGCACTTTTGTTGTGGGATTTACATTGTTCGCTCTGGTTCCAGTCTCTTGCGGCTTCCCATTGGTTTTCATCTCCCCACCCTCATACAGCTCCCGGGGGAAGCTTGGTGGCATGATTGGCATTTTATACAATTATCTATCTACTTATATGAATTCTGGAGTTTATTTTACAAGTTTAGGGTAGTATACCCACCTATATGAATCTTCTGGATACTTCACATAAAGTCTTCTATGCCGCGCTAGTAGGCTAGGAGTATTTCACTAATTGCATCTATCTGTGCTTCTCCCGAAAGAAGCAAGATTCCTCTCGCAAAACGCATCGAGACCTAGCACAGCTATCCCAGACTACTGACAGTCATCTGTATGGCACATCCAAGTCTCATGGAAAGGTTCATTACATGAATGTAAAACTTAACAATATGTTGATATTTAATATACAGTATCTCACATTTTCGTAAATATTTTAGTATTTATTTTCACGTGACAACACTGAAGAAATTAGACTTTGCTACAATATAAATTAGTGAGTGTACAGCTTGTATAACAGTATAAATTTGCTGTCCCCTCAAAATAACTTAAAACACAGCCATTAATATCTAAACCCCTGGCAACAAAAATGAGTACACCCCTAAGTAAAAATGTCCAAATTGGGCCCAAAGTGTCAATACTTTGTGTCACCACCATTATTTTCCAGCACTACCTTAACCCTCTTGGTCATGGAGTTCGCCAAAGCTTCACGGGTTGCCACTGGAGTCCTCTTCCACTCCTCTATGATGACATCACAGAGCTAGTGGATGTTAGAGACCTTGCGCTCCTCCGCCTTCCCTTTGAGGATGTCCCACAATAAAATTTAGGTCTGGAGACATGTTTGGCCAGTCCATCACCTTTACCTTCAGCTTCTTTAGCAAGGCAGTGGTCGTTCTGCTTGTGTGTTTGGGGTCGTTATCATGTTGAAATACTGCCCTGTGGCCCAGTCTCTGAAGGGAGCGAATCATGCTCTGCTTCAGTATGTCACAGTACATGTTGGCTTTCATGGTTCCCTCAATGAACTGCAGCTCCCCAGTGCCGGCAGCACTTATGCAGCCCCAGACCATGACACTCCCACCAACATGCTTGACTGTAGGCAAGACACACTTCTCTATGTACTCCTCACCTGGTTGCCCCCACACACTTGACCCCATCTGAACCAGATAGGTTTGTCTTGGTCTCATCAGACCACAAAACATGGTTCCAATAATCCATGTTCTTAGTCTGCTGGTCTTCAGCAAACTGTGGGTTTTCTTGTGCATCATCTTTAGAAGAGGCTTCCTTCTGGGACAACAGCCATGCAGACCAATTTGATACGGTGTGCGGCATATGGTCTGAGCACTGACAATTCAACCCCTTCAACCTCTGCAGAAATGCTTGCAGCACTCATTCCTACATCTATTTCCCAAAGAAGTCAACCTCTGTATATGATGCTGAGCACGTGCACTCAACTTCTTTGGTCGACCATGGCGAGGCCTGTTCTGAGTGGAACCCGTCCTGTTAAACCACTGTGTGTTCTTGGCCACCGTGCTGCAGCTCAGTTTCAGGGTCTTGGCAATCTTCTTATAGCCTAGGCCATATTTATGTAGAGCAACATTTCTTTTTTTCAGATCTTCAGAGAGTTCTTTGCCAGGAAGTGCCATGCTGAACTTCCAGTGACCAGTGTGAGAGCGATAACACCAAATTTAGCACACCTGCTCCCCATTCACACCAGAGACCTTGTAACACTTAGGAGTCACATGACACCAGGAAGAGAAATGGCTAATTGGGCCCAATTTGGACATTTTCACTTAGGGGTGTGCTCACTTTTGTTGCCAACGCTTTAGACATTAATGGCTGTGTGTTGAGTTATTTTGAGGGGACAGAAAATTTACACTGTTATACAAGATGTATACTCACTACTTTACATTGTAGCAAAGTGTAATTTATTCAGTGTTGTCACATGAAAAGGTATAATAAAATATTTACAAAAATATGAGGGGTGTACTCACTTTTGTGATATACTGTATTTTATTCTTTCTGTATTACATGTTGTTTTTAAATGTATGTTAAATAAATCATTTATACATTTTACTCAAGGTGTGCTTTTTAAAAGTCCCATGGGCAATTTAATTTTTTGTTTGGTCATATCTACCATCACTTCTGCTGAATGCTGCCCATTGGGGAGATAAAGGGGCATGCTTGAAAGTCAACTGTGGTCATTAAGCCTAACATCAGCCTGTTCTGCAAAGGTAAGCAAATTGGAGTTGGAACCCTTCTTCAAAATAACATGGTGCCACAGCACCCTGAATTTTGGTGGATGTGAATACACACATCTCAGTTAATGCATGAGGGTGTCATTAACAATTAATGACAGCGCTGTGTATCTGCTAAAGAGCAGCATGTTTATGTTGTGTCAGGAAAGCAATTTTGCATGTATTCCCGACACACACAAATGTGAACGCAGGCTAAATGTCTCCGTTACGTTGGTGGTCAGTGTAAATCTTCTCATTACATTGGGGCTTGGTGTACAATCCTTTTATTTGCAGTCACACTAGTGATCAGTGTGGAGGTACTCCTTACATTGGTGGTCAGTGTAAATCCCTCTTTACATTGGTGGTTACTGTGAATGCTCCTATTATATTAGTGGTCAGTGTAAATCCCCATTACATTGGTGGAAACTCCTCTATATTGGTAATCGTTAAAAAAAATCTAACTTGCATTTGTGGTCTGTTTTTCAAATTCTCCCTTACATTATTAGTCCAAGTAGAGACCCGCTTTAAATTGGTGGGAGTGTAAATCCCCCTTACATTGGTGGCCAGTGTAGAAATCCACCTTTATTGGCTGTTGATGTAAAATCCCCAATTACATTATTTGTCAGTGTAAATTCTTCATAACATTGGTGATTGTTGTACATTCCCTTTACATTGGTGGTGACTGCAGAATTGCCCTTACACTGGTGGTTAGTGTAAATCCCCCCTTACATTGGTGGTCAGTTCAAATCTCCTCGACAATGGTTGTCAGTGCAAATTCCCTTACGTGGAGCTCATTGTATATTCCCCCTTACACTGGTGGTTGGTGCAAATGCTCTAATTACATTGGTGTCAGTGTAGAATTTTTCTATTGGTGGGTGGTGTAAACTCTCCTGTTACATGGTGGTCAGTGCAAATCCCCCCCTCACATTGGTGGTCAGTGTAAATCTCCCCGCACATTAGTGGTCATTGTAAGTTCTCCATTATACTGGTGGTCAGTATAGAATCCCGACTATATACTTGCCAAAGATTTCCAGCTTTGCTCTACATGGTTCAGAATTTGCCACAGTGTACCGCCTCTTAACTAATCCCATCCCCCACCGCTGTTACTGATCCCATCAACCCCCAGCATTGCCACTGATCAAACCCCCCCCCCCCCCTGCATTGCCACTGATCCCAAGCAGTGTTGCCAACCGTCAGTAATTTTACTGGAAGCCAGTAAAAAACAGGCAATTTTCTCCTGCCAGTAAATGTAAGAGGTTGCCAGTAGAAAATATGGCTCTGACGCTCGGCTTGGTCTGGAGTTGGCTGAGACCATCCCAGTGCCTGCTACAGTGTAATCGGGCGGCTCTGGCGGAGGCGGTGCCTGAGCATGTCATGTGATGTCATAGTGTAATGGAGCCAAGCAGAGCGGCCAGTGCTTCTTGTGTGGCTCTGCGGTATGGGAGCAAGGCAGGCGGGGACCAGGACCGCCAGTGCTGTTTAGACTGGAGTGGGCTGGAGGGACCGCTTGGCTTGGAGATTGACTGTCACTGTGACTCCAGAGGGGATGTGTTGGTGAGGTGTCATCATCTGTGCTGCTGCACACTACTATCAGTGTCACTGTTAGAGTCAATTTTATGTGTGTGTGCACGCCCATTTTAATTTCTTGCCCTCCAGAGTCCTGTCCCTGAGTTACTTACTATATTGAAAATAAGCTAAAAATATGTTTTTTGCCTTATATCTACTTTAAATCATATTGCTAATTGCATGTTGTATTTGTAGCCTAAATACTCTCATTGGTACTTAAAACTGTAATTTTGTAACTTTTGGAAATTCAGTAAAAATGTGGCTGTGCCAGTAAATTTTGGGTGTTGTGTCAATCTCAATATGGTAATTTGGCAATGCTGATCCCAATAGTCCTAGGATCCCTCTGAGTTTTCTGTCTATTGATGGGCCCCTTCATCTCCCCTGTCCATGGTGTGCAGGCAGTAGGATGAGCCGAACACCCCCCAGTTTGGTTCACATCCAGAACATGTGAACAGACCGTAAGTTCGCGTAAACTCGAACACCGTTAAAGTCTATGGGACTCGAACGTGAGAAATCAAAAGTGCACATTTGAAAGGCTTATATGCAAGTTATTGTTCTAAATAGAGTTTGGGGACCCGGGGCCTGCCCAGGGGACATGTATCAATGAAAAAAAAAAAGTTTTAAAAACTGCTGTTTTTTCAGGAGCAGTGATTTTAATGATGTTTAAAGTGAAAAAATAAAAGGGAAATATTCCTTTAAATAGCGTACCTGGGGGGTGTCTATAGTATGCCTGTAAAGTGGCGCGTTCCCCATGTTTAGAACAGTCGCTGCACAAAATGACATTTCTAAAGGAATAAAACTGCTTGCGGCGGTAATGGTAATGTCGGGTCCTGGCAATATGGATGAAAATAATTGAGAAAAACGGCATGGGTAATCCCCCAGCCCATTACCAGGCCCTTTGGCTCTTGTATGGATATGAAGGGGAACCCCGCACCCAAATAAAAAAAAGAAAAGGCATGGGTCCCCCAGGCCCTATATACTCTGAACAGCAGTATACAGGTGGCCCAAGAAAGGCATGGACTGTAGATTTGTTCTTAAATTGAATCTGTTTCTAATTTGGAACAGGTACATTTTGTAAGTGTAGCTCCAGCCAAAAAAATCTATTTTTACGTTTTTTGGAAAACATAGGGAAGGGTTTTCATCACCCCTGTAACATTTGTTTTGCTGTCTGTGCCCCTATTTAGATTTCCCCTCACCTTCTGTCCCAATGACAATTGGGTTTTGAAAATTTGGGTTTTTTAGGGCAACAAGGATTGGTGATAAATCATCATTGGAGGAGACACCTTTCCCCCCATATTAACTCTTAACTCTTACAGGAGACTATTTCCCTTCCTAGGGGTAGATTTCCTCTCACTTCCTGTCGTTTTTCCCTTCGTTTGTAAGTAGGAGTCGTTTGTAAGTCAGATGTTTTGAAAGTAGGGGCCTGCCCTATATACTCTGCAGAAATTTGGGCCTTAAGTGTTGGTGGTACCAGAACACTGTAAGCCCTCAGTTACTCTTGGTGAGCGCTGGAACTGGCCTTGCTGTGAAATATTATATCAGGAATTGTAATTACATGCTCCTGTTGAATAGGGTCAGAAAAATTGGGCCTTTAGTGTGGTGGTGTTGCCACAACACTGTAAGCCCTCACAGTTACTCTTGGAGGGTGAAGGAATGGGCCCTGCTGTGAAATATTAGATCACAAATTGTAATTACATGCCCCTGTTGAACAGGGGCAGAAAAATTGGGCTTTAGGCACTGGTGCCACAACACTGCAACCCCTCACAGATACTCTAGTTGAGCGCAGGAACAAGCCTTGCTGCAAAATATTACAGAAAAATTATAATTATACACCCTTGTTAAACAGGGGCAGACAAATTGGGCCTTAGCCACTGGTGGTCGTGCCCAGAACCAAAAATGTTCTTACAAACTATCAACATGAACATTGAGGAGGAATAGCCTAGTCACTCAGCATCAGCATAGGCAGTCTTGAAGGGATCTCACATTCATAAAAAAAATATTTGGTTACATCAGGTGCTTGGTAGCTGGTGATCTAAGACTGATTCATTTTTATGAAGGTGAGCCAATCTACTGAGTCGGTGGAAAGCGCACCCTGTGATCGGTTACAAAGTCTCCAGCTGTACTGAATGTGCGTTCCGAATGAACGCTGGATGCAGGACAGGCCAGTAGCTGAGTTGCATACTGTGCAAGCTCTGGTCAGTGATCCATCCTCAAGACCCAGTAACCCAGAGGATTTTTGGTTGAAAGGTCTCCAAGTCTGATCTTGCCCCTAGGTATTCCTGCATCATGTAAATCAGACACTGGTGATGGTTCCTGGAACCGATCAGACCTTGGAGCTGCAGACTAAAAAGTTGTCTGAACGCATCTGTCAGATGGCCACCTTCACCACTCCTTCTGTGACTGGCAAAAGCATCAGCAACACGTTGTCCAGGACAAGGAATTTGTAACCTCCCAGGCTCTGGAAAAGCGTTGCACAAACCTTTCTGCAAGGCCTCCCAAAGATGTTTCATCCTCTGTTCCCTCAGAGGCTGTATAAGTTCCGGAACCTTACCCTTGTAATGTGGATCAAGGAGGGTTGCCAGCCAGTACTGATCCCTCTCCTTGATTCCACAAATTCAAGGGTCCTTTTGCAGGCTTTGCAGAATCAGGGAGGCCATGCAGTATAGGTTTGCTGAGTTCCGGAGTCCTCTGCGTCACTAAGGGCGATCTGATCCGCAGTCACATCCTCCCAGCCATGTACAAATCCATGGGTTTCTGGGGACTGTAAACGATCCCTTGAAGACTGCTGCTGATGCTGAGTGCTAGGCTCCACCTCCATGCTGACACAATCCTCTTCCTCCTCCTCCTCTTCCTGTGTGATCGGCGGGCCAGCATGAATACTGTCTGGATAAAGGGGGCCTTGAGAGGTAAGGAAGTCCTCCTCTTCTTCCCTCTGTTCTGCCTCAAGTGCCCTGTCCATTATTCCACGCAGCGTGTGCTCCAACAGGTAGACAAGAGGGACAGTATAACTGATGCATGCACTGTCACTGCTCACCATCCTCGCGGCCTC
The DNA here is from genome assembly GCF_037356315.1 of Lithobates pipiens. NCBI lineage: Eukaryota > Metazoa > Chordata > Amphibia > Anura > Ranidae > Lithobates > Lithobates pipiens. The sequence goes on from NW_027507787.1 coordinate 16,420,705, forward strand.
CTCACATGGTGACAGGACAGTGCATGCATCCCCGATCATGGCCCACTGGCATGGGGAAAAAAAAAACAAGCTCCCCTGACCCTGTCCTGGTGCCGTAGTCGCACAGGTACTCATTAATGGTAGAAGATGTGTTTGTAATAAACCAGGAGAGAAGCCTAGGTGACAAACATGACTATCCATAGATACAGTGGAGTGAGAGTACTGCTATGGAAATCAAAATGGCACCCCAATATGCAAACTTATTTATAGTGGACCTGGAGGACAAGTTCATGAAAAGCATTCAACAAAGCCATAAAGATACTATCACTATAGAGATCATATTTTCATCATATTGACAGAAGGTGAAGAAAATCGAAAACAATGTTCACTCACTGATACGTTTCACCCATCAAACAAAAATTGACTATTTAAACACACATATCAATTTCATGGACACCACAGTATAAATCAGGGATGAGAAGCTGCACATCTCAACATACAGGAAACCCACTGACAGCTTGCCCCCCCCCCACACACACACACACACCAAATGGGCCTTCATACACAGCCAGGCTATCGGATACCACCGAATATGCTCAGATCCAGAAGACACAAATAATCATCTCAGAATACTAGCAGACTTCTTCCATATAAAAAGGTTACAATAAAAGGTTCCAATACAAAGAGAAAAACCAAATAACCATGTACATCTAGTAACCGCAAATAATTTTGCACTAGAAGGGTAAAGAAAGATAATCAAAGTTCTACAATCCATCATAACAGAGGATGAAATGCTGAAAGAAATATTCCAACAACCATCAACATTTGCTTTCAGGCAACCACCTATCCTCAGACATAAACTTATCAGCAGGAAACTTCATTCTGATTATGAAGTCACAAACAAAAGAGCCAAGTCCTGCTATAAAAAAAATCCTGAAAGCTGTGAAGCTCAATCATCTTAAAGTGTCACACACACAAAAGGAACCTTCAGCATCACAGGATCATATAGTTGTGCCTCCAATAATGGTGTGTACTTCACCCAGTGAAAAATAGCCAGCAAAGGATTTTATATTGGCGAAACAGGACAGAAATTACATACTAGGATGAATCTACACAGACAAACTATCAAGGAACATAAGAAAGATGATTTCTGCACATCGGTGGGACATCATTTTTCACAAACATACCGCACTATGAAAGACATGAAAGTTTAAGTTCGTAAAGGGAACTTCAAAACAACTCAGGAAAGAAAAACTTTTGAACTAAGAATGATGATTTTATTTGACACAGAAGATATGGGACTAAATGTGGACCTGGCTTTTCTAAATCATTATCCTATAGTTGTATGAACCCCCCCCCCCCACTTCTGTGAATGTTACCCCCCTTCATCCTCGCCGTTATCTTACTAACTATCCAAGTTTAATTTCCATTGCTATACATGTGTGTTTTCTTCTTTCTTCTTTTTTATTGGAGATTCTTCTACTTAACATTCTGCTAACATTTTGTGTATTAGTACTGCTTAGACATTCAAGAAAGGGGACACACCCCCAAAAGCTTGTCCTGAAGATATGGATCAATATGTGTTTAGGCTAGAAACCTCATATAAAAAGGAACTACAGGGACTAAAGCCCTCTGTACAAAGCACACAATGGATACTAAAATGGTGGCGTTGTAGCAAAACATGGTACAAGCAGAAGCTAAAATACATGAGCAAGATCGATGTTTAAAACAGGCTATAAGTACTATAGATGACCTAGAAAATAGAAATAGAAGAAACAACATTACGTTCAGAGGCCTACCTGAAGCAGTGAGCCTAAAAAATCTGATACCAACATTGCAGAGCATACTCAACAATCTATTACAAATCACCCCTACAATGGAAATAATAATTGATTGAGCTCACAAATTAATGGGTCCTAGCGAATTAGACCCTACAGAACAAAGCGACGTGACATGTAGATACGTTTTTTTCAAATAAAGGAAAAGATTATGTTAGCCACCCGACTGTCATGGTCGTCTCCGGAATCCAGCGGCTCATGGAAGAACCATCCATGGAATCCCCTCGTTGAGCGTTAATAGGTTTCCATGGGCGCGCGTTGGCGCGAACGGACGCACGCGGGTGCGAGTGGGTAAGAACGGTCGCACGCGGGTGCGCGATGTTGCGAACGAGCGCACGCAGGTGCGCGGGGTCACGAACGGCTGCACGGTTTCACGTGGGCGCGCACAGGCACGCCATGCGACCGTTCTTGGCGCCCAGAGGGCTTCTTAAGGAATCTGTTCCAGTGCCTCGGTGCTGTCCAGTCTACAGCGTTCTGGTTACTCTGCCTCCTGCTTACCCGATTGTTCCTGTTCTGTTCTACCTGGCCTGCTCCTGACTATCCTTGCCTGCTGCCAGCCTTGACCCTCGGACTGTTTGACCTCGCTTCTGCCTACTCCTGTGTACCGCTGCTGCCCGCCTGTTGTCGACCCGGCTTGTATTTGACCCCGCTTGTTCTGCCAGCTGTTCCAGTCTGCCATCCGTGCTGCTGCTGTCTGCTGCCTGCCTGCCAGCTGTTCCAGTCTGCCATCCGTGCTGCTGCTGTCTACTGCCTGCCTGCCAGCTGTTCCAGTCTGTTCATCTGTGCCCGCTGCTGTCTGCTGCCTACCTATCAGCTGTTCCAGTGTGATCATCTGTACCCGCTGCCAGCCGCTGACTGCTTACCAGTTGTTCCAGACTACCTACCTGTGTCTGCCGTTGTCTGCCGCCAGCTCCAGGGCCAGTCCTACTCTTCACCAGCTTGGCACTTGTGCCCTCTGAACTCTAGAATCCCTGTTCCCACTTCCAGGGAATCTCGAGCCAGAGGCTTACGAGAGGCCGCTCCCTGCACTCCGGGCTCCCTCCACCAGGTACGTGACACCGACACTGTAAAAATATAGAATTTGAAGGGACACAACTAATATTATTTCTGGATCTCTCCAAACATATGTCAAATATGAGAAGGGCATTGCAACCCCTCCTCGAGCTTCTTCAAAAAAGAGACATGCAATACAAATGGAGATTTCCATTTCAGCTTCAAGTACAACATAAGGGCCTAACGGCAACATTTAGAGACATAGAGGATCCACCTGAATTTATAATAATTCTTCATCTTCCCGAACTAAAAGTACTATACTGGCCTAGACTAAATCGGGAACCATCAACCAAATCCAGGAGAAAAGATCAAGGGCCTTTTCAAGAATCAGAAGAAAATAGAATAAATATATTGAAAAGACTACAATATTAATAATATTGATAAGATGGTGGGTTGGAGAGGGTGGAGGGGAGGGTGAGAGGGGTTGGGGGTACAGGGAGAAGGGAGGGATAGGGAGGGTAGGGGGAATACTACATCACCATACGTCACAATGATTTAAACACTACAACCACTATTTGAGATTTTTAGTTTCATTTACACATAATAGTTAATACAGTATATAACCTGTTCATAAATTAATATAAAATGCATTAGCAATACTGGGGGGAGGGGTTAAGTTTGGGTTAGGGTGGATGGAGTAGAAGTAATACATTTGTAGTTTTTTTTGTTTTTTAATAGCCCTCACAAATTACAGTACTAACCACATATATAGCTTCACAGGGTATAGAATTGAGGCAACATGGGGGGAGGGGTAGATGAGTGTTTCAGACTTTTTTTATTATTATTATCCCTGTACTCTTCCCTTCCCCTACAATCTAGACCACGGTTCTACCCTTCATAGAAATGTATTTGGCAAATGGGCAAATAGCTTTTTCTTTTTAATGATTTGATGACTGGGAATGGGTTAAACCTTGATTATAAATAATATGTGTAAGAAATTGTGTTTAATGTTTAATAATTTGGCATGCAAAGTGTCAATGTGTTTCTGATCAGTTGACAGTAGCTCCTGACCACCCCCCCCCCCCCCCCCCCCCCTGAATAGGGACCTTACTGACGTAAGATAGACTTAAGTTAAGTAAGATAGTAGTGAGTGTTTAGATTTGTACGTTTTGAGTGTTGAATTTTTTTGTTATTTTTCTTATCTCTCCCTATGGGTACAGTAAAAAAATTTTCTTTTAATGTCAGGGGCCTTAACTCCCCCTCTAAAAGAATGCAAATCTTAAACTCATTTCATAAACCGAGGATTGGTATTATTATGTTTCAAGAGGCACACTTTTGTTCAGTTTACAGCCCCAATATACACAATAAAAACTACCCAACATAGATCCATGATACATTTCCATATTCTAAATCGCGAAGATTGTCCATTGCCATCCACAAGGACTTACCTCATCAAATTCTATATAACTGGAAGGGTACAGATGGTAGATCCGTAATTTTAAGGGTCTTACTATATGGAAGAGTTTTTACAACAACATTTTTACCTTCTAAATTAAGAGCAAATTAAGAGTGACATAAAGGTCCTTGTGGACACAATGGATAAAGCAGAAGAAACGGTAATTGGAGGGGATTTTAATTTTATAATGTACCCAAAAATGGATACAACGGCAATCCGTCCACATAGGAATAACAGTCAACTAAAAGAATTTAAGCAGTTATTGGAAAAATATCATTTAGTAGATGTCTGGAGGGCTCAACATCAGGCGGAGAAAAACTATTCATATTATTCAAGTATACATAATGCATATCATAGAATATATTTTTTGGTTGGCCAAACAGGTCTGATGACGCCCTCCTCTGATACTGGTATTTTTTCTGGTCAGACCATGCTCTGATATATTTGTAATTGGCAGTAATTGAGTATAAGAAACCACAAGGGACATGGAGACTAAATGATAATCTGCTTAAAGATAAAAAATGTGAGATGGATATTAGACAAGCAATAAAGGAATTTTTACAAATCCATGAGGCAAATAACACTTTAACTCCCATACAATGGGAAGCATTAAAATGTGTACTGTGGGGATTGTTCATTAAACAGGAAGCTAGATTAAAAAGGGAAAAATAACATAGAATAACTCAACTACTGGGAGAAATCTCAACATTAGAAAATATACATAAACAAAATCTCAACCCAGTAGATAGAATATTACTAAATGATAAACGAGTCTGCTTTTATCAACATGGGAATAAGCCTGATAAGATAGTAACTAGAATGCTAAAACAACAACAAGCTTGATCCTCTATAGTTAAAATCTCAACGCCATCTTGGGAAATTACATACAACCCTATGGAAATCTCTAAAACATTCCTTACATATTATTCCAAGTTATATAATCTAAAGATGCAACAAGGAAGTAAAGGAAGGGGGAAAAAAAATGTAGAGGAAATATGTCAATATATCAAAGAAACAGCGTTACCTACTATTCCCAAAGAAACAGTGGAGGAACTAGAAAAAGGCATCTTAGAGCAAGAAATACAGCAAGCTATATGCGAACTGGTCATGGGCAAGAGCCCAGGATGGGATGGATATACCCCAAGATTCTATAAGGTATTTCAGGAGATACTTACACCTATCCTTAGTAAGACATTTACCCCATATCTGCCTCGCAAGTTTTTCCACAGCAAAGTATGGAAGCTCATATCTCACTTATTCCTAAGCCAGAATAGGACCACACTCTATGCTGTAACCGTCAACCAAATTACCGCATAGTGTAACTGGTCAACATAAATGATCACAAATAGATTGACACTCATTTTACATAAGCATATAAATTTAGATCAAGCGGGGTTTACAATGGGGAGAGAGGCAAGGGGCAACATAATAAAAACATGTACACTGGTAGAGTAAGCCCAGAAAACCGCTATCCCAGCATCTATCTTGTCGATCGATGCTGAGAAAGCATTTGATAGGGTGGGATGGCGATTTCTGGAAGAAACATTTATTCAACTAGAGATGGGATCATGGCCTTGTATTCCAATCCCAGAGCGAAAATACGAACAAATTATATGCTCTCTGAGTGTGTAGAAATATCAAATGGCACCCGACAAGGATACCCCTTGCCCCCATTGTAATATGTATTATTGATGGAACATTTTGCTACAGCAATACGGAATAATGGTAATATTCAAGGGATAAAGGTTAAAGCAGGGGCGGATCCAGGGGGGGGCAATGGGTCAATTGCCCCCTCCGAGAATACCGGCAGCTGATGACAGTGCGGCCGGTTCCGCGGGTGCCAGCGCGGCCGGTTCCGCGGGTGATTGCGCTGAGTGGACGGGTGAGGGGGGGGCAGCTGGGCGGCTTAGGAGGGCTGCTGGCCAATCAGGAAGCCAGCAGGCAGGGGAGCAGGGAGATGACATCATCTCTCACTGCCCTGCATCCCTCCAGTTCTGCCCTCACTGTGCGGGAAGCTGTGTGCAGCAGAGAGATTACATCATCTCTCTGCTGCCTATCTTCACTCTGGACTCAACAAAAGAACACCTTAGCAGAAAAGTGACACAGTAGGTGACAATCCGCAATGTGTGGCAGGCTACGTGGCAAGTGGCAATCCGCAATGTGTGGCAGACTACGTGGCAAGTCGCAATCCGCAATGTGTGGTAGACTACGTGGCAAGTGGCAGTCCGCAATGTGTGGAAGGCAACTGGGCAAGTGACAATCCGCAATGTGTGGCAGGCTACGTGGCAAGTGACAATCAGCAATGTGTGGCAGGTGACGTGGCAAGTGACAATCCGCAATGTGTGGCAGGCTACGTGGCAATCCGCATCTGGTGGCAGGAGACGTGGCAAGTGACAATCCGCAATGTGTGGCAGGTGATGTGGCAAGTAACAATCCGCATTTGGTGACAAGTGACGTAGCAAGTAGCAATCGGCATTTGGTGACAAGTGACGTGGGAAGTGCCAATCCGCATTTGGTGGCAGGAGACATGGCAAATGACACCCTCAGGGTTTCCACTGATTCTGCATTATGGTGAGTTGAACCATTTAATTTTATATTACAATATATTAATAGAAATAATGTGCTTCAATCATCCTGACACCATAACAACCATGGTGCCGTAATGATTGAAGCGCCAATACCAGCCATTTCCCATATAAATTGCCCCCAAAAAAACATATTTTTTAGCAGTGCCCCTCCCAAGACTGGACTCTGGATCCACCCCTGGGAATATAAAACGGCAGTATATGCAGATAATTTATTATTCTATATCACTAATCCAATAGTAACATTGCCAAACCTTATACAGGAATTTAAACAGTTTGGAGAAGTAAGTAATTTTAAAGTTAATTATGATAAATCAGAAATGTTAAATGTATCATTATCGAATAGGCTGCAGGTACTCCACCAGAAGCTCCTTTAAATGGCAAAAAGTGGCAATTAAATATACGTATCTAGGGAAATATATCCCAAGAGATATGATTAAACTACATGAATTAAATTATTCCCCAATAGTTGGTAAAAACATAAACTCATTTCAAAGATATAATAAAGTAATTAATTAATGGATGGGAAGAATTAATGTAGTGAAAATGGATATACTGCCAAAATTATTATATGTGTTTCAAGCCATACCATTGATGCCTCCAATTAACCTAATGGCACAATTATGTAAAGCCATAGGAAGCTTCATATGGGCCCAAAACACACCACATATAAAAAGAGGAATCTTAATTAGAACAAAAAAGAATGGAGGTTTAACGCTTCCCGGCTTTAGAATATATCTACAAACGTCATCCTTAATAAGGATAATAGACTGGTACCACAATGCAAAATACAAACAGTGGGTAACCCTAGAAGAAGATATTATAGGCTCACAACTTAAAGCCCTCCCATGGATTAAACCTCAGTTTCGACCTGAGAAAAAGGAATTAACGATCTTTGTGCTACTTTAAGAATATGGGATAGGATATTGAAAAAGAGAAGACTGTTCACACTGATTGGACCATTAACTCCTTTGTTCTCTAATTCTGAATTTTCACCAGCATTATTGGCTACAAATTTTATTAAATGGAATAGAATGGAGAACACAAGGATAGTCCAGATCCTAGTGGATGGCAAACTTCTGCAGTTATACGGCACGGGGGCCTGAATATGCACACACATGGATGCAGTATCAGTTAAATAAATATGTTGAACCTAAGATACAACCGATTTTGATTGACAGACTACTAACGAGTTTTGAACAACTGTTATTAGACGAACAAAGACCAACTCATAAGTTGTCCATTTTATATAAAATGTTGCCTAATGAACGAATATGCACGAGAAAATGGGAAAACGAATTTGAGAATCCGACTTCATTAGAAGAATGGGATAAGGCATTCTCGCTAATACATAAATTATCGTTGGCAGTTAAACATCAAGAAAGAAACTATAAAATTATGATGAGGTGGTAGTGGAGCCCAGTAGTATTAAATAAAATAAGTAAAGATAATTCAGAGTTATGTTGGAGATGCTGAAAGGATAGAGGAACAATGACACCTATCTGGTATGACTGTCATATGGTGAGGGATTTTTGGTATAAGATATCTGAGATATACCAGATGGTATCTGGAACAGAGATACAACTAAATGTAAAAAGTTCAATGCTATCTATAATACCAGGGTCAATGAAAACTATTAGGACAGATATCCTTCACCATATGATAACAGCCGCCAGGACAATAATAGCTTGAAATTGGCGAAAAGCAAAGATTCCTACAATAACAGAATGGGTTTGTGAAATTAACTAAATACAATATATGGAGGAACAGATAAGGAGGGAGGAGAATGTAGGAAATCAATTGTCAATAATATGGCAACAATGGGAAGAATTTTGGCTATCGGCAAACATTATACAATATTTATGAAGGGGTATGTGCCAACCTGGGGAGATGTGCAAGAGAGAAAATTTTTCCTTTATTTATTATTATTTTTTTTTTGGAGTCGGATGTTATGGTCGAAATGACACATCATAATTTTATCATGTGATATTGGTATAAATGTTGTGGAATGAATGGAAAGGGATAATATAATAAAATTATATGTCAATGATTAAGGAATGATTGAACCATATAGAGAGGGATGGTAGAAAATACTGCTTCCTATCATTGGCATAAGAAACTATTTAAATGTACAAAATGTATCTGTATGAATTTGTATGAAATTATTATAAAATTAATAAAAAGAGATTTAAGAAAATTTTGATGTTAGTGCAAATAAAAAGTATCATGGACAGTAATCGATTGTTCTTGCTGCAAGTGCACTAATAGGGATACAATAACCTCAAGTAGGAGTAGACTAGAAATAATTGAAATTGAAGTGGGAATTAATAGAATGGATTTAAATTCTGTCCCTAAATACCCTTTAAGTTTATTTTCTGCTTGCTGCATATACTTTGACAGTGTTGCTTTATTTCTTTATTTGCCAGGATAACAGTGTGATGCTTTGTGGCCAGCACATTGCTTTTATGAAGGCCACTGGCGAAGATCTGTTTTTCTGCTACCAGCAATCAGATGAATGTATGAAAACAATGTATACAGAACACAACAGTCACAGCTCTGCACAGTTTCTTCATTGCATTGTCAGAAAGGTACTCACTGAGACAAAGATACTGAGAGTGATTCTCTCTTGCGACTAAACGCACTTCACCCATGGTGATGGTACAGAGAGTGAAGGGCACAAAGAGGCACGAGCCACCAGCAGGCTGGGCATGTCTTGCATGAAGGTCTCCGGGAAGCAGGCAGCCATGCAGGGACTGGCAGACACTGGAACCCCAATGAGGTAGATGAAAAGCAGAATCCAGAATCCAACAGCAGGCCGAGGGTCAAACACAGGAGACAGGTAGCAATTCTTTTAACAGGCAGAAGACTGGTAATAAGTCCGTAGGCAGGCCAGGGGTCAAACACAGGAGACTGAAAACAAGTCCATGAGCAGGCATAGTCCGTAAGCCAAGCCGAGGGTCAAGCACAGGAGAAGATCAGAGCAGATCAGGGACAATCCAGGTCACAACAGGTAATCACAAGGCAGGATACAAATAAGGAAACACAGGAAACCGAGGGATAAACTAGCACTCTAAAGATGGAACTGAGCAGCCTTTTATAGGCCAGAAAAGAAACTCATGTTGTGTGCGCGTGCCGTGCCATTGGATTGAGCACAGGTATGTGCCGAAGCGCCACTCTACCGCACATGTGCGCAGGGACATGGCGATACTGGCGAGGGCATTTCCTGTTTCTTCCCTGACAAGCATGTACAGTATATGCACAACATTCTAAGCCAATGCTGAGTTTTTTAGTGGGTTAGATTATTGTAATTAGTGTTTTGTTAGTCATGAGTAACTGAGCCAAAGTATGGCATAAACTCTACAGGGAGATAATCTACTGTAAGAATTCCATGTTTACAAATGCTCTAAACTGGGTACAATAAAGCAAACAACAAACATTACAATCTGATTTACCATAAACCATGTAGTGTTGATAAAAGCTGAATGAGTTTAGGTAGCTCATCTTATTAAATAGTTGTTGGTTGCACCACCTTTGGGTATGCCAACAACTACGTGGCCTGAGGGCCTATCTAACTGTACATAAATTGGATACGCCTTCACACAACAGAGTTGTTATTAAATCTAAAAAACATTATGGTCGATTTACTAAACCCGGAGAGCACAAAATCTGGTGCATCTGTGCATGGTAGATTTCTATGCAGATCTGCACCAGATTTTGCACTTTTCGGTTTTAGTAAATCAATCTCATTGCTTGTTCAGACTCTAGCATGTGTGGCCTTGGCCAATTATAGGGGCTAAAATTGGGGTAACCAAACATTAAACAGTACATAAAATGGCTGCTGTGAACCAGAACTCTTTAAATACCGTACATGCTCCAAACTACATAGCTTAAAAACATGGATGAATAAGTACAATAAAATGCTTAATTGATGTTTGATATGAATATTATATCTGTTGATACATTTTTATATATCTCTTATATCTTTTTTTAACAGATTTTATAAGCAGCCATTGCATTTTTATAGTAACAAATCAGAAATGATGACTGTTTTAAATAATAAATAAATAATAAAATGATATAATTGTCAGAAAGCCAAAACCAGTATTTTTGGAGTCCACTTTATGGCTCCCAATGCCTTTAGCCTCTGTGTCGTGTAAAAACCTTCCAATTCAAATAACACTATTTTAAATCAATATTTCAAGAGTTCACTAGTTAAAAATACACCGGAAACTTGGAAACGATTCAATAAAGTACAATTGCTTTTGTATGTGTTTCAAAAGGCTTAGTGTCCTGCCATGAAGATAAGCAGAGGGAGATGCCAAAAATGTCTTATTTCAGTGGATGTCAATTTGGAAAGTAGAAAGGGTTTGTAGCAAAAAGCATATTTTATCATTGGGTAAAAGAACCACTATAACTGAACAAAATAAAGTTACATTTTATGTACTGTTTGTAAAAGAGCAAATAATGATAATCACTATATTTATTTTTATATATATATATATATATATATATATATATATATATATATACATATATATACACACACACATATACACTGTATATGTAAAAGTTTTAACTTCTGCACAAACATAATTATGGTCAAATAGTTTTGCTTAGGAAACTATTGCTCTACGTTAGCTGCCCTGGCAGTAAAATTAACACAACTAAATGACAGCAATTTTCTTCAAGTCAGTTGTGTATTTGAAACATACCCCACTGTACAATGCTAAATATTAACTATTTTCCTATGTTTTATTTTTCTATTAGTTTCCTGGGTGTTTTCTCATTTATGCTAAAAATTAAAACCTCCTTTATATAAACCAATGTATGAAAAATATGTTTTATATATACAGTATCTCACAAAAGTGAGTACATCCTTCACATTTTTGTAAATATTTTATTATATGTTTTCATGTGACACTGAAGAAATGACACTTTGCTACAATGTAAAGTAGTGAGTGCACAGCTTGTATAACAGTGTAAATTTGCTGTCCCTTCAAAATAACTCAACACACAGCCATTAATGTCTAAACCACTGGCAACAAAAGTGAGTACACCCCTAAGTAAAAATGTCCAAATTGGGCACAATTATCCATTTTCCCTCCCCGGTGTCATGTGACTCGTTAGTGTTAAAAAGTCTCAGGAGTGAATGGGGAGCAGGTGTGTTACATTTGGTGTTATCGCTCTCACTCTTTCATACTGGTCACTGTAAGTTCAGCATGGCACCTCATGGCAAAGAGCTCTCTGAAGATCTGAAAAAAAGAATTGTTGCTCTACATAAAGATGGCCTAGGCTATAAGATTGCCAAGACCCTGAAACTGAGCTGCAGCATGGTGGCCAAGACCATACAGCGGTTTAACAAGATAGGTTCCACCCAGAACAGCTTTGCCATGATCAACCAAAGAAGTTGAGTACACATGCTCAGCGTCATACCCAGAGGGTGTCTTTGGGAAATAGACATGTGACTGCTGCCAGCATTGCTGCAGAGGTTGAAGTGGGGGGGGGGTCAGCCTGTCAGTGCTCAGACCATATGCCGCATACTGCATCAAATTGGTCCGCATGGCTGTCTTCCCAAGCCTGCAACAGTTTGCTGAAGAGAAGCAGACTAAGGACATGGATTACTGGAATCATGTCCTGTGGTCTGATGAGACCAAGACAAACTTATTTGGTTCAGATGGTGTCTAGCGCGTGTGGCGGCAACCGGATGAAGAGTACAAAGACAAGTTTGTCTTGCCTGCAGTCAATCATGGTGGTGGGAGTGTCATGGTCTGGGGCTGCAGGAGTGCTGTCTGCACTGGGGAGCTTCGGTTCATTAAGGGAACCATGAATGCCAACATGCATAGTGACATACTGTAGCAGAGCATAATCCCCTTTCTTCAGAGACTGGGCTGCAGGGCAGTATTCCAACATTATAACAACCCCAAACACACCTCCAAGATGACCACTGGCTTGCTAAAGAAGCTGAGGGTAAAGGTGATGGACTGGCCAAGCATGTCTCCAGACCTAACCCCTATTGAGCATCTGTGGGGCATCCTCAAAACGGAAGGTGGAGGAGCGCAAGGTCTCTAACATCCACCAGCTCCATAATATTGTCGTGGAGAAGAGGAAGAGGATTCCACTGGCAACCTGTGAAGCTCTGGTGAACTAAATATTCCCAAAAAGGAGAGGGGTGTACTCACTTTTGTGAAATACTGTATATATTTTAGACACACACACACTCGCCAGCCCATTTTATTAGGTACACCTAGTACTGGGTTGGACCCCCTTTTTCCTTCAGAACTGCCTTATTTGTGGCATAGATTCAACAAAAGTTGGAAACATTCCTCAGAGATTTTGGTCCATATTGACATGATAGTATCACACAGTTACTGCCAATTTGTCAGCTGCAGATCCATGATGAAAATCTCATGTTCCACCACATCCCAAAGGTGCTCTATTGGATTGAGATCTGGTGACTGTGGACTGCCCATTCTCCTCTGGTCTCTAACATCAACAAAGCATCTTCATCCACACAACTGCTGCTCACTGGATATTTTCTCTTTTTTTGGACCATTCCCTGTAAACCTTAGAGATGGTTGTGTGCAAAAATCCCAGTAGGTCAGCAGTTTTTGAAATACTCAGACCAGCCCATCTGACACCTGTCACTCTGTGTCTGGGATTCAATCCTGGGACCTGGGGTTGTTTGGAAGGTTTCCTATTGCCTGAGCCACCAGGGAACTTCCTTTATGTTCTGCTCCTTGAGATTGGATGCTGGCTCCACCCTCTGACCAGCTGTAGGCAGTCACCTGATCTAGTGACCCTATAAATCGTCACTTCCCTTTCCTGTCTTCGCCCTAGTATAGGTCTTGTTTCCGTGTTGTTGGTGTTTAACATTGTATTTCTGGTTACTGACTTCTGCTTGTTCCCAACTACGCTTCTTGGGCCACTTCTTTGGATATCGCTGATCGTTGTTGCCGACTCTGCACTGTTCCCGACATTGCCTCTTGGACTACTCCTTTGGATTAATACTGATCGTGGTTGCTGGCTCTGCCTGTTCCCTCTTCCTGGTATACCCCGTGGACTGCTGCCTTGGTTTGCTGACTTCCCTCTCTACCAACTGTGAATTGCTTGTTAGGTATTCCTTGATATAGCCTGTTTGCACTTCCTATTGTGGCCACATATTTCTGGCTGCAGGATCTCAACCGCCTTTCCACCTGATACTGGAATAAGAAGACTACCGGTCAGGAAACCGGAGGGACAGTTATGCCTCCTATACATGATCAGACTTTCTACCAACAAACCCATGGAATTTTGTTCCGAAGGGTGTTGGCTCAAACTTGTCTTGCATACACACGGTCACACAAATGTTGGCCAACAATTACGAATGTAGTGACGTAGTGTACTACGTGTTTTTTCAGCTCCTTAGAGCCACCCTTTGGGCCCTTTGGGCTCCTTCTGTTAATTTCACGTTAGTAGAAGTTTGAGTGTTGATTTGCACTTTTCTTTTCACGTTTTTTCATTTTGTGCTTTTCAGTTAGTTTCATGAACGGCCGATCATCAAGCAGACATGTTGCAGAATCGGAGGAGATAACGTGTTATGCCTTGTACACACGGTTGAAAATTCCGACGGAAAAGGTCCGATTGGATTTTCCGACAATATAATCTGATCGGACCTTTTCTGTTGGAAATTCCAACAGAAAAATTTGAGAGCAGGATCTCAAATTTTCTGACAAAAAAATCCAATCTGAATTTTTCTGATTGTTTGAAGAGAATTCCGATCAGATGAAGCGCCATGCATGCTCAGATCAAATTACGAGACCAAAGCTATTTGCTACTAGCCTCAACGTAGTCCCGTCATAACCAACGAACGTCATCACGTTCCGAATGATCGGATTTTGCAATAACTTTGTCCGACCGTTTGTATGCAACACCGGTTTAGGACAAAATCTGTCGGGAAAAAAGCAGACGGATTTTGTTGTCGGAATGTCCGACCGTGTGTACAAGACATTATTTATTATTGGCCTTGGAGTTATTGCTTTGACATTATTTTTTTGGTTGAATAATGATTTGATTTTGTAAATTTTCTATATTTTTTGGATGCATAGAAGTTCTATTGGCAGATAGCATGTCTATTTTTTTTTTATGCACAATAAAAAAAATTGTGGAGAAGAATACTTGGCTATGTGTTTTACTTAAAATGACAGTTTGGGAGTAGGCAGTTGCATTTTAAAAAAATACAATGTAAAATTGACAAGGGACACCAACATAGTTGTATATTTGTTCTTCAAAACTAGGGGATAATGGTGTTGTGGTAACTTGCACAAATTAAAAAAAAGCAAAAAAAAGAATATTCTTGATATTACCCCCCAAAAAAAAGCCTTTGAAAATTTGTTTGCAATAACTCCATCAGTATCACCAGGAAAGCAGTTTTTTCCTGACAGGTGTTTGAAAGCGATGCCTTGAAAATCGTATTAGTTATCCATTGGTTGACAAGTAGCATCATGGGCAATTATCCCAGCTATTAGCGGGAGGACCCCTTATTGATGTGCCCAATCGTGCAGTGAGTGTTTTGAACCTCCCAGTCCCAGGATGGATCGTGCCTGTGCCATAGGTAATGGTAATGTATGATTTGTTCATGGCAGCCTGTTTTTGTGTGTTCTGTTTTGTCTGGGTTTGGTCTGGCCATGGCGGCTGGGACGCATCTGCAATCCGGTCTGCCGCTCTTCGTCCTGTCTGCGCAGCCTCGAATGAGATCGAGACTTGGTTAGCGCTTGCGCAGTTGGGGCAAGATGGTGGCGGTCGCGCATGTGCGCCGTAGGAGCGGCATTAGATACAGCGCAGGCGCGCTGTGGCTGTGATGACCTCATCATGGGTGGCAGATTCAAATAGCTGTCAGAGACAGCTATTCTTTGGGATTGTTGTCAAGCTCAGGCAGCTGCTTCCCCGTGCTCGTGGCTCTGCTGTTTAAGGTGGGGGGGGGGGAGTTGCTGCATGGTAATGTCTTATATATTGATATATTGTGGCTGTATGCTCATTGATTCCCTTATGGTCTGTTTTAGCTGTTTGAATCTCTGCTGCTATTGATGTGTCACCACCCCCTAGTGGCCAACCCTTATGCCACAGGTAGGATGGAATTTTTTTCCCCCTGTTTTATGTAGGTTTTTCAGGAGCAAGTTAACCCTTTTCTTTGCCTCGGCCCTTCTAGGTCTGAACCTCAAGTTTTGGCACGCAAAGGTAATGACAAGTCTAGGTCACAACGCCATCCTTCAACATCAAGTTCTAGACATCCTAGATCGTCCTCCAGACACCATAAGAAAGGCTCAAAGTCTGGGTCTGGACACCATTCTTACCACCATTCCAGCCATTCTGAGAAAAAAGCTTGCTGGGGATGTAGAGCTCAGGTTCCAGAGGGTAAATCCCTCTGTGAGTTTTATTCTCGAGCTGTGAAAGAAAGAGGAGCTGAGAGCCAGCATGTTGAGGCTCTGGTCAGAAAAGTAATTCAAGAATCTATGAGCAATACAGATTCCGGCCATACATTCAATCCTTCTCTTCCAGCTCTAGTGACTAAGGTGGTCGATCCTGAGGTTCCGGGCCCCTCTCGACGTAGTTTTTCTCTGAGCGGATCCTCGGATAGCGAGGCAGAGATGGAGGAACCTGATACAGTTGGTCAGAGCGGTTAAAGACGCATTGCGATGGGATGAACCAGTAGAAGCACCCTCTAAACAGAGGAAATACTTCAAGCATCTCAAGAAAGACCACCCAGACTTCCCCTTCCTGGAGGAACTTGGCGAAATTATCTCGGATGAATGGGGTAAGGTTGAGAGGAAGAATTCCCTAATCTCCAAAATAGTAAAGATGTATCCATTCAAGAGTGATGAGTTTAAGCATCTGGAGTCGGCTCCTCTTATTGATGTGGCTTTAATGAGGTTGGTGAGACATGTTACACTCCCTCTAGAAGATACCGTTTCTTTCAAAGATGGTTTGGAAAGGAAGATCGATACTGATCTTAAACGCATCTATATTACTGCAGGTATGGATTGTAAACCAGCCCTGGCTCTTGCAGCATTGTCTAAAGCCATGGAATCCTGGATGGATGATGTGGGTGCAACTTTAAGAAGCATTTATGAAGAGTTGGTCAAGAACTCACCAGTACATGAGCTGAAGATGCCGTCGGCCAGCCTGGGTGAAGCATCCCTTTATAGGATTCGCCTAGTAGCACATATCATGCTCTCTTCGGTCACAGCCAAGTGCGCCTTGTGGCTGCGTCCATGAGTTGCGGATCCTGCCTCTAAACAGGCATGGTGTAGAATTCCTTTTGAGGGTGCTTCCCTCTTTGGGAATAAGCTTGACTCAGCCATTACCCATGCTCTCGGGGGGAAATCTAGATTTTTACCCCAGGACCTCCGTCTTCTGGGTCAGAGAAGAGCTCAACCCAGACAGGAACCAGAGCGTGCTAGGGATGCATGTCATTACAGACCTGGCAGCAAATTTAGAAAGAATTGAAAAAGAAGTCAGCCTTCCGGCCAGAAATCCTCAAAAGCATCCTCTTCTGGAGGTCGAGAGGTTTCGAAGTCCTTTTGATACGGGGTCTGTCCAGGCGGAGCAAGTCGGGGCTCACTTACTCCATTTCCAGCACGTCTGGGCAGCCTCGATTCAAGACTATTGGACCGTAAAAACGTCCTCCTCAGGACATACTTGGGTATTCAGCACCCACACACCAGTTTGTTCCGACAGTCCTCCCACACTTAGAGGAAAAGAAGGAAGTTCTTCTATCATACACAGACTCCCTTAAGGCTCAAGGGGCTGCCATTCCTGTACCAACCGAGGAAACGTTTCAAGGGATTTATCCCCCCCCCCCCTTTTCATGGTACTTAAAAAGAATGGCTCCTGCGGGCCAGTCATCGATTTGACACATCTGAATTCCTTTATCAAAAAGGAAAAGTTCAAAATGGAAACACTGCTAACAATACGCCAGACTATACCACCAGGCGACTGGCTTGTTTCAATAGACCTGAAAGATGCCTATTTCCTAGTACTGATTTAAAAAGGAATTCCAGAAGCATCTCAGATTTGCGGTAGATCAAACACATCTTCAATTTACATGTCTTCCGTTCGGGCTTACAACATCACCTTGGGTATTTTCTAAGCTCTTACTGGCGGTCATGGCTTTAATCAGGATCAGACGCATCCGGTTGCACCACTATTTAGACAATCTACTCCTACTTTCACAAGACAAGGAGCAACTGTTATCTCATCGGCATCAGGCTATCTCTACTCTAACGGAGTTCAGCTGGTTTTTGAACAGGGAAAAGAGCCAACGCAGTCTCTGGTATTTCTTGGAGCCCATTTCAACACAGTGAAGAGCACCATCTCCTTGCCTCTAGAGAAAATTCCGGTGATCCGGGGCAGGAATCACCTTGCTATGTCATCTCCCTTCTCAGAGCCTCACAATGTCTCAAGATAATCGGCACCATGGTAGCCACAGCCCCCATGGTGAAGTGGGCACAATGGAAGATGCAGCCCTTTCAGAAGGGTTTTCTCCAACAGTAGGATCCAGGGTCTCGAGACCATCTTGTCCGGATAATACCTTCCATGCAGGAGAGTCTCCCATGGTGGCTGCAGTGGAAAAATCTTCTCCAATGCCATTCTATAGCACCTGTCTCCTGGATCATAGTGACAACGGATGCCAGCAACAGAGTTTGGGGTGCTCTCTGCCTGACGGAGGTAGCCCAAGGCAAATGGGATTTTCCTATCCAAGGCATAGTCTCGAATGTGCTGGAGCTCCGAGACACCTTCCAGGCTTTCTCCACCTGACATCAGGAACCTTGGTTCTCCTAAAGGTGGACAATATGACAGCAGTATTGTATATCAAGAAGCAGGGTGGCACCCGCAGGCTCTCCTTACTGAAGGAAGTAAATCTGATCATGACCTGGGCCCAGGCAAACTTGACGAATCTGACGGCTGTTTAGCTTCCCGGGGTTCAAAATGTTCAGGCAGACTTTCTCTTGAGGTTTGCCCTGGACAACAATGAATGGTCTCTCCACACCGAGGTGTTCAACTGGATTCTGTCTCTGGGGATCTTGCCAGAGATGGATCTGTTTGCCTCCCTGTGCAATTTCAAACTCAAGAATTATTACATGAGATGTCATTGTCCCCAGGCCTTCGGAGTGGATGCCCTGATGGACCAGTGGAGATTCCACAGGGTTTATCCTTTTTCCCCAGTTCCGGTCATTCTTCGTTTTCTTTCAGGGCTCAGGTGGGAAAAAGCCGAAGTAGTGGCAATGGTTCCATATTGGCCCAACAGACCATGCTTTCCCCTCTTGATGCAGCTCAGTTACCGAGATCCAGTTCCTCTTCCCTCCAGACCAGATCTCCTGTTACAAGGAACATCTCTTCATCTGTGCCCATCCCATCTCCATCTGATGGCTTGGTTCTTGAGAGGGGAAGGTTGGAAGCACAAGGGGGTCCGAGTACAGCCATTGCTACTTTATTGAATGCTAGAAGACCCAGGTACCAACAAAGTTTACCAAAGAATTTGGTCAAAGTTTGCGGACTATGTTTCTACCACTGACGGTTCCTGTATTGATCCGAAGATTCAGGATATTCTGGGCTTTTTACAAACAGGCCTGGATCTGTCCTTATCAGTGAGTTCTTTATGGTTTCAGGTTTCCGCAATTTCTGCCTTCACAGGTGTATCCTGGGCCAAACATCCTCTTACCAAGCAGTTCTTTAGAGGAGCAATAAGGCTCAGGCCTCAAAGAAAACCAAGATTTTCCAAGTGGGATCTTCCTTTTGTCCTGGATTATACAGCATATGAACGATTCTTCTATTAGAGATCTTTCTCTCAAAACTGTCTTCCTTGTAGCCATAACATGGGCCAAGAGGGTCTCTAAGATCAGTTCTCTGGGTTCCAAGGAGCCATTCCTTACTTTCTTTCTTGATCATGTAGTATTTATTACTATGCTAGGATCAAATCCTAAGGTGTCATCTGTATTCCACGAGAATCAAGAGATTGTCCTTCCAACTTTTCGGATAGCTGAAGATTCTAATATTCATCCTTTCATCCTTTAGATGTTGGAGAAGTTTTAAAACAGTATTTAGAAGCCACAACTTTTTTGGCAGTCTGATCATTTGTTCGTTTATTTCCATGGGAAGAACAAAGGATTGCGTGCTTCTTCCAGAACCATCGCAGCTTGGATGGTTCAAGCCATCCAAGGGGCTTAAAAGGCTAAAAGTTTGGCTTCTCCGGAGGCAGTGATCACTCATTCTACTAGGAGTGTTTCTACATTGTGGGGGGCTTCCCGTCATGTATCCCCGGAAGTGATCTGTAAAGTGGCCTAATGGTCGTCGATTAATACATTTATGACACACTATTGTGTAGAACCGGCTTCTTTGTCTTCGGTTAATTTTGGTTTACATGTGTTATCTGTTGATGGTGCCAATTAAACCTTTCTTTCTTTAACCGGCAATTGCCCACCCAGGTGTGTATGGCTAGTTATTTCCCATACGTAGGCTGCCATGGAGCCTGTCAGGAAAACTGAAAATTTATATCAAATACTTACCGTAATTTTCCTTTCCTGATGGACTCCATGGCAGCAGGAGTTTCCCTCCCATTTGTTGGAGTAGGCCAAGTTACAGAACACGGTCTCTGGCTAGAAGAAAAGATTTATTGGAGTGGGGTCCTATGAGGTATGAGAGACAGGATTAACCCATATGTAGGCTGCCATGGAGTCCATCAGGAAAGAAAAATTATGGTAAGTATTTGATATAAAATTTCCGTTATTATTACTCCATTAAAGAAGAAGAGAATTGTGCGCTGCATTTGGAGATTTTGTAATTTACCACATCACGAATGTTAATTCTCCATTCCGAATGCTAATTTACAAGCCTGACCACTTCTGCTTATGCGTAATTGGACTTTTGTCTGACTGACTTGTGTACACACAATGCAAAAGTCAGACAACACACATTTGTTGGTGGAAAATCTGAGAACATGCTAGCCAACATTTGTTGGCAGAAAGTCTGATAATAATTGTCCGATGGTGCATACACACAGTCGAATTGTCCGCCAACAACCTCACATCCAACATTCAAACTCACTTAAATCCCCTTTCTTTCCCATTCTGATGCTCAGTTTGAACTTCAGTAAGTCAGTAAGGACCACATCTAGATGCCTAAATGCGTTGAGTTTCTGCATTGTGATTGGCAGATTAGCAGTTTGTGTTACCAAGCAATTGAACATGTGTACCTAATAAAGTGGTGAGTGTGTGTGTGTGTGTGTATGTGTGTGTATGTGTATATATATATATATATATATATATATATATATATATATATATTGTGGTAGTATGGTACCCCACCAGCGGAAGGGTGCAGGGTTCTCAACCAGGCAGGTTGAGGGGCTCCAGGAAAGTTCTTTGTTTGTGAGGAAACTGGCTTTTCAGTTTCCTCATTTTTTTCAAGAATCCAGTTTGGAACCTGGAGCCCGGAGATTCCATAGCGTTATGGGTGGGACGGAATCTCCAATCCTGGGACCGGGTTTTGGGAACAGCCAGAAGTCTTTCTGGATGATTGCACAGGTGGGTCCTGGGTTTAAAACAGAGCCAAGACCATGGTTCTGGGCTCCACCCTCCCGAGGAGTCCAGGCGTGCAAGGGAGAAAAATGCATGTTTGCATGGTATAGCTAGAGGGCTGAAGTGTAAGCCTGAACGGCGGTATTGCTAAGGAGAGCCAGGTGGCTTGGTACTTTTTGTTTGAATACGCTGTTGCTGTGGAAAGCTGAAACCCTCCTGTTGTTTGACTTATTTTGTTTTACCTTTAATAAAAGTGTTAAGCCCTTAAATTATATAACTGGCATGGACTCTGCTCACTGGTGTGCTCTACCCTTAAGCTAAAATAACCTCCAAATGTTACAATATATATATATTAATGTTTCGGGGATAATGGCTCCATGGGACCAAGTGCATAAACCATTTAAACTTTAAACAAATAGGCTTTAATTTGTAAGCAAATCAAAAATAAAGCTTCATTCAGCACACAGCACCTACTCCTCACCACCACCTCTCACTACTTCCTGTCTTTTATGAGCTGTTTCCTGGAGGCCTTTAACCCCCTGTGTTCTGAATCCCTGTGGTCAGGGATGGAGGCTCTTTCTCACCCGAATATCACTGCAGAGCCTCCCAAATTCCAGGTCCCATGTAACTCTCTATTAAGAAAGAGAGGTGTGCGAGTCAGTCCTCTCCTGATTGACTCTATCGGTGCTATATAGCACCCATCCAGGACCCAATCTTGGCGTCCTGTACAATATATATATTATATATATATATATGTGTGTGTGTATGTGTGTATATATATATATATATTAGTGGTTCTTTAAGTTGTAACTTTGTAAGGGTACATATGATGTTTCTGACAATATTTGGAGATGCATTCACATTTGAGTGTTCCAGGAACAGATGCAGAAGCGCACAGAAATGTTCCTAGAACATTCATGCATTAAAAATGCAAGTGGTGCTGGCACCCCAGACATGGCTGGCAGATGCATGTTTTTACACATGATAAAATGCATGAATAACGGGCCAAAACACACAGTAAAAAAATACACAAAGCTCTATGCCCGAAAAGGTGCAGGAGCTTTTTTTGGCATGTTTGTTGTGCCCATTCAAATGCAAAATGCTTTTAAATTGTGCAAAAAATGCAGCAAAATCACACGTCCCCATTATGCTGCGTGTGAATGGGGCCTCAATATACCATATATCACAGGGATAAAGCTATAAAAAAATTATAATTAACAGACAGTCACAAGTTACCATTCTGCTGCTGGGCATGTAGTTGCCGCAATCTCACGGTAAGGGGTATACCAGAATCAATTGACCCCAGCCACCTCTCCCAATCAGTCGTTAATGTATTTATTGACCTTCTGGAGAGACCCCCAGATACCCAAATTGTCTTTGAATGTATCCATAGAGCACTTCACCCAAGAGGGAAAGATGCAGACCCTCCTAGAGGCACAGTTTGCTGTCTCACTGACTTCCTTCTGAGGGAGGAAATCCTCCATAACCAACTATCATTCCAAGGCACTGAAATAAAGATATACCAACACCTCTCCAATATCCCACTGCAGCGCTGAAAGGAATTGCGACCTCTACTTGATGTACTGAGAGCCAAGGCATTAGTATAGCTTTGGCAATTCCCATTCTTGCCTCTCAGTGACACATCAGGGTCGCACGACAAACCTTAAAGTACCAGAAAACCTGGATCACTTTTGCAACAGTCTAGCCATCCCACTAGTCGACCTGCCAGACTAGTACAGTGATTTCCGACTGCCACCACTTAGAAGAGCCCACTCCGTAGACGGCATCAACAAAGCAGGCAACTTTAGCATCAGCCCTCGCCACACCCACCCTCCTCCGCCACATTCTCCACCAAGAATTCCCAGAGCACCAAGAAATGGCAGCCCCACTGCTTCTCCTGCACATCGTAAAGCTCGCCTTTCCTAGACAGTAAAATTCTACCAGGACAGACCAAAAAAAACGCCTGTGGAACCACGACACTCAACAACCAGAAGAAGCTGGACATATTCTCCTTCATATCAGATTCTATACCCCCTCAACAGCTTACGGGACTCTGACAACAACCCCATCTCATCGGGTGGGCTACCCCATCTCAGGTAGCCCACTGGGGCTTCTTAAACCTATCCTTTATAACCACCCAGGGTAGAAACTGGTCAATCCAATACTACTTTCCTTCCAGTCCGAGATTCCACTCTCCTCCTCCGAACTCCTTCCATTAATTTCTGTTCTCCTCTCCCCTGCCATATCCGCATATCTCCTCTTCATCCCTACCTACCAACCTTTTTTCACACTATATCCTTCCACACTCCTTTTACCCTACATGCAAGTTGGCCGAGTAGTATATGCATGACCATGCAATGTGTCCCCAAGATCCCTCTAAGGAAAGATAATCCATAATCCGTGCCTCTGTGTTCCTGTTTGTTGGAGAATAATCTGTATTCTCAGACCGTCTCTCGATTCAAGTTAAGACATTTATTGCATATGCAAGAGAAATGGTTACATGTACGTTTAGCCTACAAAAATCAATTTCTGCCTGTCATAGGATTACATGCTCCCTATCACCCTTAAACCTTCCCCCTTCCTGCTTGTAATGTCCTGTATAATTTCAACCTTTATTTAAACGTGAAGCAGGAAGGAGGGAATACAGGCAACACCCTGCCACAGGATGTTCTATACACGTGATTCTAAACATTTCATTGTTGTGAGCTATGTTTTTCAATATCTGCTAATGTAAGCATTTTCATAGTTATGTGATTATTCAGCATATTGAAGTATAATAGGGTTATATAAATCATATTTCTAAGCATTTTAAACTTAATGAAGATAAAGCTATATTTCTATGGATATGCATAGCTGACATTTAAAGGTATAATACTTAATTTCTCTAACATCTCCCTCCTTTTACACTCATAATGTCAATGATTCAAATATCCAGGTTCTTTGTTTTACTAGGTATTATCATTTAGACAAATAAGTATTTTGAAAGGTGTGTAAATTCATCTTTATCAGGTTCTGGGTATGGTTCAGTGTTCTGAAAAAGCATAGTCTTAGTTAAAGATGTGTCAATCAGTCTTTGAAGAATTCCTGTAATGCAAGGAATGCAGCAACATCCACATAGCGTAAGGACAATGGCTGCCATGACAACAGAGATGAACAAACTTTTTGCAAGATCACCCCATTTACCAAACCATTTTTCGAAGAGTCCTGTTAGGGCGTTCTCTACACCAGAGTTCTCAGTTAGTTCCTGGGATAACATTTGTAGGCCTGGCAAAGCCTTGGTGATACTTTCATCAGGTGCTGTATTGTTTGGAATAAAAGTGCAGCAGAAGGTGTCGAACATTTTGCATGCCCCACCCCTTTCTGCCAGCAACATATCCAATGCTATACGGTTCTGCCACAATGTCAAAGAAGTGGCGTCCAATTGTGCTGCTATGCCTTTGATAGCATCTCTGGTGTAATTCACAAACCTCTGCTGGTTGTAGTAGATGTAGTTTATTCAGTCTACGTTCTTATTGGGGTGTACCCACAGGAAGAGTGAGGTGAGTCCTGCTGTTACTTGATTCTGCACTTTAAATTCATCCAGAACTCCTCGTGGAACGCGGTTGTCAAATGATCCTGGATACTTAAGTCACTTAAAATAGTGTTTATCTGGTAGTCTCATCAATTTGTTAGACATAGGAACAATATAAAAGCGAAGCAACAAGCGGGTAAGGGCACAGCTACCCTATCATCTAGGTGGCAGTCTGGGCCTTAGTTTCTTGTCCCCACACAGCCACCAAACATCAGCCAGTTACCGTTTCTGCTCCTGAAATACTTTTAGTTGGTACTTAATGTCTGTAGTTGATGTTGTAGTTACACAATATTCAGGAGATAGAGTGGCAACCTTTGTACCATCCCTATCTTTATTAGAGAAACAAGTAACATTTCCTGGTAGTGCTTGTACTGAAGGGGGTATACTTTGCATTTTAATCTTAGGGTAGCTCTTTTTCTCATTTACACATTCTGACCCAGTAATATTTTCTGAAAACAGTCTTATACAAGTCAAGTCTATTTCCTCTTCAGGGAGAGGAAAGGTGGTTAGTTGTGGTCTTGGGTTTGTACAAAATTACAATCACTTAACCTCTTTGCTTGGGTTGTGTATCTGACCCATTCTATCCATTCATATTTGTCTCCAAATTATGTTTCTATACTTAATTGTTCCTTGTAGGTATAATCTGTTTTAAACAAAGAAGGACTAAGTTGAAACAAAGTTGGCACTGGGGCTGAGGTGTTCTGACCAGGGGTTATAACCCAAATAGTGATTCTCCCTAGTAGGTCAGATATTGTACCATATATAAATTCGTTGTATTGTTTAGTTTACAAAATGGGAGCCATTGTTACTGTAAATCAGAGAGGGGATCCCTTGATGTGAAATCACCTCTTTGATTAGTACTTTGACCTGTCAACAATAACCATACAGTACTTATTCTCACATTTATTCAATTCAATAAAATCCATGCATATTGTGTAAAAGGGATACGGGGGTTGTGGGAAATTACCCCTTAAGAGTCTTAGGGCACCTTGTGCATGGTATCTGTTAAAAATCGGACATGTGAGACAAAATCTTTAGCGTAGTTTTGTAAACCCATATGTTGTGTACACCCTGTACCATCCCTCCTTTTGAGGTATGGGCCTGCCCATGACTCAATAACACAGCATACCTGAATAGTGATGTAGATAAGTTGGGTTTACCTTCTGTACATGTGTATATACCATTGACCAGTGTTGACCCTGTAGATAACCACTTTTGATTTTCACCTGCTGGTGATGTGTGTCTGCATTTCTGATAACCATGTTTCATCAATAGCTTTCCGTACCTCATCATTTACTTGGAGATCTGTATTGCATATGTGTTATTTGCTGTCCTTCAGCAGCTTCCTTTGCTGTCTTGTCTGCTAGTGCATCCCCTAGGGTAATTGTATCTGTTCCCTTTCTATGTGCTGCACATTTACAAATAGCCACTTGTGCTGGTTTTTGTACATGTTCTAGAAGGTTAAGAATGAGATCTCTATGTGTAATCGGTTCACCTGTGGATGTAATCATACCTCTATTTTTCCATTGCTGGGCAAATATGTGTATAGTAGAGAAAGTATATTGGCTGTCAATATAACAATTTTTTCCCCCTAGACTGCAGGCGCTTGACAGGGATATAATTTCAGTTTGATGTGCAGAATAGGAACTGGGAAAGGGTCTAGCTTCAAAGAACTGGTCATGTGTTACTATAGCATAAGCCGCTTTATCTCTTTATCGTTGTTTCTAAAAGACCCATCAACAAAAAAGGAAATGTCAGCATCTAGAAAGGGAACATCAGTAAGATCCTTCCTAGGGAATCACCAGGTGTTGGCATTAGTGTAGCAGTATTCAATCTGGTACACTTCATGATTGTAATGTGTGGTTGTCCCAGAAGTGTAGTCATGCATGATAAATACCTGACTGGAGATAATTAGGAGATTTTGTCTTATAGTAAGATCACTTAAATAACATGTGAGACCTTTAAGTACTAGGGGTGGAACAATACCATCAATGCAGATGACCGTATGGCCAATGAGGCTGCTACTACAGCTTGTACACAGTGGGGCAAATTAGTTAAGTAAAATGCAATTAGTTTGTGTTTGTTCCCATAAACCTGAGTGAGAACAGAAGTCATGTACCCTTCTGTACAATCTACAGTCTGATAAAGGGTTTCTGTAATTGGGCAGGCTAAGCACAGTAGAACCCACAATGAGATGCTTTACGTTTGTAAATGCATCCTCTGCTTGCACATTCCACTGGATGGAACATTTGCAGACATTTGTGTACCATAGAGGAGAACAGAAAGAGGCGCCACCTCCATAGCATAATTAGCTACCCATGCTCTACAAAAATTTACCATGCCAAGAAATTACATTTTTTTTTTTTTTTTTTTTTACGTGGTTTGGGGCTTGAAGGATGGCCTCTTTTCAGATCTCATCCAGAGGTCTGCCTTTTTGAGATATAATGTAACCCTGTTATTTCACCTTGTTTTTCAAAAGTTGTAGTTTCGTTTGCTAACCTTGTGACCTTGTTCTGTGAGGAAATGCATCAGAGCTAAGGTGTCAATTTTACATTGTCGCTCCAATGGAGCCGCTACCAGAATGTCATCCACATACAAGAGAATTTGACTCCCACTGGGAGGTACAACTCGAGACAAAGTATTGAACATTTCTTGTGAGAAGATAGTTGGATTTTCATAATATCTCTGGGGTAACCTGGTGTATGTGTACCTTTTGTTTTCCCTTGTACATAAGTAA
Organism: Lithobates pipiens; assembly: GCF_037356315.1. NCBI lineage: Eukaryota > Metazoa > Chordata > Amphibia > Anura > Ranidae > Lithobates > Lithobates pipiens. The sequence goes on from NW_027507787.1 coordinate 16,448,416, forward strand.
CCAGAACTGACTGTCTTAATTAGTCCTACGTCTGTCTTTCCTTTTGATCACAAGAAATCGGGGACGTCTTTTAAGGCATCACCTTCCCCTTGGGTCAAAAGGTGTCATTCACTGTCTTTTGTCAAAACTTCAATCACACAAGTTCTGGTTGTACATTCAACAAACCACACTAATCTGTACCTGCGAATCCCTCTGGATTTTAGTTCCTCATCTGTTAGTTGGACCCAGTCTGTGATAAGTTCTCATGCCATGATACCTTGGAGTTCCGGGTGACTGAAACATGAGGTACAGTATCCTGCCTGTATATTTTCAGAATAGGCTGTAGTAGGAGACAAGTAGCCATGTTATTTCCTTCCTTATCGTAGTACAGGTATCTTAAGAGCACTTCAGTGTTAGTGAGACTCATTAACTGTTTCTCATAGGACCTATCAGGCCCATAGGTCTTTTTGTAGTACATAGTGCAATAGAGGTTCGTCTGGACCTTGTACCCTTCCCTCACAGGCTCTTCAATTATTTCTGTCAGGGTTTTGGGCATCTTTAATCCCTCAGTTTGCAAATCCAAGCTGTATCAGTATTGGGGCTCATTATCCATGGCTGTGATTTGTTTTTCAACCATACGGTGGTGGGGACTGCAGGTCTGCAATAGGGTATAGGGAATTGGGAGCGGCTGGTGAAGTCAGAGAGGGAGCAGCGACTGTCAGTGGGGTTGGGGAGTCCTCTAAACGGTGTGTAGGGGCTGTCAGGTGCATTTGGTTTGTTGCGTTTTTGTTTAGTCAATACTTGCTGAACTAAACTTCAGAGGACGGTCATATTGTTGTCCTCCTCTTTCTCTAAAAACATAGTCGTTTTATGATTTTAACCTACAATTAGCCTCTTCAAGCCATTTCTTTGCCTGGGGATGACCTAATTTCTTCTGTTTCCTTATTTTATTTAATATTTTTTTGTTTCATACATGTATAATATATACACATGCGCGCGCACACACACACATATATATACATACACACATGCATATGCCGGCACAATTTGTAAGCTTTCTACACTGCACACACAGTATTACACAACAATCCTTATTTAAAAATGCATCAAAATCATACTTTGTTTTCCATATCTTAAGGAGTTTCACATTCTCTTTGTCTGGGCTACTCATATACTTTGCATCATCATTCAAACCATCAGATTTTCCATGGATCACACCCATTTTAACGTGTACAGAGTTGTTTCTTTGTAAGGTCTTCTCACAGTGACACAATAGATGCGCACAGTATCACTTTTGCAGCTACACTTTTGCAGCTACTCACAAACTTTCTAGTCGTGGCATATCACTTCTAGATTATTGATCTTGTATTCTGATAAAATACTGGTGTCTTGTCTTCTTACTTAATGTTTCATTCATTTGTAGGGAGCAGAACAGAATTACAAGTGAACGTATTTTCACCTGACTGTTCACTTCACTTCATTCCTTATCAAAACATTAATATTTCAGTAAACTGTAGGGAGCATGAACAGAATTACAAAAGAGACTTTATTTCCCCTGACTGTTGTTCCCACACTTTATCAAAACATTAATATTTGTTGATTCAAAAAGGTATTGATATGCCTTCTACAGGGTTTTTCACAACATATGAGGCTGCTTGAGCACAAGGGCTCGTCAAATGACTTCTATTTGTTACCTGGAAATCTATCAGGCCATATCTTGGTATCAACAAGGGTTAATTTTTTTGTTTGATGTAGGAATATTTATGTGCCCCCCACGGGAATTTCTGCAGTTTACAAGGCTGTCAGGACCTAGGTCCTTTGTTGACAAATCTCCTTTATATGCACCCAGGTATTAGAATGGGACCATACTCCTATATCAAAGGTAAACTACGGATCTATCTACTTATTTTCACTCAGCCTGGATAAAGAAAAATAGAATAGAAACAGATAAACATTCAATTAATCTCTATATTATATGTATGTAATCATATCCCTTAATTCATTAAATCTCTAATCACATTTAGGCCTAAAGGTATAATATAATAAATGGAAATATCTTACCTTGCCCCGAGAGCGGTTTCTTGTGCTGGTACGGTAAGTAGCTCCCTGGGAGGCACTAGTTTAGTGAGCCGGCCTCTGTTAATGTCAAATTTGAGATGGAGGACTTACATTTTTGCTGTACGATTGTCGGTTCACTGGGTTGTTGGCTAGTGCTTTCCAGGAATTTGGACTTCCGGCTCCTCGAAGTACCAAAATGATGGAGACTAATCTGTATTCTCAGACCGTCTCTCGATTCAAGTTAAGACATTTATTGCATATGCAAGAGAAATGGTTCCATGTACGTTCAGGCTTCAAAAATCTATTTCTGCCTGTCATAGGATTACATGCTGATGTCAAGGTTGTTATACACCGTTGAGGGTTTTAGCATATCTCAAACACTACAACCAATTTCTTTACTCAATTGAACTTTCCAATCCTAGAAAAGATGTGAGACGTGCCAATACATATCTGTTACACCATGCTTAAGTAAATCCCCCTCGGACTCAGTTGATTTATATAAAATACCTAAGGGTACTACTGTTTTTGCTGTTGAACATGTGTCATGTAAACCACAAGTTAAATGTTCTCAATTTCTCTATGCTGCCACCAGACTCTTCAGATATACCTACTACACCTCTGACTTCTGGTATGTTATAGTATATGAACATGTTTCCGTTTTCTCTCTATGTTTTAAAGTTTAACCCACATTTTTGATGACAACACTAAGACTGACATTCCTCCTCACCCCAAACATCCACTTTCTCTCCATGTCAAACTGATAAATATATCAATATAGTTAGGTGAGACCAGAAGGGAAGCCACACCCCTTCTCCGTCTCCTCAATTGAGCTCATTGTGAACACACCTCTTTGCCCTATTGACCTCATAGGGACACACGATTGCCCCCTCTTGTAGATCATCACCTACGACCCCGCTGACCCACACCAGATCACCCTCCCTCTATAAGGTGGGACTGCAGGTTTACACCCACACCCGGTATTACCATTCCCCCCACCCTTGAAGCATGCTATAGCCACCTGACCTTCACCCCCACCTAATCTTCAATACAAAACACCCCCCCTCCCCTCCTACCCTACCTTCATTCTATCCCCCCTTTTTTTCTTCCCCCCCCTTTATTTCTTCGTCCACTCCATCCTCTCTGCCTTCCTTCCCTCGGCATGCTACAACCATAACTTTAATACCCCACACTCATCATGACTTCACCTAAAATGAAAACCAACAACCTTTCCCTAAAATTAAGCTCTCTGAATGCCAAAGCCCTAAATATACCAGAAAAACATTCACAAATCTTATCCAGCATGCATAGCATTAAAGCAGACATAGTTTTTCTGCAAGAAACACATTTTCGCTCCAAAACAGTCCCTAATAACTTACAAATAACTTCCCTTTCCATACTCCTATCCAAAAATGTATCCCTCCAAATTTCAGACCCCCTCATAGACAACCAGGGTAGATACATCTTTCTTACGGCACTCTAAAGCCCCGTACACACGAGCGGACTTTTCAACATCCAAAGTCTGACGGAATGATTCCGTCAGACTATTAGATCGTGTGTGGGCTGCAATGGACTTTTGATTCGCAAAAGTCTGACAGACTTTAGAAATGGAACATGCTTCATATTTTTCCGCCAGAACTCTGCCGGACCCAGTTCCTACTGAAAAATTTGCTCGTGTGTGTGCTATTCCGACGGACTAAAACCGACGCTAGGGCAGCTATTGGCTACTGGCTATGAACTTCCTTATTCGAGTCCAGTCGTACGTCATCACGTTCGAATCCGTCGGAGTTTGGTGTGATTGTGTGTGGCCAAGTCCGCTCATTCGAAAAGTCCGTCAGAACTCTGTCGGAACTCCGGCAGAACTCCTTCGGAAGTCTGTCGGACATAAGTCTGGTTGTGTGTACGCGGCATTAGGAACATATAGATCAAGCTGGCAAACATATAGTCCCAACTCAGCTCAAGTGCCAATCTTCCATACCATTGCACGACTACTTTCCAAGAAGGGATCTTAATTCTAGGGGGAGACTTCAAAGTCCCTATAGATCTCCTTTTTGACACTTCATCAGGCACGTCCCATCTACCATATCGAGCAATTAGACAAATTAGGATATGCCTTTAGGATCTCTTAGTTCATGACACCTGGTATACTCTCCACCCAAACGACAAAGATTTCATCTTTTTCTCTATCCCATGAAACAGGTACTCTCGTCCCGACTACCTATTTCTTACACAACAAGATCTGTCTTACCTGAAGGTGGCTACCATAGAACCAATCTAATCTCCAGATTTGAGTGTGGTTGATCTTGTCGAGAAAGGTAGGTGTGACTGAGATAGGATGGTGGTCAGAGGTATCTGACTACCATCCTATCTCAGTCACACTTACCTTTCTCGACAAGATCAACCACACTCAAATCTGGAGATTAGATTCAAACATTCTGACAGACAAAATCAGAGACTCAGAGATTCGTAAATGCCTTGTTGAAAACTTCAACAAGAACAACACCCCCCAATACCTCCAAACTGACCCAATGGGAGGCACACAAATGCGTAGCTTATTTCCCTAGCAGCAGCAATTGGAAAAGAAAGCCAGACTTACAGAATTATTCACTAAGCTCAGAACACTTGAAACGATACATAAACTTAACTCAAAAGTCCTGCATGGAATTTACTGAAACCCACGTGCTCTTACAGTAAGAATTGGGACGCAATCTTAGGAAAAAATACACTCTCTCACAGAAGCTCTTTTATGAATTTGGAAATAAATGTGGCCATCTCTTAGCCCAGGCATTCCGCACGAAAAAAAGCTAAAAAGAAAGTACACCAACTCCACTCCCTTTCTGGTAAGGTACTCATGAAAAATTGGGACATTGCTCAAGAATTTGAAAGATACTGTTCCACCTTATATGACCTTAATGCATCTAACCCCCCCCCCCCCCCAAAGGCATAATAAGATTAAATAATTTCTAGACAAATTTGCCCATAGAGCAATACCAACAGAGGCCACCAAAGAGCTGGAAACTGCAATCACTCTAAAAGAATGGGAACAGGCAATAAAACAATTAAAATCAGGAAAAAGCCCTGGCCCAGACGGCCTACCTGCAGTATACTACAAGACGTTCTCGAAAACACTAAATCCCCCCCTTCTTAAATGCTTTCAACTCCCTTTCTTCGGGAAATCCTCTCACACATGGGTTGCTTGAAGCCCACATAACAGTCAGCCCCAAAGAAAAGAAAGATCCCAAGCATACCGGGAATTATAGGCCAATATCACTACTTAAGGTGGACATCAAGATATTCTGTAAGATAGTAGCATAGTAGCAAACGGGCTTCTCCCACCTATTATCTCCCGAGACCAAGTAGGCTTCAACCTAGGTCTCGAAGCCAGGGACAACACCACCAAGGCAACTTGACCACATGATAACACAAACAAACCAAAAAGGCTTCCTTAGATGCAGAGAAGGCATTTGACAGAGTGTCATGGGACTACATGAGAGCAGTCCTACAAGCCATAGGCATATACCCATATATGGTTAGCCTAATAGTTTCTTTATATGCGATTCCCTCAGCCAAAGTGAAAATCAACAACACTGTTGAATGCCTTCTCCATCCATAATGGGACGAGACAGGGCTGTCTCCTATTCTTTTTGTACTTACTCTTGAACCTTTCCTTCGCAACCTAAAACGCAACCCAAACATACAAGGGGTCCAAGCAGGCAACAGGGACGATAAATATGGTGCATTCGCAGATGACATTCTATTATTCCTCTCATATCCACTTACCACATTACCAGTACTACTAGCAGAATTCCAACACTTCAAAACTATTTAAAACCTTAAAATCAATTTCACCAAATCTTTTTCTCTCAAAATTTCTTTACCACAGCACCTAGTAGACCAGTGCAAAGAAAATGTCCCATTCCACTGGAATCTAGTCTCAATCACATACTTAGGCATACAACTTTCCACCAATCTATCAGATTTAGACATGAAAACCACATGCCAATCCTAAACAAACTGACTTCTGATCTCAAAAACTGGCATAAACCAATATTCTCATGGTTTGGTAGAGTGGCTTGAAAATGAATGCTCTACCTAGACTGCTATACATTCTACAGACGATACCCATACACGTCCCATCAGCATGTTTCAAAACGTATAAAAGTATATGCTCTGGATTTCTCTGGAGTGAACATAAACCCAGAATCCATTTCACACAGCGTACTCGATCCAAACATTTAGAAGGGATAGGTCTCCCAGACCTCTTATTCCGCGTACACACGACCAGACTTTTCGAGGGACTAAGTCTGACAGACTTTCGACGGAGTTCTGACGGAGTTCTGACAGAGTTCTGACGGACTTTCCAAATGAACGGACTTGGCCACACACAATCACACCAAAGTCCGGATTCGAACGTGATGGCGTACGACTGGATTAGAATAAGGAAGTTCATAGCCAGTAGCCAATAGCTGCCCTCGCGTCGGTTTTTGTCTGTCGGACTAGCACACACACGAGCGGATTTCTCAATAGGAACTGGGTCCGGCAGAGTTCTGTTGGAAAAATTTGAAACATGTTCCATTTCTAAAGTCTGTCAGACTTTTGCAAATCAAAAGTCCACTGCAGCCCACAAACGTTCGAATAGTCTGCCGGAATCATTCCGTCAGACTTTTGATGTTGAAAAGTCTGGTCGTGTGTACAGGGCATAAGACTACTATAAAGCTATACACCTCTCCAGAATAATAGACTGGAATGTCCATTCCCCCTACAAAGATTGGGTCTCTCTAGAAGCATCTGCTACCATCCTTCCCCTCGAATCTCTACCATGGACAACTATAAGTCACATCCCAGCGGAAAAATGTCTTCATCCATTAATTGGACCTACTCTACAACGCTTCAATAACGTATGTACTCAAACCACCTTATCATCTATCCACAGGCCTTTAAACTCAATAAAATGAAATCCAGACTTCCCTCTAGGCATGTATCGCAACTTTCTTACAGATCATTGGTCACATGAACAAATTCTAGTCCACCAGTTTTATAACCAAGGGAAATTTCTGTCAACCTCCCACCTAGCTACCCAAATTAAAAAGTCACCCATCCCTCCCTGGACATATTTGTTGCTCACACACTATCTAAGATTCCTTTGAAATACTTTGTATACCCCAAAACCATCTTATATCTACAGCACACACTCTATTTTTTGCTGACCAACAATCCAACTATAGTAAAGCCTGTGAAAACTGGGAAAGAGACCTCTCTCTATCACTTTCAAGAGAAAACTGGGAACAAATTTTTCTGAATATTCATAAAGGATCAATAAATGTGTCCACACAGGAAAATGGATATAAAATCCAATCTAGATGGTACCGCACCCCAGCCATTTTACACAAATTCAAACCTGCTACACCAGAAACATGTTGGAGATGCCAGAAAAAAGAGTCACCCTATTGCACATATGGTGGTCCTGCACCCCCATACAAACTTTCTGGAAAGAGGTACAGTATGTCATATCACCTCTCATGTAACTTATTATGATTTAGAATTGACCCCAGCCCAGTTCCTACTACAGCACTCACGCCTACCACACAAATCTTACCACAAATCTCTAGCAATGCACATGATTAATGCAGCTAAACAGTGCATCCCCCCACACTGGGGCTCTCCCTACATACCCTCAATTAACTGCTTTCTGCCCACCAGCCATCAAATGATGGCTGGGTGGCGCAGCTCTCGTTCTGGGTGGACGTCATATGACGCCTCCCTGAATGACTGCTCTCACGCACCCGTGGGGGTGCTCATCATGGCGATCGTTGGTGTGGTGTGTCAGTCTGACACACCACCACACCGATCGCAGTAGCCTCTGACGGAGGCTCTTTACCACATGATCAGCTGTGTCCAATCACGGCTGTTCGTGATGTAAACAGAAAGAGCCATTGATCTGCTTTTCCTCACTCGCATCTGACAGACGCAAGTAGAGGAAAGTCGATCAGCTGCTCTTCTGACAGGGGGGTCTGTGCTGATTGTTTATCAGCACGGCCCCCCCTCGGATGCCCACCCAGGATCACCAGGATGCTGCCAGGACCACCAGGGATGCCACCACGCTGGACCATTAGGTATGCCACCCTAGACCACCAGGCAGCTGCCAATCAATGGTCAGGCAGCTGCCAATCAGTGCCCATCCCCATTGTCTGCCAGTGCCATCAGTGCCGCATATCAGTGCCCATCAGTGCCACGTCTCAGTGCCCATCAGTGCCCATCAATTCCACCTATCAGTGCCCACCAGTGCCACCCATGAGTGCCCATCAGTGCCGCCTATCAATGTCCATCAGTGCTTCATATCAGTGCCACCCATCAGTGCCGCCTACCTGTGCCCATCATCAGTGCCTGCCAGTGCCCATCAGTGCCACCTCATTGGTGCCACCTTATCAGTGCCCATCAATGCCACCTTATCAGTGCCCATCAGTGAAGGAGAAAACTTACTTATTTACAAGATTTTAATATCAGAAACAAAAGGAAAACTTTTTTTTCAAAAAAAATTTTTATTATTTGTTTAGCAAAAAATAAAAAATGCAGAGGTGATCAAATACCACCAAAATAAAGCTCTATTTGTGGGAACAAAATGATAAAAATTCTGTTTGGGTACAGTGTAGCATGACCGTGCAATTGTCATTTAAACAGCAACAGCACTGAAAGCTGAAAATTGGCTTGGGCAGGAAGGGGTGTAAGTGCATTGTCTTGAAGCAGTTAAGGAATTGTTTAACAGAATCCGTAAGGTTGCAGAAATGGAAGAACTAATTCACATCTCTTGTGACACTCCTACAAAGTTCAGAGCCAAATGGGCATGCTGAATACACTTTCAGACAACCCCAGAGTACTTACGCTTACACAATCTACCCACATAAGGACAAAACTAATCTTAATACACAATCAGTTCCCCAAACGCGGTAGTACCTCTCTGCCAATACCTAAGCTTTGGCTTAGCACTCCCCACCCTTTCAAGGGCTGTCCTCCTCCAACAGGAACTCCACTCGGAGTTGCCTACATTTTATTAGCCACTGAGGAGGGAAGTCAGAGACAGCCTATATTCCTCTCCCTCATATATATTTATTTATTTGTCCCCCCCCCCCCGCACCCTTCTTTCTTTTTCCACCTCTCACATCCCCATCCATGTTCCCACTTTCTATACCCACATCGACCCCCCCCCCCCTCCCCCCAAATACACTTCGCATACGTCACACCGGACCCTCTTAAGAAACCTTACACGTAGAAATCATACTGCAAACCCTTCCTTAATACTAGTCTTGCTCCATCCCCTGAGGATTTCATCAAGACCACTCATTTTACAAAAAGCACTACCCTCAACCCAACACTGACTAAAACATGAAGCAATTCAAAACCAACTTGGGCATTTGCAAATATACCTTGTAGTTCTAAAAAATATTATTACTGTATAACTCATGTTCAAGCCTTCTGTATGTTATTCATATACACAAACAAATAAAAATCTTTTGGGGAAAAAAGCATTTTCACTTGCACTTGCACTTGCTTGAATGATGAAGCTTTACCTTATAAACTAAGCCCTAGAGAAAATTCCCCTGCAAAGTGCAACTTCCCTTGCAAAGAGAACATTCTATTTGCGTTTAGTAAATCAACCTCTGTGTGGGCCAAGCAAAAAGAATCATGTGTGTTCACCCTGGTAATGTTACTCTACTTTTCTGTATGAGGATTTGCAAGGCCGGATGTTTCTCAGCAATGGAGAATGTAGTTGACTGTGGGTGAGTAGAAGAGCAGCATTTGCTTTGAAAAAGACAGACAGATCCCAGTGTTAAACAGGTTTTGGAAGCATTACCTATCAGTCAGTTTGAGCTAATCAAGGGTGGATACGATAGATCCTAAAGCAGTGTTGGTTAACTTGAAAATGATAGCCTCAATTTCGGACCCTGACACTTAGGCCGCGTACACACGCGGGGACTGTTCGCTGAAACTTTGTTCGTCAAACAGTTGCCGCAACAGTCCGCTCAAAATTTGCATGAGCGGACTTGCCCACACACGAGCGGACTGTTTCAGCGAACTGTTTGCCAAACAGTTCGCTCAACTTTTGAAATGAACGGACTCGCCCACGTAAGGCGGAGGCAAGTCCGCCCATTTCGAGCGTGTGTACAGGTAGGCGGGGCCCGCGAAGGAGACGTCGCGGGCACCGCCGCCTGGAATGGACTTAAAGGGGAACCCCAACGCCGAAAAAAATCGGCGTGGGGGTTCCCCCAAAGTCCACAACAGACCCTTGTCCGAGCACGCTACCCGGCCGGCCAGGAAAGGGGGGGCGAGCGAGCGCGCCCCCCCTCCTGAGCCGTACCAGGCCGCGTGCCCTCAACATGGGGGGTGCCTTGGGGAAGGGGGGGCCGCGCGGCCCCCCCACCCCAAAGCACCTTGTCCCCATGTTGATGAGGACAAGGGCCTCTTCCCGACAACCCTGGCCGTTGGTTGTCGGGGTCTGCGGGCGGGGGGCTTATCGGAATCCGGGAGCCCCCTTTAAGAAGGGGGCCCCCGGATACCGGCCCCCCACCCTATGTGAATGAGTATGGGGTACAATGTACCCCTACCCATTCACCTGTAAAATAAAAGTACCCAAAAAAAAAACACAACACACGAGAAAAAATATTTTATTGCACAGCTCCGGGGGTCTTCCGTCTTCGGGGGTCTTCTCGCCGGACTCCTCCGCTATCTTCGTGTAGCTCTTTTGCTAGCGGAGGAGTCCGGCTTTCTTCCTCCCCGCCGCCGGCCTCTTCTCCCGACTTCGGGGGTCTTGTCCCCCTCTTCGGTTCTTCTGCCGGGCCACCGCGCCTTCTTGTAGCTCTTTTGCAGGCGGTGGCCCGGTCTTCTGTCGCCGCCGCCTTCCGTTCTTCTGCCGGGCCACCGCGCCTTCTTATAGCTCTTTTGCAGGCGGTGGCCCGGTCTTCTGTCGCCGCTGTCGCCGTCGCCGTCTTCCGTTCTTCTTCTTCTTCTTGTTCTTCTTCTTCTTCTCCAGGAGATGTTGACACGACGCTCTCTCCGGCCGGAATGCCAGAGCCGCCCTGCGCTGCCACTTATATAGTGCCAATGGGACGGTGTCACATGGTATATGTCACATGGGTTGGTCACATGGGTTGATGTCACATGGTGACCCCGCCCCCTTACGATGTCATAGTCCCCATGTGACATCAACCCATGTGACCAACCCATGTGACATATACCATGTGACACCGCCCCATTGGCACTATATAAGTGGCAGCGCAGGCCTGGTACGGCTCAGGAGGGGGGGCGCGCTCGCTCGCCCCCCTTTCCTGGCCGGCCGGGTAGCGTGCTCGGACAAGGGTCTGTTGTGGACTTTGGGGGTACCCCCACGCCGATTTTTTTCGGCGTTGGGGTTCCCCTTTAAGTCCATTCCAGGCGGCGGAGCCCGCGACGTCTCCGTCGCGGGCCCCGCCTACCTTCACACGCGCTCGAAATGAGCAGACTTTCCTCCGAACGGGAACAGTTTGCTCATTTCGAAAGTGGCCTACACACGGGCGGACTGTTCGCTCAAACAAAGTTTCAGCGGACAGTTTTTCGGAATTTCCGAAAGACTTTGTCCGTCAAACTGTCCGCTGAAACTGTCCGCTGAAAGCCCACACACGGGCGGACTGTCCGCTGAAACACTGTTCAGCGGACAAAGTTGGGCGAACAGTCCGCCCGTGTGTACGCGGCCTCACAGAGGGCCACTCAATAGTATTGCATTTTCACATCTCAACACCCAAAATGTTGGTCCCATTGCATTTTTTGTGGTATATCACTTAAAGTGATTGTAAAGGAAGAAGGTTTTTTTATCTTAACCACTTGCTTATTGGGCATTTAAACCCCCTTCCTGCCCAGGCCAATTTTCAGCTTTCAGCGCTCTCACACTTTGAATGACAATTGCAAGGTCATGCAATACTATACCAAAATTACATCATTTTTTTTCACACAAATAGAGCTTTCTTTGGTGGTATTTAACTGTTTCATAGTTTTTTGTTATAAAAGTTTGAAAACAGATAATTTTTCTTCTTCCTTGGTGTGCGTTGATGAAGCGGCACTGATGGGCATTGATAGGCTGCTCAGATAGGCACTGATGAGGTGGCACTGGTGGGCGCTAATGGGTGGCACTGAAGGGCAGTGATAGGTGGCTCTGGGCATTGATGGGCACTGGTAGGTGACACTAATAGGCAGCGCTGATAGGTGGCACTGATGATGACCCACTGATGGGCACTGGTTGGCAGCACTGATGGGCACTGATAGGTGGCACTGGTGGGCATTGATAGGTGGCACTGGTAGGTGCCACTGGTGGGCACTGGTAAGCGGCACTGATATGCACCTGTAGGTGGCACTGGTGGGCACTGACAGGTGGCACTGGAAGGCACTGCATAGCAGCAGTGCTTCTCCCGGTTTGGGACCGATGTCCCTCTGTCAGAATCTGGGGATCTACTTTTTTCCCCCCTCACGCTGGAAAAAAAAAGCCGATTACCGATCTTCTGTTTACATAACGCGATCAGCTGACATTGACTGACCACGTGGTCAGTGCCGGGGGCGCGCAGACCGCTCATGCACGGGAAGATGTCTATTGATGGCCTCCCGGCAATTAAGGCCATTTGGCTATAGTGTGGGCATTCTTTGCAAAAAAGGGGTTGTAAGAGCAGAAGGGTTTTTCATCTTAATGCATTCTATGCATAAAAAGCCTTCTGTGTGCAGCAGCACCCCCAAATACTTATCTGAGCCCCATCTCTGTCCAGCAATGTCCATAAGTCCCTTGGTCATCCAAGACTCTCCCTACTGATTGGCTGAGACATAGCAGTGGCACCATTGGCTCCAGCGGCTGTCAATCAAAATGGACACATGGAGCTGCAGCTCAGCTTGGGTGCCCCCATAGCAAGCTGCTTGCTGTGGGGGACACTCAACAGGAGAGAGGGGGGCAGGAGCACCAAAGAGGGACCCCGAGAAGAGGAGGATCCAGGCTGCTCTGTGAAAAAACACTGCGCAGGGCAGGTAAGTATAACATGATATTTTTTTTTTTTTAAACAAGACTTTACAATCAATTTTAAGATGAAAAAACCTTCTGTGTGCAGCAGCCCTCCTAATACTTACCTGAGGTCCACCTAGATCTAGCGATGTTGCACAAGAGACTCAGCTGTCCGGACTCTCTCTGAGACAGCAGCGTGGCGCCATTGGGACTCGAACGTTCGAAATCAAAAGTGCTCATTTTAAAGGCTAATATGCAAGATATGCAACAGAACAACACCAGCAATAAGGAGTAGCTTCAGGTGTATACTGTGCAGGAGGCACACAACACCCACTGTAACAGCACTAGGTTCCCAAGCAAAAAGGCACTGTCCCTGCCTATCTTGCTCTTTCCCTGCACGCCAACACACTACACAAGGCTGCCGCGCTGGTGGCCTTATATAGTGTGGGGCGTGTACTAAACCCCCCTGAGCTATAATTGGCCACAGGCATCCTGCCTGTGGCCAATTATGTCTCTCCTCGCTGCCGGCACTGTGATTGGCCAAGCATGTGGGGTCACAGTGCATGCTTGGCCAATCATGAGCCACCAATGCACTACGATGGCGTAGTGCATTGTGGGCCGTTCACAAAATATGGCGCGAATGGTCCACAAAGTTCTCAATTTGCGAACAGACGAACGACCCGTGTTAGAGTCGAAGATGCATTCGAGTCGAACACCGAGCTCATCCCTACTATTAAAGGATAAGTTCACCTTTTTTACAAAAAATAATAATAAATATTGTACCTGCAAAAAATGTGCATTTATCATTTCTTGTTGTAGGAGCCTGTAGAGCATTGCACCAGAGATCAATAGATCACTGATGCCATTCAGGACTCCTGCAGACCTGTCAGTGTATCTGTTTACTTGTACCTGGTATGGACAAGATGACACACTGACGGAAAGAATCAATTAACTACCATGGCTACCATGGCGCTCACTGCACTGTAGTAGTTTATTGAGAACTACAAGCTGACAGCCACTAAGGCTGTTGGGACTTATAGTTTTCCATTCACAGAACACTGCGAATGAACAACGCAGCCAGGCGGGCGGAGCCTGCATTTTTTTTTTTTACATTTTGCCAGCAAGCACAGGGAGAAGATTTCCACTGTCAGAGCAGGGGATCGGGATGAGTGGGTGCTGTTCCTTTCATAACATTTTACACTGAATATGGGTGTAACATGTTATGAAAGGTGTACTTATCTTTTAATATCTCTCCCCCCTTCACATTGGTGGTCACTGGCAGTGGAATTTACTCTACCCCTGCATTGGTGGTAACTGGTAGTAAAATTAACCCCCCCCCCCTTATACTAAATGGAAAAACTGAATAGGATGCATCACTACTGGGGTTACCAGAACATGGAAGGAGGTCCTGATTCCTCTATATAGTTTTTTTTAGTTAAGCCATCCATAAATGGATTGAATTCAAGCAAAATTTTAAAACATGTATGGGCAGGCTGCTTGTACCCAATTTGATTGATTGACTTGGGTACAACCAGCATGTCTGATTTTTCTACATACAGTTACTGCCAGTGGCTATAGTCGCTAGCAGTAACCATTGTATTCTGTTGGCCAGGAATGCTCTCCAGCCCCCCTCCCCCCCCACTGGCAGAATACACTAGCGCAGTGGGAGGCATTTTCCCATCAGCACTGACTGATGGGGGAATGCCTCCCACTGCACTACTGTATTGTGGGGATCTGCAGTAACTTAATTAGGGCTAACACACAATCAGAATAGATAGTTAATAATAACATTGGCAAGTGCTACACACACATATATGTGCAAAGTACATTCTATATAGGATAACAAAATATATAAAGTATTATTTCCTGCTTTTAGTACAATATCCTGTTTCTCGAAAGAACATTATTAACACATACATTAAAGCGGTAGTAAACCCAAAACCAGAATTATAATATATTGTAGCTTGCCAATCCTTAGATGTGATGGCTGCATTTGTTTCCTCCTCTTACGTTTTTTTTCTCTCTGTTTTCACTAGGTGATCTGGCCAGTAATACACCTCCTGTATTAGGCTTCGCTTAGACTTGTGGTTGGGGCTGCAAAAAGGCGCGGTTGAGCCACCTTTTGAAAAACAACGGACTTACTGGCTGGATCACCAGGTGAAAATAGAAGAAAGAAAGCCTAAAAAAAATCAACCATTGCATCTTAGAATTGGTAAGCTCCCTGGCCCTTGAACCTTTACTATTTTAATCAGGGAATCCCCTAAGGTCAGGGGTTTTAGGACTGGGCCACTGGAAGAAAAGTTGTCCCTATATGCAGATAATGCTCTTTGTACTTGCAGGATGCAAGCCCCTCCTTAATAGTGGCCCTGGAGTTATTTGACACCTTTGGAACATATTCTAGTATCTGCATTAACTGGTCCAAATCGATCTCAGATGGTGGCTTCTCCTTTAAGATGGGTGAATGAGTATGGGTATTTAGGTGTGCTGGTGACTCGGGATCTATCTGCCTTCTCAACCAGCAATCTCTAGCCCCTACTTTTGCTACTCCGGGACAGGTGTGCCTCCTAGTCCAGTCTCCCACTTACTCTTTCGGGGCACATTAGTCTCCTTAAAATAACGCTCTTACCAAAGTTTACCTATGTCCTCAGAAACTGCCCAGTTTTTGTGCCAGGAGTGTTCTTTCTGGACAGTGATCACTGTGTGGGGCCCTTGCCCGACTAGCGGACTCTATCTTGTGTCTTCCATCCCTTTGGAGGTTTTTAGCATTGCCTAACTCAAACTATTGGGAAGCTGCCTTTTTGGGCTTTTTTTCTGAGATTCTTAACCTAGTTTATAGAGGGCATAGAGCCTACCCTGTATTACTGGGCCCCACTCAAGCCACACTGAGGGTCTGGGCAGTGTCTAGGCATCCTTCAACCTAACCAGTGGTTGCTTGCGAAGGCCC
Source organism: Lithobates pipiens (assembly GCF_037356315.1). Taxonomy (NCBI): domain Eukaryota; kingdom Metazoa; phylum Chordata; class Amphibia; order Anura; family Ranidae; genus Lithobates; species Lithobates pipiens. The sequence continues at coordinate 16,464,402 of NW_027507787.1, forward strand.
AGTGGGGGAACCCTACTTTGGCCCACTTCTGTACTGTTCTGGACACTCGGGTGTGGGCAAGGTTTGGTGTTAAGACATTGAGTGCCTTTTCCCAACTCTTTCAGTTGTTTCGGCTGCCAGGTTGGATGTTATTCTGCCCTTGGAAGTATGGCAATGTGTCGTGAATAGCTGGGTCTCCTCATCGAGGGGATGTGATGTTCCAGTGACTCTCTCCCCCTCCTTCTTGCGTCCCCTGACTGTTGAGTCCCATGCCCTGACTGTTGAGTCCCATGCCCTTCCCCCTTCCCCTTCTACCCTCTCCTCCACCCCTTCCTATTGTTTAATTCTTTTGCCAAGTTGTTTTTCCAACACTGTTGTGATTTGTTGGACTTTGTATTGGTTGTACTACCAAGCATTGTGTGATTTGCCATACCAAACTTTTTTTTTCTTTTTTTTACTATTTTGAAATGCCCCGTTTTTATATTTCAAAAAAATCTATTTATTTTGGGTGAAAAAAATCATTCACACTCCAAAGACATGCTGGTAGGTTAATTAGCTTCTGTCTAAATTGGTCCTAATATATGAATATGGTTAGGGACCTTAGATTCTAAGCTCCTTGAGGGTAGGGACTGACGTGAATGTATAATGTATATGTAAAGCGCTGCGTAAATTGATGGTGATATATAAGTATCTTAATAATAATAATAATAATAATTCTTGTTTGGAAAAAAAAAATCGGTAAGCTACAATATAATTAATGTTTGTTTTTGGATTTATTACTAATTTAATTGGTTGCTATAGGTAGCTAAACACAGCACATCCTCTTTGCTGTTTGCACCTTTATGCTGAGATGTTTCTTATCTGATTGGTGGCCGGATGACCAATATTTCTTTGCCTCAGTCAGCCTAAGTGTCCTTGGTTTATTCCCTGTGCTATGGTTAAAAAATAATTTAGATGCTGGCAAGCATAAAGCAATAAAGCATTTTATTATGTGTGATTCAATGTATGTCACCTATTTATTAAAATTACCCTGTGGTTTGTTTTACAATGGAAAACTGTTCAGATAATGATGGTATAGAACACTTTGGGATTTAAAACATAAAAGGTGCTATAAAAACCTATGAAAAATATGAGAAAAAAAAAAGATTGCTGTTAAATGGGCCTATATAAAGTTGGAACTTTTGAAGCTGCCAAGTTTGGTCTTGATATTTATTGGACATATTACATCATTGTGGAGTGCAGTGTACATATTTTGAATTTTAATTTAGATTTTAACGATACAGAATAAAATAATGTAAAGCCAATTGTTGTAATATTACATGAATCATGGAAAGTTCAGCCTACAGTGGAGTAAATATCTTACATGGAGAATATAGTTATGCCTTGTATGTATTTAGGTTTTGCTATTTACATTATAGTGATTAGGATGTTTTGGTTGGACGGTGTAGGCAGAGATGTGCAATTCAAGTCTTCTAGGGATGCCTGCAAGCCTGCATATTAGGGGAAGGTACAATCCTACTTTTCCTTTTTTTAAAGCATTCCTGTAACACTGTGAAAATTGCTTTTTACTTTTTAAAATTCATGTGACAAGAAAAGAACAATGGCAGAAAGTTGTGTAGAAAACACATGAAGCTCTCTACGCCCGACTGTGCCTAAATATTGTGGAGAGAATGCCAGTATAACGATGCTCATAATGAATTTTTCTGTTACAGTATACTAATCTGAAAATTATTAGATTTGCCTAGAACAAGGCTCGACAAATCCCAGATGCCAGGTCGCCACGGGGACTAGATATTGCGTCCTGGCACCTGGGCTTTTGTCAGCCCATTAACAGTTGCAAGGATGGGCAACTTGTATTACCCGATGCCTGAAACATGCAGTTCTGAGTGGCAGGCAGGTAGTTTTTTTTCTCTACATTTGGCCCTGCTGCGTGTACCGGCAGCAGGGCTCACTTGTCAGGTGGAAGCATTCGGGGGGTTTCCGCTGCCACCCAATGTCTTTCACACACACATGAGTAAAGTGCCCCCCCTCCCGTGCATGCCCCCTGCTATGTATCCTGAGCTCCGCTTGGCGTAGCGGGCATAGCATAGTGGGTGCCACAGGGTAGAGGGCAGGGAGGAGAGTGGACACATCTCAAATTAAGTCACTTCTGGGTTCCCGTGACATTTATACAGGCCAGCATGGCCAGGAAAGAATTAAAGTAGTGCGATATGCACTGCGTTACATTCAGTGGAGCACAGGGGAGACATTCAAGGTCTTTTAGACTCTGCAGGTCTCAAAGAGAACTTGTCACCAAAAAATCCTCACATAGGGGACTTTTTGTCCCTTATGTGATGAAAAAAAAAATATTAAAGGGTAACTCCACTTTTGTAGAAAGAAATATGACCAAATAAAGAAAAATGAATATAGCATATACAGTTGCGGCACAAGTCATATTGTAATTGAATGTCCTTTTCAATCTGCAGTTTTTGGTAAAATACAATGCAATATGGCAACCATAGGCTTGTGCAGGGGGTATCCCGGGTATGCCTGGGCACACCCTAATCACTGGTGCCCATAAGCATATGGCTCTGTGTGCAGGTTCTCTTTCAGCACCTCCAAATTCACAGTCCATGTTTGGGTGTCTAAGGATTTTTTTAATCACTTCTCTAAAATAATCAGCCTGGTATATGTAAGGCAGGGGACTTTTCATTTAATTTGTGCAGGGATACAGCAGCTCGGAGCCACAGAATTTGATACTTCAATAGTTCCGGCTGCAGAGGTCAGGGTTGCCACTTACATTGAATTGAGAAGCGTCCCTTCATTCCTCTTTGGGGTGCACACCCTAAGGCAATAGGCTATGCACACCTATGATGGCAACCTGGAGGTATACAGAACGCCCTCCAGATATGTCATTTCCTGCTTGTGTGAGTGGCTCACTGATTTTCCCAGAGGTCTACACTAAGATACAAATCAGATTTTGATCATCCCCTGCAATAAAATTTTTATTTTTGGTAAGATACGCTCAACGGGAAATCACATGTAAGTGATACAGACCCTGCAGCTTGTCTCATTAGTGCCCTGCCTGTGCAGCAACTAATTGATGATTGTAAAACCACTCCTATACATGTTCACTGTGCCCATGGACACAGAGAAATAAACAGCTATTCCTTCAGAATAAAAAAAGGTAGGAACCTACGACAAAGTTTGTTAAAATACCTGCAATGTACATAGATCACCTCAACCATAGTTACACCCGATCCCATAAACACCACCCCCACATATACGTACTTGGGATGCCTACACATGAAAACCTCAATTGTGATACACATGTTACATATAACAGCACACACCGGAATGAAATCAATAATTCTAGCACCAGACCTCCTCAGTAACACTAAACTGATGACCTATAGGGGGCTTTTAAAGCATCGCTTATAGAAAATGTAGGGTACTTAAGTTTGTTGCCATTTCACATGCACACGCAAACTTGAGGTTTGACATGTTGGGTATCTATTTACTCGGTGCAACCTCCTCTTTTATATTTTACCAAAATATTGGGTAGTTTATTGCATTTTATGCCCTAAAATTAACTTTAGTTTTTTTTCTGAAATGTTGCGTTTTCCTAGACCTTTGTGGCAATATCATGTGACATCCCTTGACATTATCTAGTGAGAAAGCTGTCTCATTCAGTAGCACTGTACATTTTTAAATAAAATAAAAGCCATAAATTACTTATAATTGCCTTCCTCTTTTATTTTATTCTGACATTGTATACTCTGAATAAAAAATAAGCTTTGTTAGTTAAAAAAAACTGGCTCCTAACTTTTTTAGCTGGCTCCTAGATTCAATGCAAAATTGTCAAGCCCAGGCCAAAAATTTTATTGTCTGCTTACTGAATTGCTGCCAAGTGCAATATTGTTGTAAATAATTTTGATTTTAAAATTATCTTTCTGCTGCTGTCATAATGGTTTTCTAAACCTGCCAAAAAAGAAAATGTTTATTCACATTTAGTAAAAGTCTGTTTTTACCAGAAGTCTGTACAGAGCTGGAAGTCAAATTAGAGGCATGCATTGCAATTGGTTTTCTATTTTGTAAGACTCTTTATTGTTAAAGGAATGCAGAGAGCTCTCTCTTCTTATTGTATTAGTGAGATTGCTAAGGTGGTACTAATGGAGACAGACACTCTATTTTCATGTAGCAATTAAAAAAAAAATATTTTGTAAGACTAGTCTGTAGTTGCACTAAGAAGCACAATAAAAAACAGGTTGAACTCAAGGGAGATGTGAGTTCATTGGACTTCCTGACTGTAGAACGTTTTTGAAGAGCATTAGCAATAGAAATATACTTTTTATGCTGCCTGGAGTTACTTGGAAACAACTTGTATCATACACAGAGGTTCTCTTGGGTCTACCAATGGATACATTTCCACACTTGTGTTCAAAGCTCTCCTCATTTGCAGCAGCTGGTAAGAGGTATTATTTTTACTGGTGGTGTGAATGAATGAATGAAATACTTGTATAGCACACAATGTGAACTGAATTGCCTCTCAATTCAAATCGTGTCTCAATTATTATTTATTACAACAAATACAGCAGAAGCAGTTAGGCTCACTTGGCTACTTAATGGCTTCAGCAAGAAGATTGATTGTAAATTGCACTGGCTTCCACCCTAAACTGGAATATCAATGTTGGACAGACACCTTTAAAACATTAAGTGTTTAGGGACAATTTTACATTATTACAATAAATATATCAATAGTTTTAAAGGGAATGTATATTCTTTTCAATTACCATTTTTCTTTAAATACAGTATGTAAAGACATCAGCTTCACACAAAAAAAATATATTAGTGTGTGTGTGTGTATGTGTTAATGCCTTGAAGACCTTATATAAATATGTACCCAGGGACAGCCATAATTGCTGGCTACGCTTCCCATTTGTCAGTGCTTTTGATTTTTACTCCCATGGTTGTGCTTTACTTTTTTTTCCCACAATGCGTGTCTATGAGAACGCTGGCTTATTGAAAACAATGCATTCAACAATGTGTTGCTAAGAATTTAAGCTCTCGTTGTAATGAATAATCTAATCTACTAAAAAATAACTTTAGGGTAAATACTGCAATAATAAGTCAAAAATTGTGCTAATAAATACTTCCTTTAGGCTGTGTTCACACCTATGCGAATTGGATGTGGGATTCTCTGCATCTAATTTGCAATGCAGGAGAATGTGACCGTCTCTCTATGGATCAGGATAACATATCTTCGCAGCAGCTTGCACAGAAATGCTATGCCTCTTTGGCTCTGTTTCAAGGCCAAATTCAGGCAAATATTTGTCCCTGATTTGTCCCAAAATGGAGAACAGGGACGCACATCGTTCCCGTGCGATCCACGGGCATCTTAGTTGTGAACACAGTCTGAAAGAGGGCTTGAACTGCAGAAGCTGTGCCCCAAATGCAAGCAAAGGGCAAAACACTAGTCAGCATTATTGCATATGACTTGCTGTATCTTAATCTACGCTTTGTCTATGTCTTTGTGTGCAGATATAATTTTGTTAGAGGCAGTGCTTTTCTTTCTCAAGTTAGTGGTGTCCCCTGATTACTGGTGGGGAATACACAAGAAGATGCAATATATGTGCAGTAAGTATCATGCGTGAATCATAGCTCCATAGAAACATAGCTCCATAAAATGCACTGCAGGTCCTCAGTTACAAATTCATCTCCAGCAATCAGCACAGTAGTGACATTGTCAAATAATACTCAAAATCTTTTGAGCAAAGCAATTGTAGGCAACAGTGCCTCTTACACAACAGGTACAGAGCTTTGAGGCTGTAGACATCTAGGCATATGAAGTGGACTGGTATTTTTCAGGAGGAACATAAAATAAAAAAAGGCAAAACATTAGGGTACTGCTTAGGCACAATTAACATTTCTAGATCTTCCCTACAACACAGCAAATCTTTACTTTTTTAAATTCTTTAAGTTTTTGGGATCATACAGAAATCTGCAATTCAAACATTCCACAAAGAAGGGTTATACCAGCATCTGGTAGTATCCAACAACAATAATGACGAGTGGATGCAGTAGAGCAAGTTATTCCTACTATAATCAATGGATATTCAGAGGTGCAAACAACCATTACTGATCATCACATTCAATTACAGGCCATTTGGTCTCATATGGACGATATGGAGGACTGTCAGAGATGGAATAATATTCATCTTAGGGGTGCCCCAGAGGATATAGGTCAAGAAGCACTAACACCCCTGGTCGAGGAAGTTTTTAACACTCTCCTAGGTAAGCCAGCTATGGATCATATTGAAATTGACAGGGTCCATCGTATACCAGGCTCATTAAATCCTTCCATTCCCCAACCTAGAGATGTGTTATGCAGGGTACACTTCTATAAATGCAAGGAGGAACTCTTAAATAAAGCATGAACTCATGGTCCCATAGACTTAAACGGTGCACAAATTATGCTTTATTCTGAATTACGAACTCTTGCCAAACAGAAATCTCTACGCCCCTTAACTAGAGCTCTAGTGGAGGCTGAAATAACATATAGTTGGAGGTACCCATTTCATCATTTGGCTCATAAAAATGGCAGTGCCTATACACTTCGATCGTCAGTGAACCTTCCTGTTTTTTCTAAAAACCTGGGTATCCCACTAGTGGAACTGGATCCATGGCCCAACCCTCTTATTCCACAAATATCCAAGTTTCCTGTATGGGAGTCATGGATTCCAGCAAGATCCCCAAAACATTGGCAAAATAAATGAAATAGTTATATAACTAACAGAGTGAAGAAATGACTTTATATACTTATTGACCAACTATGAGTGCATCCAACCCCTTTTTTGTTTCTTTCCCTTTTTTCTTTTCCTTTTCCCCTTGTCTTTTCCTTTGTGATATGTAACTAGCGATATGAGAGACTTTATTGCTGAATACTAGCTATACAAGGCCTAATGTGGCTAGGTGATATGATATATATATATATATATATATATATATATATATATATATATAAAATTTTATTTTTTTAGGGGGGGGGGTGGCGATTGTGGCTCGCACAGCAGGAATAGGGTGATGTGTCTCTGGCCATACTCCGAGGCTGGGTCGAGGATAATGGGGCTTGACTCACTCCTTGTGGGTGGCTAGAGTGCACTTGACCCCACCCTGAGGGGCGTATTGGTAAACAATGTGAGACCAGCTTTACCAGATCAAGAATATAGAAAATATGTGTAACGCAGGGGTTTGTCAGAATAACCAATATGAACAATGTGATGCTCCTTAAGTAAGGGAATGTTTCCCTCTAGTGTCTTTGTTTATGCTATTGCAGTCAATACATTTTCCTTCAATGCTTGAGAGACAGCGGTGCAATGCATTGTGGATTGGGTAGTTCAATGAGGAACTACTTACCCACAATGCTCACTTACCTGCCCACAAGACCATGTTAAAGAACTGCATGCTGGGTAGGATAATAAAAGGAACAGAGCAGCCATGCTCTGCCTCTTCCTCCTGGGACGCCATTGAGGACCTACCTGCAGGGAGCTGTGAGTGTGTGACTGCGGCCTGGTTGCGTTGAGTGGAATCACGAGGCCTCTACAGAGTTCTGGAGCACAGCTGTGCTGGAATCAATGTGTAGATGGATCAGAGCACCAGAGATAAAGCAAAGGTTCCTGCATTACAGTAACCGGTCGTCTGAAGGAGCAGCACCAGTTTGTAGCGGGACTGAACAACCGGAATCAGAACAGGACAAGCGTCTGGGCCCTGTGTGGTGAGCCGGCCCTGGCCCATATTGTTATAACACTTTAATTACTACACAAACTAGTTTCAGAAGGCTGGTGGGACCCGTAATCCCACAGGAGGGTTTTCACTTGATTAAACTATGTACAATGAGGCCTCAGAATTTGTTTTACTCTAACACCAAGTGAATGTGGCATTGCCCTCTTTAGCATATAGAAAAATTCCACCAGTAGTTTAGATAACCTATACATAATCTTTACTGGATTACAAATACTGCAGTTTAAAGGCTAGCTGAAGAAAGAAGATCAAAGACTTTACTGTTCACCATAAAGCGCTTCTTACTTTTCCTTGTGCACTCTGAGGACTGTAGTGCAACCTAGGGGGAGCCCTTGAGCATATGACATAAATATATGTGTTATATTACACTGCTTTATTGTACTTTATAGCATATTGCACGTTCCGGTGTGTGGGTATGCTCTGAGGAGGAAGGGGAATCTGCTCAATAGAAAGGATCTACCATATTGAGATCAGATTCCACTCTTAGCCTGTCTGCATATACTCTCCAGTGAATACTGAGTTTGGGCGTTCACATACATTTTGATTATTATTATTGCTGTCAATTCTTTAATCAGAATGACCACTGTTACTAACGTGTTTAACCAAATTACACAAGTAAACTGTTTGTGGTTAAATAACAACCTGTGTGAGATTCTATCTTTTATCATAGCCGAAGAAGTGGAGGATTCACGGGTAATGGTAAATCGCAGTATATTGTGTTACAATTGTGTTGCTCTTTATCATTGGGTCTCACACAAACATTACTACACAGTTGTGCCTAGGGGCTGAGCTTATATTCTGGGGTTGACAGGCAGAGTGTAGACCCAAAACAAATATCAGCAGCTCCTTAGGGGGTCAGTGCTACATATGTTTTGGATAAAATATGTCTATGGCAGGCTGAACAAGACTGGGGACAGGGGGAGCCCAAATAGGTTGCTGGACTTCTCTTTTTTTTCTTCTTTTTTGTGTTTTTTTTTCCTCCTTCCTCCATTGGGAGCACACCCGACTATGTGGTCTGAGCGTGTGGAATATATTTTTTTCTCTTTTTTTTTATCTACCCAATGGATTTGGTACTATATTGAGCAGGTACAGATCCTCACTGAAACACTGCGACACATGGGTCTGTGGTGATATCCATCGTACCTCTTCGTCTGATAGGAGGGTTGCTCTTTTCTTTTCCTTCCCTTTCTTTCTATTTTTTTCTTTATCTTGTAGTTTTTTTGTGTATGCATGTTAGATTATTTGTTGTGTCTTTCTGGGGAGCTGGCTCTGTGACCAGATATCATATACCGGGCATATCTAAGTTCTACCTATACCCCCCATGAAGACTCTCAGATTTGGATCTCTGAAAGTCAGAGGTCTGAATACGCACAGAAAAGATCACAGATAATATATGATATGCATAAACAAAAGGTAAACATTATTTTTCTACAGGAAACTCATTTAAAATCCTCATCAGTTCCTAGAATGCCTACTAGAAATGACTCTTCGTGGTTTTTGAGCCATAATCAAAGAGGTAAATCGAGAGGTGTGGTGATTGGCATACATTCCTCTACTCCAGTCTCCGATGTTCAAGAGTTGATTGACCCTGAGGGTAGATACTTGTTTGTTAAATGTAAAATGTTTTCATAATCATTTACACTAGCTAATATATATGCACCAAATCAAGGAAAAGCTATTATGCTGGCCACAGTTTTAGGGAAACTCAGATTTCCAGGAATGAGCTTTAATCCTAGGAGGGGATCTAAATATAACCATTGACCCTGCCATGGACACCTCGACGGATAACTCACACATCTCATATGTTTGTTTAAATAGGCTGAATCGGATGCTTCATTTTTCACAACCAATGGATGTTTGGCGTGTTTTACATCCTGTGTATAAAGATTACATGTGCTACTCTGCTGCCCATAACACTTACAGTAGGATAGATTACTTCTTGGTCTCTTGTCACCTATTGGATTGGGAGCCATGGTCCGAGAGAGGTATACAAAAGTGGTCAGATTATTTTCCACTATTTTTCTCGGTGGAGGTCCCAATTACTATAAAATCTAAATTTTCATGGAGACTAAATGAGAACCTATTATAAAATCTGCTGACAACAGAGGCCATGGTGGAGACAATTTCAGCTTTCTTCAGTGATCATAAAGAGGACACAACAGCTTCACCCATAAAGTGGGAAGCATTAAAGTGTTTCTTGAGGGGAATATTGAACTCACATGGCATGAGATTGAAGAGAGAAAGGGTTTCCACCATGGCCTCCCTGTTGGAAGAGATTCATCAACTAGAATTGAAATATAAAGAAAACCTAGAGGCTTCTACCTTTCAATCCCTTCAACGGAAGAGATCTCAATTGTATTCCTTGCTTGATCAGGCCTTTGTGAAACGTAAGGAATGCGCGCAACATTGTCTCTATGAACATGGAAATAAGTGTAGTAAAGCCCCTGCATGCTCAGTTTCCAAGAAACAGTCCAGATGTTATATCCCTAAGGTGAGTTGCCCCAGCAGGGCCTTGTATGTGCTACTGAACAAATAGCTTCTACTTTTTATGATTACTATTCCTCATTATACAATTTAAAGGATTCTAGTACATCAACACCAGACAATTTTAGCTGTCCTCAACTTTATTAGTATATCCAGAATACAGGTTTACCTAACGTGTTGGAGGAGAAGACAAAGAGCCTCCTGATTCCCTTTTCAGTTTCAGAAGACACGGAGGCCATCAAATGTTTGAAACAAGGTAAAAGCCCAGGGCCTGATGGATTTCCAGGTATATTTTATAAACAATTTGGAGATATCATTAGTCCAGCCCTGTGTAATTTCATATAATGAAATCAAATCAGATTTCCCATTTACTAAACAGGCACAAGAGGCACATATCACTCTCATAGCAAAACCTGAAAAGGACCTTACACCGTGTTCTAGCTATAGGCCCATTTCTCTGATAAATGTGGATTTAAAAATGTATGCTAAATTATTGGCTGCACCTCTACAAAATGTTATTTCATCTTTAATAGGGTTAGATCAGGTGGGATTTGTAATAAACAGGGAAGCTTGGGATAATATTCTAAAGACAAGATTCCTAAAACAATATGCTCGGAGATTAAATTGCCCACTTTGACTTTTATCTCTAAACACGGAGAAGGCTTTTGATCGCTTGGATTGGAAAGTTATGGTAGCAAAGAACATTAAAGAACTGAATGCATATCTTGATGAGTATCATTATTATTTGTACTATATGCACTAAATAATTTTTTGGTCACTTGATTACATGTTTCCATTCACATGGTCACGTGTTTGAGCGCTACACATTTTTCACTTATTGCTTTGAACTTTGAGTGTTAGCTGCTTTTGTATTCTTAATATTGTTTGTACTTTTGGTTTAGCGCAGTATTTTCCCCTCCTTTCTTTACTACTTTATCCTGACACATTATTACTGCAGCTACCACACATCATCTTTCACTATGGATGTTTTTGAATATAGGACCAACCGGTCATTTAACACCAATGGAGTGTTTTTTGTCAATGATACTGACACTGAAATTAGTGTGAGGCTCAAGAACGTTATGATCTTTGAACTGCATTTGCAGTGGGACATTGCATTCTTAGAGCAGAACATTAAGAAAAATATGCTCCCGAGAGGCCTACGTTGGGATGTCTTCCCACAACAAGGGGACACTGACCTTGAACCGTGGTTCAGATATTTTCATGAGACGGGCACCAAACTTATCAGCTTTTTGGTTGCGAGGAAACAAGCAAGACTAACCACATTGGACAAAGAAATTAGAGATCTTAAGGATAAATTAACACCCTCCTGCGGGACACCTGAGTATGCTTCTATCTCCACCAACTTGAAGATCCTTCTTGAAAAAGAATAAAGGGACCAGAGGAACAAGAAGCAAAAGTAGTATAATCGAGATGTTTCCAATTATAAATCTAATCTGATTTTTAATTGGCAGAAAAAGATCGCCTTGGGGAGCGATATAGGAGCTACTGCTCCTCCTATGGAAATTTCAGAACGATTGTTCAGAACCCTGACAGGAGGTTGATTTACGATCCTCCACCTCCTTTAAATTCAGGATTTGTGGACAATAGGGATGTCGTTCTTACCTCTAAAAATAGGACCCAGAGTGTGTACTACTGGGGAGACTCTAATAGGGGGGACATCCTTCTAACCATAGGGGTAAAGGTCACAATACCAGAGGTAAAGGCAACCACGGTGGATAAACCAGAGAGACCAATGGTGACCACTCTGGTGGACCACCTAGACCATGGCATAATGAGAGATCTGGGTACAGGGGAGATAGCTATGTTCATGGCACTCCTGTACGTATGGACAACCGCTATGGCCCTCTTCGTAATGATGCTCCTTATGATACCTATTATGACCGATACCATTATAACAATAGGGACGAGGGAGATTAAATGAGGACACCATATAACTATCCTGGACTGTCCCAATCCTCTGGATCATATGTTATTTAGCCTATCTGGAAATGGGACTATAAGAACTTTTTCCACTTCTCATGCTCTCGTCCCATGGAATATGCTGTACATCCTATTGTGTTTTAACAGCACAATTTGTGTTTTAATTCCTTTTTCCATTTCACATTATTTCACTTGTGTGTACTGATTGTTTTGACATTTACTATATCTTGATGAGTATCATTATTTGTACTATGTGCACTAAATCATTTTTTGATCACTTGATTACATGTTTCCATTCACACATATTTTTCACTTATTGCGTTGAATTTTGTTTGAGTGTTAGCTGCTTTTGTATTCTTAATATTGTTTGTACTTTTGGTTTAGCGCAGTATTATTCCCTCCTTTTTTACCAATTAAAGAGAATGGAGGAAATAGCTGCAAGCATATAGGGACGCCACCATAAGTTTAGGGAATTGTGCTCACCTTGGATTGAATTTTTGAGCTCGGAAATGCTGAGATCCTATCTTTGAAATTATAACTATACATGCACAGGACTTGGATTTGGATTTTGCTTGGGTGACTAGCCTGATGGTCGGGAGAAGGAGCTCCCCAGCTCATTGTTTTTGTATGTATGTCCATGTCTGTGTGGATATGTGTGAATGGATGTCTTTTTTTTTTTTTCCTTTTTTTTTTTTTTTTTTTTTTTCCTTTCCTTTTCTCTTTTCCTCTCTATGGGGCAGACATCGGTTTTTTGAGGATCACTTGACAGCAGAAAGTAGCTATATGGAAGAACAGGTAAAAAATACCTAAATATATGAATTTTCTTCTTCTTTTTTTTTTTTTTCCTTTTTCTCCTGTTTTTCCTTTTTTTTTTCTTACCTAGTTTAGATGAGTAGGCCTAAAGGAAGAATCTGAGCTATGGATTAATAATAAAAGTATAAAGGTATATGGGAATATAATATATTTGTGCTATGAGTGGAACTTGTGTAAAGACAAAATACTTAATAAAATATGACTGTTTAAAAAAACAACAATAATGAGGTAATACAGAAATGTGGCTGGTGAATACACAGACCCTTCTATATAACAATCCCTAAATTACCCAGATATCATATGCAGGAGAAAAAATTACAATTGGACAAGGTTTTTCTTGAACAATCCCTTTAAACAAGGAAACATTCTTCAAGCACATAGGAATAAATGGGCGTACCAATGGGATATGAGCACCCACCTGGGCAAACAATATACACCAAATCTTCACTTCTTTCATTTGGTTTGACTATAAACTGTTAATAATCAAGAGCTCTCTTGATTTGGGAAATGTAAAGGCATCCACTCGAGCTTACCTTTAGCATAGTATCCTTTGCTGTTATCTGTATAGTAGTGAACTGGTAAACATTTAAATGTTTATTCAAAGGTATTTGAAACAATACAATATTATACTTTCTGTCCTGCTCGCCTGTCTTTTTACCAGTAGGTCATTGCCTTATCTTGACCGCTCAAAAGCCAGTTTAAACACTAAATTAAGCAAAAAGTGTGAAGACAGAAGGTATCTGTCTATGGAACATTCCTCTTGATAAACTCAGCAAACAACATTTCTGCTATGTCAGTTACACTCAAGAATATAACTATATAAATGTAATTTTAATAAACCCTAAATGTAGTCCTAAATTTAAAAAAAATTCAAATGTGTGATTCAAAAATGCATTAGGTATTAGGCCTCTTTCACATGGGTGTTCTGTTTTCTTTATCCGTTCATTTTTTTTATTAGAAAATCGGATAAAAATTGATCCAGACTTTAGTTTTTACATCCATTGTGTACATCCGTTTTTACATTTTTGGAACAATTAGAATTCAAATCGTTCAAAAGTTGATTGACCAATCCGAATTCTAGTTGAAGAATAACTGGTTGCTATAGAGAGGGCCGGCAAGCCAGCCGCCGTGTCCTAAACAACCGATGACTCATCAGCTGTCAGCAGGGTTCTCTGCTGACAGCTGAATGTAAACAAAACAATTACAGGCAATTAAAAATTCTGAAAAAAAAACGCATGGGGGCCCCCCATCCATACCAGTCTCTGCCCCCCATCATGATTGACTGTGGATCTATACCAGGGGACCTTTTTGTTTTTATTTTAGTTTTTTTTAATAAAGGTCTTGTGTTGTGTCTTTATTTACTTTTGACACTTTTTGGCAAATGAGTAGGGGGGAGGGGCTGGGATCTGGGGGCCCCCTTGTTACATTTTTTGTTTTTTTAATAAAGGACTTGTCAAAAACTGCCTGCTGTGTTTTTTTTACACTACCCCGTGCTCATTTACATATTGGGGTAGCCGGGATCTGGGGGCACCCTTAAAGGGGGCTTTCAGATTTCGATAAGCCTCCTGCCTGCAGACCCCCACAATCAGCGGCCAGGGTTGTGGGGAAGACACCCTTATCCCCATCAACATGTGGACAAGGTGCTTTGGGGGCACCCAAAAGCACCCTACATGTTGAAGGCATGTGGCCTAGTATGGTTCATCCTCCCCCTTCCCTCGCCTGCTGGGCTGCTTGCTCGTATAAGGGTTTGGTATGGATTTTATGGGGTTCCCATGCCATTTTTTTTTTCAGTTTTGGTGTATGGTTCCTCTTAAAATCCCTACCAGACCAGAAGGGCCTTGAATAGATAGGGGGTGACCCCCACACAGGTTTTTTCTGAATTTTTAATTGCCGGCAATTGTTTTGTTTACATTTGCTGACAGCTGATGAGTCATCGATTGCTAAAGTGGAGGGCCACCCTGAAAAAAGAAAATACATTAAAAATTAGGAAAAAATCATTAAAAAACATTTTTTTTTTTACTTGCCAGAAATGCCTGTTGCTAGGCACATCATCCTAATCTGCCTCTTCATCCTCTGCGGAGATCTTCTTTCTTCTCTCCTCCGTGTGGCGTCTTCTGGGTAATGGGTCGCGCTGTGTTCTGGGAGTGCGTCCCATTCACAAAGCGCTGCGCGACTCGCGTATGCGCAGTAGGAAATGGGCAGTGAAGCCGCAAGGCTCCACTGCCCGTTTCCCTTACCCAAAATGGCGGCACCGGGACCCGAGACCGAGGGACAGGTCAGCCTCGGGCGGCCGACATCGCGGGCGCCCTGGACAGGTAAGTCTACTTATTAAAAGTCAGCAGCTACAGTGTTTGCAGCTGCTGACTTTTACATTTTTTTTTTCAAAACCGGCCCTCCTCTTTAAGGAAGCAGCAACCTTAGCGACCAACTATTTTTTAAATAGAATTAGTATTGGTCGATCAATTTTGGACTAATTTGAATTCGAATTGTGAAAACAAATGTACACAATGGATGTAAAAACTCCAGATCTTTTTGTACCAAAGTCCCAGGGCCCCTGAAGCCCAATGGTGACCCCCAGAGTTAAGGACAGCTGACAGTGTCAGTGTAGAGTGGGTTACAAGGCATGGTGAGTGTAATGCAAGATGAATAGTTGGGCGCCAAAAATTTTTTTCGTGCAAAGAAATGTATTGTCTCTTAAACAGAACTGTGGGAGAGAGGGTTAGGGCTAGGACACCCTTAGGCATATGCAATGTTAATTGGCAAACTCCAAGACATCTATAGGTAGACAGCTATACAGGTGAAGGCCTCCAGCCGGAAACCACTTCTGTATAGGTGGGAGCACTGTCTCCTATGGCAACAATCTTGTAGATGTTACTAATGGTAACGGTATTCAACTATATGCAACACAAACAGTTCTCTTTACCCCACACTCACTCATGGTGGGTCTTTACTCAAAGCGCTCCAGTCTCTCTCACTAGACTTCAGGTCCACTAGCCACTGGATCCCCTGAGCTCTTTCACTGTAGCACTCGGTATCTTCCTCAAGCGTCCCTCCCGCTTCACTGCTGGGTCCCTGGGTTGGCACTCACAGATAAACCTCAAGGTTCACCCTTGCTGACACATTAGGTTTGGCACTCCACAAGCATCACCTCTGCTGCCCCGCTAGGGGTCCCTGATTTGGCACTTGCTGATGCCTTACCACTTCTTCACCGTCCCCGGTTGGCAAGAAGTCTGCACAGGTGTTGGCCTCAGCTTACTCACAATGGTCTCAGGTAGCAAGGTGGATGGTCAATTTGTGGCAACAGCTTCCATTCTACCTCCGACCACAACTGGTTCCCCCGGCCGGCGGAACCCTTTCTTCTGGTGGGAATATAAGCCCACAGTTTCAGCCCTGCACTACTTCTGGATAGGCTCTCAGATAGCCTAGCAGCCAGATGTCCCTGTGATAGGCCTTAGGTTTCTGGCCTAGCAGCCCAGGGCAATACAAAACATGTCCACCCAGACAGCCGCCCAGGTGGCACAGAACCCCAATCAGCTGACTCCACCCAAATAAATAGGTTCTCCCAGCAGGCCAAGGGACCCAAGAAAATCCCTGCCTATTGGCTGAGACCACCATTCATTCCTAATCTGTCCTTGCAATGCCCTCGTCTTATATAATGTCACCAGATACCCGGTCATCTAGTGACAGAAAAGAGAAGTGCAGCAATTTAAGAATTTGGGTGAAATCAATGAACCTCCTAACAACTGGCCAAGATAGCTATCACTTGGCAAATACATTTAATAGCAACCCTCCCTAAACATCAGTGCTATATGTTATTTATTCGATTTTCTAACAAAAGAAACATGACAGAACACATGAAGAAAATGTAATTCCCATGTGAAAGGGGCCTTAGGGCTTTATGGGTTATAAGACTGTTTATACCTTGCTGAATAAATGTGCGTTAAATTGGTATTGATAAAGTCAAAACAGATGGGTGAGTTTATCAGTACATTTCAAGGAAACTATTCAGTGGCTTTTTATAATCTCTTACCAAAGGCTTACACAAAATCTTTTTTGTTATAAGCCTGGACTAATGCAGTGGAGTTCTGGTAGGCTGGGTAGAATATGCAGTCATTCGTTTGGGAGAAGCTCTACCCATAGCGGTGAAATGCATTCATTTTTGGTGTGAACCCAGGCTCCATGTTTCCCTCCACTACAGATGAAGCTACATGACCTTCTGGCTATAAATGTTTAGGTTCTCAATACAAATTTGTATCCTAAGGTATTGAGCATGTTAGTTTAAATGCATTCACATTTCATTTGGCTTTCCACAGTTATTTTATAAATTAATTGTTAAAACTGTCTGATGATCTAAGCCCGTTCACATGATGTAATAGATCACACGCCAAAGCATATTTTACAAATACAATCCCATAGTGCTTTTAAATATTGGCCCTTTTGCTAATGTGTTTCCAAGTTGTTTTTGGCATGTAGCTCTCAAAGACAAAAACATGTTCTTATCAGCCAGCAATACATAAAACACAATCAGTAAGGTTAAACAGTTGGATTTCAGACATTTTTGGCCTATTAGTTTGTGAGCATTCAATGTGCATGCTCTATGCACATTCTGGATAGGTTTTCGATTAAAAGGAGAATGTGAAAAACCATGAACAATCAGAGATTGGGAAGGGCTGAGTCTTGCAGCAGCCCTAAGTAATGGTTAGGTTTCAGCCAGACTGTTTTGGGTAGATATTAAATTGTCAAACATAAAAAAGGTATCCGTAACTTTTGAAAGCATATCAAATAAATTGGACATAGCTTGAAATATTGTGGATAATAACTGGTCACAAAAAATGATTATAGTTTTAAAAGATGTCTGATAAACTGAAACATTGGCAAGATCCTTATATTTCTTATTACTGAAATCTCTGTGCATGAATTTCCAGGTTCAACCATCTACTGCAGCTACTTAAGGGGACCCCATTCTCCCAGTTTGCTATTCCATTAATGTGGACCTATTCTATCTGTACAATTACTAGCTTCACTTTCTAAACTGTTAAAATTACAATTTTTTATTGGTTTTGGTTATTATTAAATTTATGTATAAGGTGGATTTTTTTTATCCTTTTTCTTTTGTTTTATTTATTTTATTTCCGACATTGCTATTTAATCCTTGTTCCAACTGCATCAGGAAATACAGTACTTTAAAAAATTAATCTGCCAGGTTCTCTCCAAGCGGCTCTTCCCTTTCTTATCTTTTCTCTTTCTGGCAAACCAGATGAAGAAATGACAGCTATGTACACTTTGAATTCTCTTGTAATTTTAATCAAGAGCCCTAGTCACAATTAGAACAGAACCCTGGCAAAAAAACAGGGCGGCATCATTGCCACATCATTGTGTTCACGCAATCCCACAAAAGCCAGATACCCACCGTCACTACTTGACACATACATTTGCATTTGCATATGAGTCTAGCGTTTAAAAAAAAGTTATTTACTAATAAATAGCAGTAAGCGATATAAGCAAGTTATTTATTTATACCCAGGGCAACAGAAAATTCTACATTTTCAAAATTTGGTATGCCTTTTTTAAATAAAGTGTTACAAGGGAAAAGTGCTAATACAAATGTCTTACAAATTTTAAGCACCCTCCCAAATATTACATTGCATAAGGCAAAATAAGACCAGATATTATTACAAATTAAACTTTTTAACTTTAGTCACTTATCATGCCAAAGAAAGCGTTTCTCTTTTAACAAAGCAGCTTTAAGTTGAATATGAATAACTACAATTAGAAAATATTCAAATATAGTCAAGTGTGGCAGTGAAAGGGTTAAGGGCATAATGGCAAGGGGGGAAATCTAGACAGGCCAGTGCTAATAGTGGGCCTGTTGTGCAGTAGAGAACAGAATAGAAATTGTCATGTATGCGACAGGTTCCCACTCAGTGCTCCCTTGTTGACAGCTGAATGTAAACAAATGGGTTGGGAATGCTGTCTGACATCTGTAGCACTCGCCCCCAAAAGAGCCACTGTTTCTCAGGTCCACTGTTCCTGTGCCCACCACTCTGCACTCAGACACATCTGCTGGGTGGGGGATATTTATTGCAAATGTACAGTATATACTAGACATGTGCAGAGTAAAATATTTAGTTTCGGAATTTCGTTTTCGTCCGAAAAATTCATTTATTTAGTTACTCGCGAAATTCGTTTTTCGTTCAAAAATTGCATTCGTCCGAAAATCCACATGAATTACGGTCGAATCTGTCTTTGAAGGCTTATGGTGTCTGTCGAATGTTTGAAGAAGATTCGACAGAGTTAGTATATAGCATACTTCGTGTGAACTTTGGAACCCTATTAAAGTCTTTGGGACTCCAACGTTCAAAATCTAAAGTGCTAATTTTAAAAGCTAATTTGCCAGTTACTGTCCTAAAAAGTGTTTGGGGACCCGGGTCCTGCCCCAGAGGACATGTATCAATGCAAAAAAAAGTTTTAAAAACGGCTGTTTTTTCGGGAGTAGTAAAATAAAAGTGTAATATTCCTTTACATTTCGTAGGAGGGGGGGGGGGGGGGCGGTGTCTATAGTATGCCTGTGAAGGGGCGCATGTTTCTGGTGCTTAGAACTGTCCCTGCACAAAGTGTTATTTATGCAGGAAAAAAAGTCCTTTAAAATCACTCGCAGCTATTAAGAATTGTCGGCTCCGTAATACAGAGAACACTCATTGAAAGTCATTGATAAAATAAATAAATAATAAAAAAAAGCGTGGGGGTCCCCCAAATTCAATTACCAGGCCCTTCAGGTCTGGTATGGATATTAAGGGGAACTTCGCTTCAAATTAAAAAAAAAATTGACGTGGGGGTCCCCCTAAAAATCCATACCAGACCCTTTATCCAAGCACGCAACCTGGTAGGCCGCAGAAAAAGAGGGGGAGATGAGAGAGCGGCCCCCCTCCCTCCTGAACCATACCAGGCCACATGCCCTCAACATTGGGAGGATGCTTTGGGGGCCTGTGACCCCTCAAAGCACCTTGTCCCCATGTTGATGCGGAGAAGGGCCTCATCCCCACAACCCTGGCCGGTGGTTGTGGGGGTCTTGGGCGGGGGGCTTATCAGAATCTGGAAGCCCCCTTTAACAAGGGGACCCCCAGATCCCTCCACCCCGTTTGAAATGGTAAGGGGGTACAGAAGTACCCCTACCATTTCACAAATGCCATGTCTAATAATTCATGGCCAGGACCTGCTGATAAGCTGTGTGCAATCACAGTCCAGTGCCCTGTGTTAACAATTAACACAGGGCTTTGTACAAAGGGAATAACATCTGTTTCTTATCCCTCAACTATCGCAATCCCATTATAAGTTGCTGATCACCGCCATTACAAATCTAGAAAAAAAAAATTCTAATATCTCATAGTTTGTAGATGCTATAACCAATCAATATACACTTATTGGGCTTTTCCATGTAGCAGAATTTTGCCCAAAACTTGTGAAGAATTTCGATTTTTTTTTTAATTGCATATGTTTTATAGCAGAAAGTAAACTATATTTTCTGTATTTTTTTTCATTTATATTGCAAAAAATTAAAAACCCAGTGGTGATCAAATACCACCAAAAGAAAGCTCTATTTGTGTGAAAAAAATTAAATCAATTTTGGGTTCAGCGCTGCGTGACTGCTCGGATAAAATAGCACAGTGCTAAATGGCAAAAAATGGCCTGGTCATGGTCTTCCAGAGCTGAAATGGCTCATTGTGATTGTTCATTGATGACGTGCTACTTTTTTTGAGCAAAATGAATGTATCATTAATAGTGTTGATGGCTTATATGATGGTCGATATGTTATCTGTTGCAATACAAATATTGTAAAATGTAACATATTTTATGAATGTCTATGTTTGCATAATCAGATGGAATTAACCACTTTCAGACCGGACCATTTTGCTGGTAAATGACCAGAGGTCTTTTTACAATTTGGCACTGCGCTGATTTAACTGGTAATTGCGCGGTCATGCAATGTTGTACCCAAACAAAATTTGCGTCCTTTTCTTCCCACAAATAGAGCTTTCTTTTGATGGTATTTGATTGCCTCTGCGATTTTTATTTTTTGCGATATAAATGGAAAAAGACCGCAAATTTTGAAAAAAAATGATATTTTCTACTTTTTGTTATTAGAAAAATCCAATAAACTCAATTTTAGTCATACATTTAGGCCAAAATGTATTCAGCCACATGTCTTTGGTAAAAAAAAAAGTCAATAACTGTATATTTATTGGTTTGCGCAAAAGTTGTCACATCTACAAACTAAGGTACGTTTTCTGGAATTTACGCAGCTTTTAGTTTACGACTGCCTATCTCATTTCTTGAGGTGCTAAAATGGCAGGGCAGTACAAAACCCCCCCAAATGACCCCATTTTGGAAAGTAGACCCCCTAAGGAAATTGATAAGTGGCATGTTGAGCCCATTGAATATTTTATTTTTTTGCCTCAAGCGATTGAATAATGACAAAAAAATATATATTTTTTTTTTTTTACACAAAGTTGTCACTAAATGATATATTGCTCACACATGCTATGGGCATATGTGAAATGACACCCCAAAATAAATTCTGCTGCTTCTCCTGAGTACGGGGATACCACATGTGTGGTATTTTTTGGGAGCCTAGCCGCGTACGGGGCCCCGAAAGCCAAGAACCGCCTTCAGGTTTTCTAAGGGCGTAAATATTTGACTTCACTCCTCACTACCTATTACAGTTTTGAAGGCCATAAAATGCCAAGATGGCACAAAACCCCCACAAATGACCCCATTTTAGAAAGTAGACACTCCAAGCTATTTGCTGAGAGGCATGTTGAGTCCATGGAATATTTTATATTTTGCCACAAGTTGCGGGAAAATTGCAAACTTTTTTTTTTTATTTTTTTTTTTCACAAAGTTGTCACTAAATGATATATTGCTCACGCATGCCATGGGCATATGTGAAATGACACCCCAAAATAAATTCTGCTGCTTCTCCTGAGTACGGGGATACCACATATGTGGGATTTTTTGGGAGCCTAGCCGCGTACGGGGCCCCGAAAACCAAGCACCGCCTTCAGGCTTTCTAAGGGCGTTACAGTTTTGAAGGCCATAAAATGGCAAGATGGCACAAACCCCCCCCAAATGACCCCATTTTGGAAAGTAGACACCCCTAAATTTAGGGGTACACTAGTGAGACTAGGTAATAAATGGCGGGTGCCCTGAAACTATAAAAAAATAACTAACCAACCAGCGTCACCTGTAACAGTTATATGGTGATCACTGGTGAAAGGGTTAACTAGGGGGCAATCAGGGGGCTTTATGCGGTAGTATATGGGGGTCCCTGGCGCTATAAAAAGCTGCGGTGAACCTAAATACCTACCTGCCTAACTAGCGTCACCTGTGACACTAATACAGCGATCAGAAAAACGATCGCTTATTAGGCTGGGTTCACACTGGAGCAATGCAGGAACGCCACGAATCCGCGGCGGGTTCCCTCATCGCATGCCTCCCGGCGGCAGTTCACACTGCCCTATGCGAACTGCTGGGAGTGTCAGTGAAATGTTAATGACACCCCCAGATCAGTTCGCATATCGCAATGCGATCTGCAAACTCGGATCGCATGGTGTGAACACCCATGCGATCCGATTCTGCTGCGGACCAAAAAAAGGGTCCCGTGCGAATTTGCGGCGGGTGCGGCGCGAATTCAGCCATACTATCTGTATGGCTGAACTCGAATCGCACAGAGATCGGATGTGATTTGCACTGCAGTGCGGTGCGAATCACATCCGTTCTCATAAACCGCTGCAATGTGAACCCAGCCTTAGTGACACTGGCGACGGGGGGTGATCACGGGGTTAAACCTTTATTGGGGGGGTTAGGGGGGCACATTAGAACTAAAGGGGGCTAACCCTAACTGCCCTAACAGTTATTACAGTCACAATGACACCAATGCAAAAAAAAAAAAAAAATGCAATTGGTGTCACTGTGACTGGGGGGGCAGGGGTAATTGGGGGGGTGATCGGGGGGTAAAGGGGGGGTGTGAGTGTGCCTTGCATGTTCTACTGTGTAGTGTCGTGTTGGTGCAACTCATCGATCCTCTCTCCTCGGTGCCGGAACGAAAAATACCGACACGGAGGAGAGATTACATCACTTCCTCTCCTGTGTTTACATTACAGGAGAGGAAGTGATGTCACGGAGCATTTCTATTCGTCGGGAGCGATCGCGAGGGGGTGGCCATGAATGAATGGCCGCCCCCTCATCCCGGATCGCTCCCGAACGAATACCGACCGCCGCAGGCACCGGGGGGGCCCGGTCGGGCCCCCCACCCGCGGGAAGGCAGGGACGTATATATACGCCCATATGCCTGCCCGTGCCATTCTGTCGACGTATATCGTCGTGCGGCGGTCGGCAAGTGGTTAAAGTGGTGTTTCACACACAAAAAAAAGTGCTTAAAATTCCCCAAAAAAAAAGAAAAAAAACTGGAATTTTTTTTTTAACTCACCTCCAAATGCTTGTTGCTAGGGGGTCCCTCGTAGTCTGCCTCCTTCAGTGCCTGGGCTCCTGACGTCATTTCCCCTCGGCGCAAGAAGGACTTAGCTCCTCCCTCTCCCTCCTGTCAGTCATCTGGGACACCTGACAGGTCACAGATGACTGCGCGGCCAATCACGGCACGTGGCGCCACTCGCGCATACGCAGTGGATGCCCGGCTGTGCCCACAGTTGCAATGCCGGCACCGCCGAGAGGAGGGGGGGACGAGCGGGGCTTCGTTCCCCCGCATCACTGAACTCTGGGACAGGTAAGTGTCCGATTATTAAAAGTCAGCAGCTGCAGTATTTGTAGTTGCTGACTTTTACAGTTTTTTTTTAAGGGAAACTCCTCTTTAACTATGACAACATAAATTATAAATAAAATAAAAAAAAGTGCAGTTGTACTTGAACTGCTAATTTAAGGATGGAAGTGTAAAACGATAAATTAGCACAATGATACTACACACATTTCATTGCAGAATACTGTCTAGGAGACAGTTAGCAAAGCTAAAAGCAACCACATTCAAGGTATGCACTGACATGACAAACATATGTGCTAATAGCACCACCTGCAGGTTTTTTGTTATATTACGAATTATATTGTCATACAGGAAGGATACAAGTTCAAAAATGTCAAAATTTACTGAGGTGTTACAGAATAATTACACTGAATACTTACAGCTGTATCAGCCAAGATTCCAGGCTTTGGTTAATGCAGCTAATTTTTAACCACTTCAGCTCCGGAAGATTTACCCCCTTCATGGCTAAGCCATATTTTGCGATATCCAGGTATTCATAATGGCCTGTTCTGGTATTAAACTTATTTTTCCACTCGTCGCCCTCCTTAATGCGCACGAGATTGTATGCCCCTCTCAGGTCAAGCTTTGTGAAAACCATTGGTCCCTTGAGGCTGTCAAATAACTCTGTAATCAATGGGATCGGGTAGGCATTCTCAATCGTGACACGATTGAGACCCCTATAATCTATACAAGGTCTCAGGCCGCGTACACACGGGCGGACTGTTCGCCCAACCTTGTCCGCTGAACAGTGTTTGGGCGGACAGTCCGCTCGTGTGTGGGCTTTCAGCGGACAGTTTCAGCCGACAGTTGGACGGACAAAGTCTTTCGGAAATTCCGAAAAACTGTCCGCTGAAACTGTGTTTGAGCGAACAGTCCGCCCGTGTGTGGGCCTGTCCGCTGTACTTTCGAAATGAGCGGACTGTTCCCGCTCGGAAAGTCCGCCCATTTCGAGCGCGTGTACAGGTAGGCGGGGCCCGCGAAGTATACGTCGCGGGCTCCGCCGCCTGGAATGGGCTTAAAGGGGAACCCCAACGCCGAAAAAAAATCGGCGTGGGGGTTCCCCCCAAGTCCACACCAGACCCTTGTCCGAGCACGCTACCCGGCCGGCCAGGAAAGGGGGGCGAGCGAGCGCGCCCCCCCTCCTGAGCCGTACCAGGCCGCGTGCCCTCAACATGGGGGGTGCCTTGGGGAAGGGGGGGCCGCGCGGCCCCCCCACCCCAAAGCACCTTGTCCCCATGTTGATGAGGACAAGGGCCTCTTCCCGACAACCCTGGCCGTTGGTTGTCGGGGTCTGCGGGCGGGGGGCTTATCGGAATCCGGGAGCCCCCTTTAAGAAGGGGGCCCCCGGATACCGGCCCCCCACCCTATGTGAATGAGTATGGGGTACAATGTACCCCTACCCATTCACCTGTGAAATAAAGTACAATAAAAAACACAACACAGAGAAAAAATATTTTATTGCACAGCTCCGGGGGTCTTCTCGCCGGACTCCTCCGCTATGTGTGTGTAGCTCTTTTGCTAGCGGAGGAGTCCGGCTTTCTTCCTCCCCGCCGCCGGCCTCTTCTCCCGACTTCGGGGGTCTTGTCCCCCTCTTCGGTTCTTCTGCCGGGCCACCGCGCCTGGTCCGGTGGCCCGGTCTTCTGTCGCCGTCTTCCGTTCTTCTGTCGCCGCCTTCGGTTCTTCTGCCGGGCCACCGCGCCTTCTTGTAGCTCTTTTACAGGCGGTGGCCCGGTCTTCTGTTGCCGATGTCGTCGTCGTCGTCGTCGCCGCCGCCGCCGCCGCCGCCGCCGCCTTCCGTTCTTGTTCTTCTTCTTGTTCTTCTTCTTCTTCTCCTGCAGATGTTGACTCGACGAGCTCTCCGGCCGGAATGCCAGGGACGCGCTCTGCTGCCACTTATATAGTGACAATGGGGCGGGGTCACATGGTATATGTCACATGGGTTGGTCACATGGGTTGATGTCACATGGGGACTATGACATCGTAAGGGGGCGGGGTCACCATGTGACCAACCCATGTGACATATACCATGTGACCCCGCCCCATTGTCACTATATAAGTGACCGCACAGCGCGTCCCCGGCATTCCGGCCGGAGAGCTCGTCGAGTCAACATCTCCAGGAGCAGAAGAAGAAGAACAAGAAGAAGAACAAGAACGGAAGGCGGCGGCGACGACATCGGCGACAGAAGACCGGGCCACCGCCTGTAAAAGAGCTACAAGAAGGCGCGGTGGCCCGGCAGAAGAACTGAAGGCGGCGACAGAAGAACGGAAGACGGCGACAGAAGACCGGGCCACCGGACCAGGCGCGGTGGCCCGGCAGAAGAACCGAAGAGGGGGACAAGACCCCCGAAGTCGGGAGAAGAGGCCGGCGGCGGGGAGGAAGAAAGCCGGACTCCTCCGCTAGCAAAAGAGCTACACACACATAGCGGAGGAGTCCGGCGAGAAGACCCCCGAAGACGGAAGACCCCCTGGAGCTGTGCAATAAAATACTTTTTCTATGTGTTGTGTTTTTTTTTGTACTTTATTTCACAGGTGAATGGGTAGGGGTACATTGTACCCCATACTCATTCACATAGGGTGGGGGGCCGGTATCCGGGGGCCCCCTTCTTAAAGGGGGCTCCCGGATTCCGATAAGCCCCCCGCCCGCAGACCCCGACAACCAACGGCCAGGGTTGTCGGGAAGAGGCCCTTGTCCTCATCAACATGGGGACAAGGTGCTTTGGGGTGGGGGGGCCGCGCGGCCCCCCCTTCCCCAAGGCACCCCCCCATGTTGAGGGCACGCGGCCTGGTACGGCTCAGGAGGGGGGGGCGCGCTCGCTCGCCCCCCTTTCCTGGCCGGCCGGGTAGCGTGCTCGGACAAGGGTCTGGTGTGGACTTGGGGGGAACCCCCACGCCGATTTTTTTCGGCGTTGGGGTTCCCCTTTAAGCCCATTCCAGGCGGCGGAGCCCGCGACGTATCCTTCGCGGGCCCCGCCTACCTGTACACGCGCTCGAAATGGGCGGATTTGCCTCCTCCTTACGTGGGCGAGTCCGTTCATTTCAAAAGTTGAGCGAACTGTGCCCAACCTTGTTCGTCAAACAGTCCGCTCGTGTGTGGGCAAGTCCGCTCATGCAAATTTTGAGCGGACTGTTTGACAAACTGTTTGCCGAACAAGGTTGGGCGAACAGTCCGCGCGTGTGTACGCGGCCTCAGTTCACCGCTCTTCTTTTTCACAAAGAAGAAACCAGTACCAGCAGGAGACGAGGAATTGCGGATGAAACCTTGAGAAAGTGCGTCTGTAACATACTCCTCCATGGCCTTATCCTACAAGACAGACAAAGGGTAAACGCGGCCATGAGGAGGTATGGCACCAGGTTGAAGGTCAATTGGGCAATCATAAGGCCGGTGTGGAGGCAAACTACCGGCTTGAGCTTTATCAAAGACATCGCCAAAATCATGGTACTCCTCCGGCAGGGAAGGGAGTGAAGTGATGCCCAGGACCTTGGATACCTTCAGGAAGCATGTCTCAGTGCATTATGGTGAGCAGGAGAGAACCTCAGCACGAAGCCAATCAAAAGAGGGGTTGTGCCTCTGTAACCAAGGATAACCAATAACCAGCAGAAATCTGGGTGAAAAAATAACTTGGAATTGGATTATCTCATGGTGAAGAGCCCCTACGGCCATGGACAATGGAACCGTCTCATGAGTCACATGGGCAGGCTGTAAAGGTCTCCCGTCAAGAGCCTCAATGGCAAGTGGAGTGTCACGTAGCTGCAGCGGAATCGAGTGCTGCGAAACAAATGCAGCATCAATGCCTGCAGCCCCAGAGTCGATTAGAGCCTGTATCTCGATGGACGACTCAGCCCAAGAAAGGGTGACCAAAACCAGAGGCTTATCCTTCTGGATAACTGGGGACGAAACAATGCCACCTAAGGTCTGTCCATGACAGGACCTCAAGGTTCGGGCGTTCCCTGGACGGGTAGGACAAGACTTCAAAAAGTGACCTCCCTGGCCACAATTAAGGCACAATCTCTCCCTCCTCCTAAAAGCTCTTTCATCCACAGAGAGACGCGTGAAGCCCAGGTGCATGGGTTCATCTTCACTGACCAACTCGGTACCAGGAGGCATGGGAGGTGAGGGAGGCATGGGTGGGACTACAAAGCTCAGAGGCAAATGTACAGGAGGCTTCCGAAAGCGCTCCTTAAGAGAAAGTCTTTCTCTGAGTCTGGAGTCAATGAGGATGGCAAACGAGATCAAGCTCTCTAGCTCAGTGGGTATATCCTGGGCTGCTATCTCATCCTTGATGGAATCCGAGAGACCATGAGAAAAAGCATCCACGAGGGCCTCATTGTTCCAAGCAACCTCTGCTGCCAGAGTATGGAATTCAATGGCATAGTTGACAACAGTTCTCGTACTCTGATGGACATGAGGCACTTGGCAGCAGAAGCGGAGCGTGCGGGAACATCAAAAATCCTTTTAAAGGAGGCCACAAACTGAGGGTAACTCAAGACAACAGGTTTTTGCGTCTCCCATAGAGGGTTAGCCCAGGCCAAAGCTCTCTCAGAAAGCAAAGATATCATGAAACTTACTTTGCTTCTGTCCGTGGGAAACACCTGGGGCAGCATTACGAAGTATATCTCAACCTGATTGAGAAACCCTCTGCATTGAACTGGATCACCCCCAAATCGCTGGGGAAGCGGAGCAGAACCAGACATACCTCTTATAGAGGTAATACTCGAGGCGGGTGCCTGCACAGAGACTGGTGCAGCAGCAGGGATGGCCTGCGACTCAGGCTGTACCGGAGCAGCCACCGTGGGGGATTCCAGGTGAGCTGTGCGATTCAGGAGCATTTGTAACGTTAAGGCAAACTGATCCATGTGGTGATCTTGCTCATCCAATCTGGAAAAAATATTACCAACAAGTGGATTGACTGTATCATATGAATTCATGGCCTTTGCGTGCTGTCAGAAACCATGAAACAGACTGAGACAGAAGTACAATCAAATCACACTTGTTTATTAATAAAAATAAAAAGGTAAACAGAAAAAAGTGTAGTTAAGCATAGCCAGAGTCCAGTAGCCAGATCGAGTAGTCAGCCAGTCCAAAGTTCATTAACCAGATCGGGTAATCAGCCAGGCCAGAAGTCAGGGATCCAAAGAGAGCAACTGCAAGCCGGATAAGAAGCCAGGAGGGATGTCAGCAAGCCAGTCTAAAAACAAGCAGCCAGAGATGGTTCCTTGTGATGTGACCAACGCGAAGGCAAAGGGAAAAGTGAGCTGGAAGGCTTTAAATAGGCAGGTCAGACGAGCGTCATCGGGAACAGCTGGTAACTGTGGAAAGAGAAGAGAGCTGGCAAATAGCCGACAGCTGAGCGGCCAGCCCAGAGGAGGAAGGGCTAAGCCACCCCTGACAGCAAGTTGGCCTGGTGCGATCAGTAATAACCCTGAAGAGAAACGTCGTCATTGTCAAGCCAATCCCTGCCTCTATTGTGGAGGAAATGGACACTTATGTAATTGCCCCATAAGGCCCAGTAAGCCACTCAATTAAACCCCAGTGTACTTCCAGGCCTCCGGAACATACCCTTCTCATCTCATTCTCCCCATCACGTTGCAGTTGGCAGAAGAGGGGGTTCGGCTTTGGGCCATAATTGATTCTGGGGCATGCAGCTGCTTCCTGGACTTGAACCAGGCAAGAAACCTTAGTCTACCCCTTTTCCACAAGAAACGTAGACTGGAAGTTCTTCTGGCCATCTCGATGGACGGGCGATGGTACCATGCCTAGTTCGGGCCCCATCACACAAGAAACTGCTTCTCTCCTTGTTGCTACTCCTGATGGCCATCACAGGGCAGCACAGTGGTGTAGTGGTTAGCACTTTCACCTAGCAGCAATAGGGTCGCTGGTTCAAATCCTGACCACAACACCATCTGCCTGGAGTTTGCATGTTCTCCCGGGTACTCCGGTTTCCTCCCACACTCCAAAGACATGCTGGTAGGTTAATTAGACCTTGTCTAAAAAAATTGGCCTTAATATGTGTGTATGTGTATGTCAATGTTGTATGTGTTTGTAAGCATGGAGGACATTACGGGGTAAAGGACCACGCAAAAGCCGCAGATGGACTCTGGTGGCAAGAAAGCGCCCTGGGGCGATTCAGTTCGCATAGGTAGCGCTATACAAGTCACTCATTCATTCATTCATTCAGGAATTCATATGCTTTGATAGCCTGAGTTCACCAATGTTCCCAGTCATCTTGGGTATTCCTTGGCTCCAAGTGCATAATCCCCAGATCAATTGGATCTGCCTTGTCTCTGAATCCAGATATGCCGCCAGTTGCCTGACAGTCCAACCTGTATCTGCCAATAGCCAGAGCAGGGCCGGACTGGCCTACCGGGATACCGGGAAATTTCCCGGTAGGCCGTCTGCATTCAGTGCCCTGGGGCCGCTTTTGTCCCTGTGCTGGCTCGGCTCGGTTCGGCTGGCGTCAGCCCAATACACTTCAGCGGCGGCCGCCGCACTGTGCAATGCACTGGCACTGCCTGTGTGTGCCTGTGCCGCCTCTTCTGCTCTGGCTCCGCCTCTTCTGCTCTGGCTCCGCCTCCGCCCATTGATTTGCCTGAGAGTGAGGGGAGGAGCATAAGGACGCTGACTCCTAGTTGACTATCAGCCCGTGCGGCGCCAGTACCGCTTATTTCTTCTGCTGCTTTGAATGAATCGGCCCGCCCACTAGACTGCACCCTGCACGAGGAGAATAGGAGGACGGCCACCCCTGGAAAAGAAAAGAGGAAGGTACCCCTGCTGCCCTAAGCTCTCACTCTGTCTCTGTCTGTCTCTCTGACTCTCTCTTTCTCTCTGTCACTCTCTTTCTATCTATCTCTCTCCCTGTCTCTCTCTCTCTCTCTCCCTCTCCCCGTGTCTCTCTTCTTTCTCTAAATTTTTGCAAGTAAAAAAAGTGAATTTTTTTATTTGTTTTTGCAGTTTTTTTTGGGGGGGAGGGTGCAAAGTATGCAAAGTATACTGAAAAAACAAACATATCAATTGCCACCACTGTACCGTAACCCATCAAACACAGACACTGTGCCAAACGCAGCCACTGCCCGTCAAATGCAGCCACCCTGTCCGTCAAATGCAGCCACCTTGCCCGTCAAACGCAGCCACCGTGCCCGTCAAACGCAGCCACCGTGCCCGTCAAACGCAGCCACCGTGCCCGTCAAACGCAGCCACCCTGTCCGTCAAACGCAGCCACCCTGTCCGTCAAACGCAGCCACCCTGCCCGTCAAACGCAGCCACCTTGCCCGTCAAACGCAGCCACCGTGGCCGTCAAACGCAGCCACCGTGCCCGTCAAAAGCAGCCACCGTGCCCGTCAAACGCAGCCACCGTGCCCGTCAAAAGCAGCCACCGTGACCGTCAAACGCAGCCCCGTGTTCTCAAACGCAGTCACTGTGCCCTCTAAACGCAGCCACTGTGCCCTCTAAACGCAGCCACCGTGCCCGTCAAACGCAGCCACCTTGCCCGTCAAACGCAGCCACCCTGGCCTTCAAACGCAGCCACCGTGCCCGTCAAAGGCAGCCACAGTGCCCGTCAAACGCAGCCACTCTCTCTCTCTCTCTCTCCCCGTCTCTCTCTCTCTCATTTTTTTCAGCTAAAAAAAGAGTGCTTTTTAAAATATGTTTTTTCAGTTTTTTTGGGGGGGCGCAAAGTACTGAAAAAATAAAATAAAACATCAATTGCAGCCTCACTGTGCCCATAAAATGCCACCACCGTGCCCGTCAAACGCAGCCACCGTGCCCGTCAAACGCAGCCACCGTGCCCGTCAAATGCAGCCACCGTGCCCGTCAAATGCAGCCACCGTGCCCGTCAAACGCAGCCACCCTGCCCGTCAAACGCAGCCACCGTGTCCTCAAACGCAGCCACCGTGCCCGTAAAACGCAGCCACTCTCTCTGTCTCTCTCTCCCCCCGTCTCTCTCCCCGTCTCTCTCCCCGTCTCTCTCCCTGTCTCTCTCTCTCTTTCTCTCTAATTTTTTGCTGCTAAAAAAGAGTGCTTTTTTAAATATGTTTTTGCAGTTTTTTGGGGGGGGGGGCGCAAAGTACTGAAGAAATAAAATAAAACATCAATTGCAGCCTCACTGTGCCCATAAATTGCCACCACTGTGCCCATCAAACGCAGCCTCTGTGCCCTGAAAACGCAGCCACTGTGCCTTCAAACGCAGCCACTGTGCCTTCAAACGCAGCCACTGTGCCCATAAAACGCAGCCACTGTGCCCATAAAACGCAGCCACTGTGCCCATAAAACGCAGCCACTGTGCCCCTCAAACGCAGCCACTGTGCCCCTCAAACGCAGCCACTGTGCCCCTCAAACGCAGCCACCCTGCCCGTCAAACGCAGCCACCCTGCCCGTCAAACGCAGCCACCGCGCCCGTCAAACGCAGCCACCGCGCCCGTCAAACGCAGCCACCGCGCCCGTCAAACGCAGCCACTGTGCCTTCAAATGCAGCCACTGTGCCCATCAAACGCAGCCACTGTGCCTGTCAAAAGCAGCCACTGTGCCCTCCAAACGCAGCCACCGTGCCCGTCAAACGCAGCCACCGTGTCCTCAAACATAGCCACCGTGTCCTCAAACGTAGCCACCGTGTCCTCAAACGCAGCCACCGTGTCCTCAAACGCAGCCACCGTGTCCTCAAACGCAGCCACCGTGCCCGTCAAACGCAGCCACCGTGCCCGTCAAACGCAGCCACTCTCTCTCTCCCCCCGTCTCTCTCTCTCTCTCTCTCCCCCCGTCTCTCTCTCTCTCTCTCCCCGTCTCTCTCTCTCCCCCCCGTCTCTCTCTCTCTCCCCCCGTCTCTCTCTCTCTCCCCCCCCCCGTCTCTCTCTCCCCGTCTCTCTCTCTCTCCCCGTCTCTCTCTCTCTCCCCGTCTCTCTCTCTCTCTCTCCCCGTCTGTCTCTCTCTCTCTCTCTCTCATTTTTTGCTGCTAAAAAAGAGTGCTTTTTTAAATATGTTTGCAGTTTTTTGGGGGGGCGCAAAGTACTGAAAAAATAAAATAAAACATCAATTGCAGCCTCACTGTGCCCATAAATTGCCACCACTGTGCCCGTCAAATGCAGCCACTGTGCCCCTCAAACGCAGCCACTGTGCCCCTCAAACGCAGCCACTGTGCCCCTCAAACGCAGCCACTGTGCCCTTCAAACGCAGCCACTGTGCCCTTCAAACTCAGCCACTGTGCCCTTCAAACTCAGCCACTGTGCCCTTCAAACTCAGCCACTGTGCCCTTCAAACTCAGCCACTATGCCAAACGCAGCCACTGTGCCATCAAACACAGCCACCGTACCCATAAATTGCCACCCCTGTGCGCATCAAACGCAGCCACTGTGCCATCAGACGCAGCCACCGTATCCATAAATTGCCATCACTGTGCCATCAAATGCAGCCACTGTGTCATCAAACATAGCCGCTGTACCATCAAACACAGGCATTGTACCCATAAATTGCCACCACTGTGCCATCAAGCGCAGCCACTGTGCCACTGCCATCAAACACAGCCACTGTAACCATCAACTGCCACCAGTTTGCCCCATCAAATGCTGCCAGTGTCCCCCCCCCCTCCACCTGGCACTTACCTGTCTCGGGTCAGTGCTGTCCTCCACGCTCCCTCCAAGTCCTCAATGTCTTCTCCTGTCCTCTCTTGCTATGATTGGACGCCTGATAGGCATTCAGTCACAGCGCCTCTCGCTTCAGCCA
Source organism: Lithobates pipiens (assembly GCF_037356315.1). Lineage (NCBI taxonomy): Eukaryota > Metazoa > Chordata > Amphibia > Anura > Ranidae > Lithobates > Lithobates pipiens. The sequence continues at coordinate 16,497,920 of NW_027507787.1, forward strand.
ATCAGGTGACAGGTAACCAGACCCGATGCACCTGATTGGCTGAGAGGCGGGTCAGTGTTAGGGAAGCAATTTATTTGATTCCCTAACACAGCACTGTGTAAGCAGCAAACGCACAGCAGTGTGCCCGCTGTTTACCAATTTGGAAGCCTATTAGAGCCCACGGCTCTAATCAGGCACTTCCAAAAACACCCCCTGTAATTCAGATGCCTGGCGCCTGGCAAGGGGCCGGTCAACTGAATAGGGGGCAGCAGCGGCGATGATAGATTCATGCAATGCATGAATCTATCTAATGAAGATTGACGGGTGCAGGAGAGAGGGGGCTGCACTCCTGCACCCTCTATGGATGCACCGCCACTGCCCGGTTGTAAAAAAAAATCCTGTTAAGTGTATAATAGTAGGTTTGTGTGATCATGTACAGATGTGTGCAGATGATCATTGGAACATGTGATTTTACTGTTATATATGTGAGGGATAGGTGTTTTTACTGTGTGGGGACATTATTTTGGGGACTTTGTGTGTTTACATTGTGTTGGGACATGTGTGGGACACTAGGTTGGTGATCAGTGTGTCAAAAGTTGTAAAAAAACAGCTCATACTCACTGATCACCAGCCGGCAGCAGAGATCCGCTCTCCTCTCCTCACTGACAGCTTCCGTGTGAGGAGAGCCGATCGCCTAGCAAATGACTCTCTATTTACATCACATGCCGGCTGTGATTGTCGAAGTGACACAAGCGCATCGGGATTGCGCCGCTGCAGTGGCATGCACACGCGTGATCCCCCTCCTTCTGAGGAAAATTCTTGAACGTCCATTTAGAAGGAGGAAGCGCCCACCCGCCCGTATGTGTGCAGTGGCCGGGTGGGATGTGGTTAAAGAGCAACTGTCATCTCTATCCAGCAGCGGCTCCTCTTCTGACCCGCGGTTGACTCACCGTGAGTCCCATTCACTTTAATGGGATGGCTGGTGATGTGGCAGTGACACAACAAGGTTAGGGTGACGTGGGGGCAGCAGGCGAGTGGATGCCCGCTAACAGGTGCTGCCATGGTGGATCTGAAATGACAGGTGCTCTTTAAATGTAAGGACTCATTCTTGCCGGTAGTTAGAATCTTTAAAACAAAATGAAGGTTTCCTATTTAGAATAATAAGCTTGTCAGGTTAGTAAAACAGTGAATACAGCAAATACAGTTTTTAGTGTACATAGATTTTCAAAACAATGGGATAAGTAATATTCTTGGTTACTGTGACACCAATGCAGTGCACGTTATCTTGCAGAGCTTGGATTCATTGAATGATCACTTGCCAACAAGATATATATATCTCCCTATGTGCTTTTATATGTGTCCTATCCATATATAATGCACTCTTAAAATATGCTTTAAAATGTGTGGTTTTCTCTTTTATGAACAAGACAATAATGACGTTATGCTTCTGGGCTGGTATAATAATGCTATGGGGCTGGTATGTAATAATTTCCAGGGCTGGTTATCATTCCCAGTCCGGCCCTGAGCCAGAGTGTACCACCAGCTTACCAGGAGTTCCTGGATGTCTTTGATCAGAGAAAAGCTGATGTTCTAAAAGCACATTGGCCATATGACTATCCTATTGAATTACTCCCAGGGGCCGAAATCCCAGACGCATATATTTCCCGTCTCCGAGATGGTGACAATACATTGTGACAATACATAGATGAAAACGCAGAAAAAGGCTTCATCCGTCCCTCTTCCTCTTTTGCCAGTGCCGATATTTTCTTTGTCAAAAAAAAACAAGACATTAAGACCATGTGTGGATTACAGGGAGCTTAATAAAATCACCATAAAGAACCGCTACCCACTTCTTCTAATCCCTGAACTCTTTTAGAGTTTCCGTACTGCTCAGATATTTACCAAACTTGACCTACGGGGTGCCTACAATCTTGTTCGCATCCAAGAGGGTGACGAATGGAAGACAGTGTTTAGAACCTGGTTCAGACATTTAGAGTATTTAGTAATGCCATTTGGACTCTGTAATGTCCTTGGAGCTTCATCAAACACATGTGAAGACAGTGTTGCACATGTTAAGGAAGCATGGACTTTACATGAAAGTGGAAACGGGCTATTTAGAAAATAAATCAATACAAATTCTGGGGCTAATCTCCATTGGTGGTGTAGCTATGAATCCACAAAAAGTGCAGGCAATCCTAGACTGGCCAGCTCCATCGGACAAGAAGGGGGTGCAAAGTTTTGTGGGATTGGCAAATTTTTATAGGGGGTTTATAAGGAACTTCTCTTCCATCACCTCACCTATAACCCAAGTAACCGCCTACATGGTCGTTTCCTGTGGTCTCCAGAAGCTCAATCCGCTTTGGACAAACTGAAATCTTTATTCACCTCTGCACCAATCCTACAGCACCCTGATCCCGCCCTGTCTTACATCTTAGAGGTCGACGCTTAGAAGTAGCCACAGGGGCAGTATTATCACAATGCCAGGGGCCTAAGTCTTTTCGTCATCCCGTGGCCTTCTCCTCACGGAAAATGGGCCAGCCAGAAAAGAATTATGATGTAGGTGATTGAGAACTCTTGGCCATTAAAACAGCTCTAGAGGATTTGAGATATCTCCTTGAAGGTGCTACTCACCCTATTATGATATTCACGGATCATAGGAACCTAGAGTACCTTTGCACTGCCAAACGCTTAAGACCCGACAGGTTTGATGGGCTCTGTACTTTGATAGATTCAATTTTCACATCACCTACTGTGCTGGGTCCAAGAACAGGAAAGCTGACGCTCTATGCCAGATGTTTCCTGATACTCCTGAAGAGACAGCTCCCAGCACAATCTTTCACCACTAAACTTTCTCATGATCCAATCTGATCTAAACTCTTCACCTAAACACTGTTCCTTGCAATGCTCAGAACCAGAGACATCCTCCTTAAGAAACCAGGAAGGGTTTCTTTGGTCTCAAGATAAAATCTTTGTTCTGCAGCAAGCCAGAATCCAGGTCCTAAAGACATTGCATGATCACCAACTTGGTGGCCACTTTGAATGAATGAATGAATGAAATACTTGTATAGCGCACAATGCGAACTGAATCGCCTCTAGACGCTGTTTGAGAATAGCCAATCTTGCATTACGAGCCAGGGTTCTCAAACCACCCAGAAAACCATTTAGGGTTATTGGGTCCAGTACAGCAATGCCTGGAAGATAATGTGAAGTTATAGGTGCTCCCTGTATACATCAAGATTTAATATTTTTTTGACCAGAGTGTAGCTTTATGTCCTGCTACAAGATTGACTTTTAGGTAATCGCAGATTCACATGGATGCAGTGTAATCCTGATGCATCCTTCTCTATCAGTATAATTCAACAATCCAGTTGTTCTCCACTTGTCCATAGTGAACATCTGCTCCAAAGAGAAGGAAATTCTCTCGTGGCTCTATGACAACATCTGTGAGCTGAATATGGTCCAGCAATGGCAGGGGGTAACCCTTGTGCAGGATGTCGTTAACCTGGGGAAGCAGTATGTGCGACATATAATAGTTTACAGCAGCATTTAATATCATCACGGAAAAAGGACCCACATCAGAGTGTTTAAGGTCCATTTGTATCCTACTCAGTTCCAGATTACCCACAATCCTTCCTGAACTTATAGCTACCTTCACTAGTGCACTGGTTGTCACATTTAATAAGAAAGCTGGAGCCAGAGTGGCATTGGGTAGGATCACATAAGCTTGAATGTCCATTTTTGGGGAAATAGTCAAATTTCCTGGTTTGATGTCTAGAAATGGAGCTGAGGTAGATGAGACCTTGAGTTTAATGAGCATATCTGGGTACATCTTGGATAACTAAGGTATTAGCAAATGAAGAAGTGTTTAACCGAATGCTAAAGTCTTTAGGAATCTTGTCATCAGTGACATTAAAGTGGAGGGCCAGTTATAAAAAAAAAAAAAAAAAAGTCAGCAGCTGCAAACACTGCAGCTGCTGACTTAATAAACACACTCACCTGTCCAGGGCGCCCGCGATGTCGGCCGCCCGAGGCCGACCCGTCCCACGGCTCTCGGGTCCCGGCGCCGCCATCCCTTGTAAGGGAAACAGGCAGCGGAGCCTTATGGCTTCACTGCCCGTTTCCTACTGCGCATGCGCGAGTCCCGCAGCTACTGCGCATGCGCGAGTCCCGCAGCGCTTTCTGAATGGGACGCGCTGTGTTCTGGAACACACAGTTCCCAGAACACAGCGCGACTCATTACCCAGAAGACGCCGCGACGAAGACAGAAGACAGAAGATCTCCGCGGAGGAGGAAGAGGAAGATTAGGAGAAAGTGCCTAGCAACAGGCATTTCTGGTAAGTAAAAAAAAATAATTTTTTTCATTTTTTTTTTTTTTAGATTTTTTGTAATTTTTAACATTTTTTTGTTTTTCAGGGTGGCCCTCCCCTTTAAAGACGAGTTTCCCAGCTGAATGGTAGACAAAGCCAGCGGTGTTAAACAAGTAATCGGAGACTCCGAAGTAAATCATGAGGTTGTGGTCAGCTGGTAAGGACAGCGATGGCGGTGAGAAAGGAGGAGGAGTCCGATGGGACAGTTCAAAAAATTCTCCCTTCAGTGCAACATCCACAGTTTCTGCAGTCACAGGTGGAGGACCGGTGAGAGAATAATCAATGGCAGCTACTTTGTCAATCTTTGCTGTCACTGGAAGGGTTTGAAGAAGTGGTTCCAGTTTAGTGACAATGGCATTCTGAACCAATGGACAGATCTGACTCTCTATAGACTTTCTTAATGCTTTTTCAACATTGTGTTTGAAAAGATCGACCAGCCAGCCAAACTTCCCTGATACATGGACATTGACATTCGAGATATGGCAGCTGCAATCAGAGGGAGCTATCATTGGTCTGCCAGCTCCCTCACTGCCCAGCTTTAGTCCTACAGATATACTGAGTCCTTCCACCTTCACATCAAATCCACCGCTAAATGATACGTGAATCTTTGTCTTGAATTTCCACTTCCCAGTAATCTCAATGAAGGCTCCAGAAATTGACAACTTCAAACCAACGTTAGGCACAGGACTGATCTGTGAGCTGGGTAACTGGAAGTTACGGATTGCCAAGCCATAGAAATTGTACTTGATTTTCTCCACGGGACTGTGTGTTGATCCTGAAAAATCTGGAATATGGACCTTTGCAAGCTCTTTCTGCAGAACGCTCATTCCCTCCTGGCGTGCTTCTTGATGTCAGGTGGCAGTTGTACCTTACACAAACTGATGCGGATGCGAGAAACAATGGAACTTATCCAACAATCTTTTTGGTGGCCTACTTTGAAATCCGACTGCAGGGAGTATGTTAGCTCCTGCATTACCTGTCAGCAAAACAAGGGGTCCAACGTTAAGTCTTGGGGTTTGTTACGACCACTGTCAGTGCCAGAACAACCATGGAGAAAAATATCTATGGACTTCTTATGCCGCGTACACATGATCGAACTGTTTGACGTACTTAGTCCGTCATACAATCCGACGGACAATCCGGCGTACTTTCCACTGAACGGACTTGACCACACACGGATACACAAACAATCCGACGAAAGCTTGCGCGATGACGTACAGCACGTACGACGGGACTAGAAATAGGAAGTCCCTGACACAGCAAAGCACCCTTTGGGCTCCTTCTGCTGACTTTGCGTTAGTAGAAGTTTGGTTAGAGACGATTCGCGCTTTTCAGACTTCAGCTTAATTTGTCCGTTTTCTGCGGCGCAGTCTGCCTGTGAGGTTTGTATCTGTCTTTCGGTACGCGTGGATCAGTTGGTACCCGTTGTTTGGCGCTTCTGGTCCGCTCGTTTCTGGGTTTCAGATCGTTCTTCATAGGTCTGGCTGTTCTTCAGTGCGTTCAGTTAAGCTTGTTTGTCCAGCCGACCGTTTCAAAGCCATGGAGAGTGGACATACTAGTTCGCGAGTTCGTGCTATATGGGGGCTTGGTGTTGGGGTTAATACTTTGACCCGAGCCCAGTCTGTGAACAGGGCTAGTGATGGACGAACTTCCGACGGGACGTTTCGCGAACGCGAAATGCGAACGGACCCAAACGTTCGCGAAACCGAACGTTCGCCGCGGGCCCCATTGACTTCAATGGGAGGCGAACTTTGCAAACCTTCATGTCGAATTTGCGGCCACGTGGTAATTATTAGGGGGTAAAACGTAGTCCCACCATCTGGACAATGACATAATACATGTATGAGGTGAATTTGGGATCGATAACTACAAGCATTTTTATTTTATTTGGGAAATTGTTCTAACAATTCAGGACTATGGAGCTAATGAAGGCAATGGAGGAGAGGGAAGGTCAGGGACCAGGGTAGGCAAAGAAGAGGGTGCAGGAGATGATCACCAGCAGCGTGACATACCGGAATGACACATGCACCGTGATAGAGGCATCTGACAGCAGCACCGTAATACAGAGCACTGACAGCAGCACCGTGACATACAGCGCTGACAGCAGCACCGTGACATACAGCGCTGACAGCAGCACCGTGACATACAGCGCTGACAGCAGCACCGTGACATACAGCGCTGACAGCAGCACCGTGACATACAGCGCTGACAGCAGCACCGTGACATACAGCGCTGACAGCAGCACCGTGACATACAGCGCTGACAGCAGCACCGTGACATACAGCGCTGACAGCAGCACCGTGACATACAGCGCTGACAGCAGCACCGTGACATACAGCGCTGACAGCAGCACCGTGACATACAGCGCTGACAGCAGCACCGTGACATACAGCACTGACAGCAGCACCGTAAGCAGCCCCAGGAGGAAGTCAGCACAGCACAGGGATGGTGTGATCCCCTCATAATAAGAACCCCCAGGAGGAAGTCAGCACAGCACAGGGATAGTGTGATCCCTTCATAATAAGAACCCCCAGGAGGAAGTCAGCACAGCACAGGGATATCATAAGCAGCCCCAGTAGAAATATGACACCGCTCAACCTCTTCAAAGAGGAGGGTAGGGGCATATAGTACGGTGTGCTTTTTTGGGTCAAGGAAGTGAGCCAAATGAATTAAGAAGGTCTGTGTGCTTGATTAAAAAAATAGTTTATAGACATATACATGGTCTACTGGTCACATGTGTTGAATTCCTCCGAGATCCATGCCTCATTCATTTTTAGAAATGTGAGGTAGTTAACACTGTGGTGAGCTAGGCGAGTACGCTTATCGGTCACAATCCCCCCTGCTGCGCTGAACGTCCTTTCGGACAGGACACTGGATGAGGGGCAAGCCAACAGTTCGATTGCAAATTGGGCAAGCTCTGGCCAGAGGTCAAGCCTGCCCACCCAGTAGTCTAGGGGTTCATCACTCCTCAGAGCGTCCACATCGGCCGTTAACCCAATGTAGTCGGACACCTGACGGTCTAGGCGTTCCCTGATGCTGGATCCGGATGACACCTGTCGATGGGTCGGCTGAAAGAATGACCTCATATCCGAAGTCACCAACACATCTTCAAACCGGCCTCTTCTTGCAGGCGCTGTTGGATTGGTACCCGCAAATCCTTCTCTGGGAGTGGGAATTGCTCCTCTGCCAGCGCACGCAAAAGCAGAATGCAGCATTTCTCGAAGCAAGGCCTGGAAGTGCTGCATTCTGACAGCCCTCTGCGACGGCGGTAACATTTCCGCCATTTTGTGTTTGTACCGGGGGTCTAAGTACGTTGCCACCCAGTACTGGTCCTTGACCCTCATGCTTTTTATACGGGGGTCCCTATTAAAACACTGGAGCATGAAGGCCCCCATTTGCACTAAAGTGGAAGCGGTGTGGTGGCCTGGCTCCTGCTCATCATCCAGGATAATGTCGTCCTCTTCATTCTCCTCTCCCCATCCTCGCACAACAGGGATCCCAGAAAGGTTTAAAGCATGCTCTTCTTGCTCCTGCTCATCCGCCCCGGCACCATCCTCCTCTGACTCCTCATCAGACTCCTGTTGTTGACTTGTCTCAGATAGAGTAGCCCCCCCTGGGAATTCATCCAGCATTGCGACTTCCTCATCTTCCCGCTCCTGCTCCTCCACAGCCTGATCAATGACACGACGCAATGCACGCTCCAGAAAGAAGGCATAAGGTACCATGTCACTGATGGCGCCATGGCTGCGACTGACCAGTTTGGTGATCTCCTCAAATGGCCGCAGAAGTCTGCATGTGTCGCGCATGAGCAGCCACTGGCGCGGTGAAAAAAAACCCAGCTCCCCAGAACCGTTTCTTTCGCTGAGTTCATACAGGTAGACGTTAACTGCACGTTTCTGCTGGAGCAGCCTATCAAGCATATAGAAGGTTGAGTTCCATCGCGTCGGGCAATCGCAAATAAGACGTCTGACCGGCAGATGGTGTCGCCGCTGAATGTCAGCAAGGCGAGCCATGGCCGTGTAAGATCTTCTGAAATGGGCCGAGATTTTCCTTGCCTGCCGCAAGATGTCCTGGACCCCAGGGTATTTGACAAGGAATCGCTGCACGACCAAGTTTAAGACGTGTGCCATGCACGGCACGTGCGTGATTTTGCCCTGTTTCAATGCGCTAAGCAGATTGGCACCGTTGTCACACACCACTTTACCAACTGTCAAATTGAGCGGTGTTAGCCACTCATCTGCCTGTGAACGCAAAGCTGAAAGGAGTGCCGGGCCAGTGTGGCTCTTTGCTTCCAGGCACAACAGACGCAGCACGGCATGGCAACGTCTCACCTGGCATGTGGAATAGGTTCTGGGGAGCTTGGGCGGTGCAGTGGAAGAGACGCTAGCAGCGGAAAAGGAGGAGGCAGCTGAGGAGGAGAGGGAGGAGGATGGAGTAGGAGGAGGAGAAGAAGAGTCAGGCCTGCATGCAATCCGTGGCGGTAAAACCAAATCTACACGGGTGCCACGGGTTACATGCTTGACGGCCGTCAGAAGGTTCACCCAGTGGGCAGTAAAACTGATATACCTTCCCTGCCCGTGTTTGCTAGACCACGTGTCTGTGGTCAGATGTATCTTGGCACCGACACTGTGTGCCAGAGATACATTCACTTGCCGCTGAACATGGCCATATAGCTCTGGGATGCCCTTCTCTGAGAAATACTTCCTTCCTGGGACCTTCCATTGTGGTGTTCCAATGGCCACAAATTTGCGAAAGGCCTCCGAGTCCACCAGTTTATATGGCAGTAGTTGGCGGGCTATGAGTTCTGACAAGCCAGCCGCCAACCGTTGGGCAAGAGGGTTATCCGGCGTCATCATTTTTTTACGCTCAAACATTAGGCCCACGGAAGCCTGCCTTTTTGCAGAAAAATGTGAGCTTGGCGTGATGGAAGGTGGAGTGGAGGACAATTGTGAGGAGAGAGGAGAAGGAGAAGTAGAAGACGAGGCTGGACGGTGAGAGCCTGCAGTGTGGCTTTGTGTGTTCCGTTGCTCCCACTGGGCTCGGTGATGGCTGCTCATGTGCCTTCTTAAGGCGGTCGTCCCTAGGTGAGTATTGGGCTTACCGCGACTAACGCGTTGACTGCAAAGATTGCAGATGGCAACGCTATTGTCAGCAGCGGACACGTTAAAAAAAGCCCACACTGCGGAGCCATGTGCCGGTGTCCTGGGAGCGCCAGATGTGACCGTACATGGTCGATGACTCGCTCCTGATACATTTGCAGTCTGCTTTGTCCCTGCTGTGCAATGTAAGTCATTGCTGCTTCTCCTCCCTATCTGCTGGTCCATATCTCCCTCTGAACTCCCCTCCTCTTCCTCTCTTGTGGGCACCCACGTGACATCACTAGACACGTCATCATCAACGTCACCTTCCCCACCGCTATAAGTAGAGATCTCGGAGTAGGCAGCAACACCGGGGACCAACCTCCTCCTTGGGCTGATCTGGGTACTGGCGTCAGACTGCTGAGTAGCGCTTGTTGCTACCTCCTCTTCCTGATCCAATACCAAGAGTGGCTGCGCATCAGAAATGTCCTCTTGATATGGATCGGAAAATAATTCCAGTGACTCAAGCGGAAGGTATGTGGTGGTGGTGGTGGTGGTCGTGTTGTTGGTGGTAGTGTCTTTGGGGGTGCACATAGCAGAGAGTGAAGAAGAGGGTGCAGATCGAGAGGATGAGGAGGGTGCAGAAGAGTAAGGCTGAGCGAGCCACTCAACCAAGTCTGGTGCATCCTTTAAAGTAATTGAACGCACCTTCTGCAACTTCCCACTTTGGCTCAAGCCTGTTGCTCCTGCCCTACCCCTACCACCCCTGCGGAAGGGCCTGCCTCTTCCTCTGCCTGTCATTTTTTAAATGACCCTGTGACAAAACTCTTAGTCCCTATACCGATGAAGGACTGCTGCAGTATAGGGCAGCGGTCAGCAGTGGTGCACGTCAACCCTATCTATTGTGGACCGATAGCGGTCCTTACAGAACAGCAGACTGTACCGCACTCAAGCCTATGTACCGTAGCACCCTATACCAAGTTACCAGTCCTTATAAGAACTTTTGTGGAACAAGCAGGTTGTGTGTTAGTGATTAGCAGACTGTACGTCAGTCCCTATACCGCTGAAGGACTGCTGCAGTATAGGGCAGCGGTCAGCAGTGGTGCACGTGAACCCTATCTATTGTGGACCGATAGCGGTCCTTACAGAACAGCAGACTGTACCGCACTCAAGCCTATGTACCGTAGCACCCTATACCAAGTTACCAGTCCTTATAAGAACTTTTGTGGACCAAGCAGGTTGTGTATTAGTGTTTAGCAGACTGTACGTCAGTCCCTATACCGCTGAAGGACTGCTGCAGTATAGGGCAGCGGTCAGCAGTGGTGCACGTCAACCCTATCTATTGTGGACCGATAGCGGTCCTTACAGAACAGCAGACTGTACCGCACTCAAGCCTATGTACCGTAGCACCCTATACCAAGTTACCAGTCCTTATAAGAACTTTTGTGGAACAAGCAGGTTGTGTGTTAGTGATTAGCAGACTGTACGTCAGTCCCTATACCGCTGAAGGACTGCTGCAGTATAGGGCAGCGGTCAGCAGTGGTGCACGTCAACCCTATCTATTGTGGACCGATAGCGGTCCTTACAGAACAGCAGACTGTACCGCACTCAAGCCTATGTACCGTAGCACCCTATACCAAGTTACCAGTCCTTATAAGAACTTTTGTGGACCAAGCAGGTTGTGTATTAGTGTTTAGCAGACTGTACGTCAGTCCCTATACCGCTGAAGGACTGCTGCAGTATAGGGCAGCGGTCAGCAGTGGTGCACGTCAACCCTATCTATTGTGGACCGATAGCGGTCCTTACAGAACAGCAGACTGTACCGCACTCAAGCCTATGTACCGTAGCACCCTATACCAAGTTACCAGTCCTTATAAGAACTTTTGTGGACCAAGCAGGTTGTGTATTAGTGTTTAGCAGACTGTACGTCAGTCCCTATACCGCTGAAGGACTGCTGCAGTATAGGGCAGCGGTCAGCAGTGGTGCACGTCAACCCTATCTATTGTGGACCGATAGCGGTCCTTACAGAACAGCAGACTGTACCGCACTCAAGCCTATGTACCGTAGCACCCTATACCAAGTTACCAGTCCTTATAAGAACTTTTGTGGAACAAGCAGGTTGTGTGTTAGTGATTAGCAGACTGTACGTCAGTCCCTATACCGCTGAAGGACTGCTGCAGTATAGGGCAGCGGTCAGCAGTGGTGCACGTCAACCCTATCTATTGTGGACCGATAGCGGTCCTTACAGAACAGCAGACTGTACCGCACTCAAGCCTATGTACCGTAGCACCCTATACCAAGTTACCAGTCCTTATAAGAACTTTTGTGGACCAAGCAGGTTGTGTATTAGTGTTTAGCAGACTGTACGTCAGTCCCTATACCGCTGAAGGACTGCTGCAGTATAGGGCAGCGGTCAGCAGTGGTGCACGTCAACCCTATCTATTGTGGACCGATAGCGGTCCTTACAGAACAGCAGACTGTACCGCACTCAAGCCTATGTACCGTAGCACCCTATACCAAGTTACCAGTCCTTATAAGAACTTTTGTGGACCAAGCAGGTTGTGTATTAGTGTTTAGCAGACTGTACGTCAGTCCCTATACCGCTGAAGGACTGCTGCAGTATAGGGCAGCGGTCAGCAGTGGTGCACGTCAACCCTATCTATTGTGGACCGATAGCGGTCCTTACAGAACAGCAGACTGTACCGCACTCAAGCCTATGTACCGTAGCACCCTATACCAAGTTACCAGTCCTTATAAGAACTTTTGTGGACCAAGCAGGTTGTGTATTAGTGTTTAGCAGACTGTACGTCAGTCCCTATACCGCTGAAGGACTGCTGCAGTATAGGGCAGCGGTCAGCAGTGGTGCACGTCAACCCTATCTATTGTGGACCGATAGCGGTCCTTACAGAACAGCAGACTGTACCGCACTCAAGCCTATGTACCGTAGCACCCTATACCAAGTTACCAGTCCTTATAAGAACTTTTGTGGAACAAGCAGGTTGTGTGTTAGTGATTAGCAGACTGTACGTCAGTCCCTATACCGCTGAAGGACTGCTGCAGTATAGGGCAGCGGTCAGCAGTGGTGCACGTCAACCCTATCTATTGTGGACCGATAGCGGTCCTTACAGAACAGCAGACTGTACCGCACTCAAGCCTATGTACCGTAGCACCCTATACCAAGTTACCAGTCCTTATAAGAACTTTTGTGGAACAAGTGAGTTGTGAATGTTTAGCAGACTGCAGCAGAAGGGCAGCAGTCAAGTATAATATCCTTTCTATATTTGGAAGAAAGAATATTATACATGTACAAGCCTATTACTGTACCACTGATACCAGTCCTGAAAAGAACCTTTGTGGAACTAATAATAACAGCAAGTCTTTAAAATTACCCTCACTGCCTGACAACACTGCTTCCTTCCTGTCCCTATACAAATTGGCAAAAAAAGAGAACGATTAGTGGTTACTGGAACAGCTCTTTTGTGGACCTTGATAGTAACAGCTAATGATGATGATGATGATGATGATGATGAAAGACTAATCTGGCTGTCCCTGTAGCATACACCGTCCTTTCCCTTTCTCTAAACTAACAAAAGACACTCAGGCTGCTGCAAGAATCAGCAGCACAGCAAACCTATCAACACCTAACACCTATACCAGTCCTGAAAAGAACTTTTGTGTACCAAATAGCTAGTGGTTTATCTCTCCCTACTCCACACAGGAACCTGTCCCTATCGTAACAGAAGAAAGAATGTAAAATGGCCACCGGATCGGGTGTATTTATAGGTTAGGGGGAATGTACAAGTGTCCATGTGCTGTCATGTCTCAATTGGCTGTCCTGTATCACATGATAAACGTGTCACCAAAGGTTAAAGTTCTTGTATACATTAAACACGTAAGTCCGCCGCGGCGAACGACGGAAAAAGGCGTTCGAACGTGCGGACCGCGAATGTCGGAAATTCGCCGCGAAACGACCGCCGGGCGAACCGTTCGGCCATCACTAAACAGGGCGAGGAGGAGTTCATGGACAAAGAATTGGTTGCGCCAGCACGACCAATTCTCGCATATGCCTTTACTCCGTGAGATCCGTGAGAATAATCCTGATGATTTCAGGAATTATCTCAGGATGACGGACCCCGTTTTTCACCGTCTGCTGGCTTTGCTGACCCCTTATATCAGCAGGCAGGATACCTGCATGCGGCAAGCCATCACTCCGGAACAGAGGCTCGTCGCCACGTTGCGCTACTTGGCGACAGGGAGAAGCCTTCAGGACCTCAAGTTCTCTACAGGCATCTCCCCCCAGGCTCTGGGGATCATTATTCCAGAGACCTGTTCTGCCATTATTCGGGTCCTGCAGAAGGAATATATGAAGGTAAGTTTGTTCTTTTAATATTGCATTATATGCATTGTATGTTTGTATTAATTTCATCATGACTTTTAATATCCATGACAGGAATATGCTGTGAATGTCCCCTTTATATGAATACATGCAATAGTTTTTTTGATGTATTTATTTATTTTTTTTGTGTCATTTTTTTATAGCTTTTACCTTTTTGTGTCCCACGTGCATATTTGCTTTCACTAACGTCCCCAGCATGCAATCCTGGGCCCCTATACACCCACAGCCGAGACTGTTTTTCTCTAATTCATATTGTCAGCTCCATTGTACTGTTTTACTGCCCCCCCCCACCCTTTTGGAATTGGTTTCAGGGATTGTATACTCATTAATTAGGCCCCCACCCCACTCAAATTGGTTTCAGGGATTGTAAACTCATTAATTAGGCCCCCACCCCACTCAAATTGGTTTCAGGGATTGTAAACTCATTAATTAGGCCCCCACCCCACTCACCCACATAACTTATGTCCCCTGGTCCATCAGAGGGCTGAGTAATCTGGGAATTGGGCCGTCTTTTTTTTTTTTGCTGCAAAACATTTTCAATATTTATGTTTAACTGCTGTTCCAAAATGTTTTTGAGTTTTATTTAATTACTTCCCAAAAAGGTATTGAGTATTGAAAGGAGGAGACACACACACACACATATCTTTTTCGAAAAGTTGTAATAGTGCACATTGAAACAAGTGCCTTTTTTTTTTTTTTTTTTTGGTAAACAATATAGATTTTTTGTAGTAAACAATATCTTATTTTGCAATTTTTTTGGTAAACAATATAGATTTTTTGTAGTAAACAATATATATATATATATATATATATATATATATATATATATATATATACAGTGGTGTGAAAAAGTGTTTGCCCCCTTCCTCATTTCCTGTTCCTTTGCATGTTTGTCACACTTAAGTGTTTCGGAACATCAAACCAATTTAAACAATAGTCAAGGACAACACAAGTAAACACAAAATGCAATTTGTAAATGAAGGTGTTTATTATTAAAGGTGAAAAAAAATCCAAACCATGCAAAGGAACAGGAAATGAGGAAGGGGGCAAACACTTTTTCACACCACTGTATCTATATCTTAATTACAATACATTACACTGAATAAAGTGATGAAACAGTTGTAGCTATAAAGATATGTACACAAGGATATCCTAAATTGAATGTCACAATTCAAGGTATCATTAACAACAATAAAAGAAATAACAAATAAAAAACCTAAACCAATACCATATACTGATACGCGCCATTTACGTACAGTCATACGAACGATCAAGCAGACGACAGTTTAATACGCCAGATTTACCACGGGTAGGTACGAACGTCAAGATAAGCGAAAAGTACTCACTTTTTTTGAGCGCCTTTTTTATTCTCCTGTATTGATCTGGCTCCCTGGATTTTATATCCGACCAGCGTTTGCGGAGTTGATCTTTAGCTCTTCGGACACCAAATGTGTTCTCCAAAGTGCTCACTACTGTACTCATTATTCTGTCCTTCCGGATATTGGGTTTGGGATAGGGGCCATTTTTCCCATCATAATCTTCTTTTCTTAAGATGTCCACCATCTCCACCATCTCTTCGAAAGACATGTTTGTGGCCTTAAACCTTTTCCTAGCTCTGGAAGTATTGGGTTCAGGGCTTTCCTCCATGCTGCTCTCAGAAAATACGTCCGCCATCTTTATCTAGCTACTCTCCCACAGCGGAACGAGGGTAAAAGGGGCGGGGAAATACGGTCACAAGGAACGTCAGGGGCGGGCAACGTGGGCGACGCAGGAGGAGCTTGACGCATGCGCTGTATATAAAGCGTTACCGCGAGGCCGTACGTTTGTCCGAACGGAAGCAGCGAGTGATACACGCGACGGTAAGATGGTGATCTTTTTATTTTTAGGGTTTTAGGCCTGCGTTAGGAATGTATATAGTGGGATTTTACCTTGTGGATGGTTAGTTGATTTTAATGTGAGTTGGTGATTGAGTGGGGTTGGTGTTTTGTGTGGGTGTGTGTGGGGGTGGGGGTGGGTGTGTGGGGGGGTAGTGTGTGTGGTAGTGTGTGTGTGGGGGTGGGGGTGGGTGTGTGGGGGGGTAGTGTGTGTGGGGAGGTGGGGGTGGGTGTATGGGGGGGTGGGGGTGGGTGTGTGGGGGGGTAGTGTGTGTGGTAGTGTGTGTGTGGGGGTAGTGTGGGTGGGTGTAGTGTGGGTGTAGTGTGTGTCTCGCCTACATTGTCACAATATAAATAGTGTGCGTTTGGTCTGACATTAGTATTTATGTAATTTTTTATTTTTTATTTAAAAAAAAAAAAATTTTCAGAACTAAAAATGCAAAAGTACAGTCCGGACCCCTTTAAGGAGGAGGCATTCCTGGCAAAATTCATAGAGATGTTTGAGATGCAAAGGAACCTGTGGGATGCCAAGCACCCACTATATTCAAGCCGTCCTGGCTGGAGGAAAACACTGGGGACACTTTTGAAGTTTGTGAAAACCCGACTCCCCCAGGCAGACCTTAAGTTTGTGAGCTCCAAAATTCAGGTCCTGCGTAACATGTATAGGCGGGAGCGCAACAAGATCCTAGAGTCCCGCACATCAGGAGCAGCAGCATATGAGATATATGTACCTAGGCTGTGGTACTACAGGCTGTGGTACTACAAGCCAGGCAGTCACTTTCCACTCTTCCGTCTACCCTTCCCTCCACCCTTCCCTCCACCTCAGCTGAGCCACCCCAGGAAGATCCAGACCCTTCCTTCCTGGACGAAGTTGATGCGCCTAGCTGGAGCCAGGTATATTTTAGTTTATAAAGTTAGGATTGCTCAAATATTAATGATGTAAAGTTCAATGTTTGAATTGCTTCCAAATCTAGGATTTCATCACAAATTAAATTAGATATAAGGATACAGTAGTTTCCACAAATGTGGCTAAAATCTTGGTGAACTGATGGAAAAATGATGGTGTCAAAATGATAGCCTTTTGTATTTCAAGACAAATGTATTTGCAAGTGAGAACTGTAAAATTGTCAGTGATTGATGATCTCAAAATATATACATATTTTATTTATTTATTTATTTTTTACACAGGATGAGCTCACCCAGGAGGAGGCCGGGACCAGTGGTAAGGAGGAGGAGGAGGCCGGGACCAGCCACACGCAGGAGATAGCTGGGCCCAGCAGGAGTTGGACAGAAAGTCAGGTCCCTCCCCTCCGCATAGCCAGCAAAAGGCCCAGGAGGATGACACAGACAGAGGAGGAGTCATTGGCGCTTATACGTCAAGCCAGCCAATTGCTTAGTAAACCCCCCAATCCTGAAGAGGCCTACGCTACTTATTTGGCCAGCAAGTTGCTTGAAATGGACAAGGGACAGCGCAACTTGTGCGAGGCTATTTTCTTCGATAGTATTCAGCGGGGTCTGAAGGGTGAGCTAACACCAACCACCAGACTCTACAACACAGACCCTACTGCTCCTCCTCCTACCCAGAGGCACAGCCTCCAGCGAAGCGTGGAGGGAAGGCTAGACGGAAGAGTCGGAAGTGACTGCATGGCTTCAGTCTGCTCTGACAGAAGACGCAGGCTGTTGTAGTACCACAGTCTGGGGACATAGATGTCATCTGCTGCTGTTCCTGGTCTGTGGGATTCTAGGACTATGTTGTGCTCCCTATTTTCATGTTTACACAGGATCTGAATTTTGGTGGCCACTGACTTGATGTGTGCCTGGGGGACAAAAGGCTTCACAAACTTCAAAAGTGTCTCCAGTGTTGCCTCCCTCTTGATTTTGTTTTGTACAGACTAAAAATAAAGATTTATTTTTTCCAAAAATATTGTAATTTTTTTTATTTTGGATTAAAAAAACAGAGTTTATTTGTGAGTAGGCAGGTACATGTCAAAAGGGGGTTATTTACAAAACACACGTTCATGTTAATATAAATATGCTAACTACAAGTGCAATTTTTAAAGCACTGCAAGTGCACTTGGAAGTGCAGTCGCTGTAAATTTGAGGCTAACATTTGAAATGAGGGGAAGCTCTGCTGATTTTGAACATTCAATCATGTGTAAGCTAAAATGCTGGTTTGGGTATCTATCAGATATATAGATAGATAATCTATCTATCTATCTATCTATCTATCTATCTATCTATCTATCTATCTATCTATCTATCTATCTATCTATCTATCTCTACTTACATAGTCTGCTTGGACAAAAAAAACACAAGTCCATCTAGTTTAACCCCCCCCCAAAAAAAAAGCAAAATAAATAAATAATTTTAAACTAACAATAGTAGTTCCAAAAATATATAGTAATAGATAAATTATAAAATTATATATATATATAATATATATATATATATATATATATATATATATATATATATATATTTTTTTTTTTTTATATATATATATATATATATATATTTATTCTCGAATTGGAATATTAATCATAGGATAAGGATGAATAAAAACATTTGTGATAACTCTGTGTGAATATAAGCAGCAAAGCAACTTCACTTTTCTTGCATTATGAAGAAGAAAAGAATGTGCTATATTAAAAAAACACAAAATTAGCAGCATGACGAATATGCTAGCTTCAATACGAACACTAGTTTTACAAGACAGAGCGCTTCCGCCCTGTAAATCCTTTCTGGGCATGCGCCATTCTTAGTCCGTCGGACTAGCATACTGACGACCGTATTGTCCGCTGAAACCAAAGTACGACGGAAAGATTTTTGGAAAAACCGAAATTCTTAGTACTCCGGACTGCACGCTGAAAAAGTCCGCTGAAGCCCACACACGAGCGGATTGTCCGCTGAAATGTGTTTCAACGGACTAAGTACGTCAAACAGTTCGACCGTGTGTACGCGGCATTAGTAGAGCTACCTCCCTCAGAAGAGTTTACAACTATCCTGGTAGTCGTGGACCGTCTGTCCAAAATGGCACACTTTTTGCCCATAATAGGTACACCATCTGCTGTGGACACAACAAAAATTTTCATAAGGGAGTTAGTCAGACTACACTGCCTACCTGATAACATTGTATCTGATAGAGGGGTACAATTTACCTCCAGATTCTGGAGAGAGCTCTGCAGAATGCTGTCAATTGAAGTATGTCTATCCTCAGCCTACCATCCCCAAAGCAACGGTCAAACCCGAAAGAACTAATCAAACCTTAGACCAATACTTTAGCTGTTTCTGCTTTTTTTCCCATGGCGATTGGATCTCTTTACTCCCGTGTGAGATTGTATACAACAATTCAGTACATACAACCACTAATCAGTCACCTTTCTGGGTCAATTATGGGTTCCATCCCTCATTTCTGCCTAATGTCATCCAGAAGCCTCAGTCCCAGCAGTTAAGGACAGGATAAATTCTATCCAGGCTAACTACCAAACCCTCCATATAACCATGCAAAGGGCTCAAGAAAACTATAAGAAACAATACGACAAGAAGAAGAGAGGGAATACTATCTTTAAGGTTGTAGATAAAGTATGGCTCTCTTCTGCAAATTTCAGGCTTCCTTGCCCCTCCTGGAATTTGGTACCAAAATGTATCGGCCCAATCGAGATAAAACGAGAAATGAACCCAGTGGCATTCAAATTCTACTTTTTATTGAGTTTCATATTGACAAATTTAAAAACATACATTATTAAAGTATAATACAACCAATAGTGCAGAGAATAATTAAAAAAGAGCTATTATTATTTTTGTACTCCCTTTTCTACCCACTCAACCCACCTAAACCCAACCCTCCAAATCCCAGGTTGTATAGGCCAAGTTACCTATTAATTAAGGATAAAGAAAAGTGGGAATAGAGAAGGAGAGAACTTGACTCTAAAACCAACAGTGTGGGTAGGAAAACTATAAAGAAGAGATTTGTGGAGGAGATGATGGCAGAGGGGGAATTATGTCCCCCACTCTGCCATCGCCCCATAAAGAACAGCCCATCTCTCTCAACCATGGGCTCCACAAACTTGCAAACTTATTTAAGTTATTTTGCCTAATATACATCGCTCTCTCACTCCATATCATTGAGTTAGTCGACTTGGTCCAAAGCATCATAGAGGGGGTGTCTGAGCCAGCCAGTTGTGCGCTATTAGTCTTCTCGCCTGGAACAAACATTTCAGCACTGATACTTTAGTAATAGGCAAGACTCTATCTTCCTCCAAGCTCCCTAGAAGGCAGATCTTGGCCTCGGGTTCCAATGTGGTCTTAAAAATTTTGTTTATCCTGTCGACTATCTCTATCTAGTATCTAAATAGCTTTGGACACTTCCACACCATATGGATAAGGTCTCCTGTCGCTTTACATATAGGGCATTCATCATTGGGCTTCCAACCAAATTTAAACTTTTTTGGGGGTATAGTGAATTTAAAAGCAGGTGGTAAACCCTTTGCGAGGGGGATATCAAGACCAGGCCTCCTTGTTCTAGAATCTTGTCCCATTGTTCTGATGTTACTGGCCCTACGTCTCTCATCCACCCTGCTCTGCTCTTAAAAAGTCCCTTTCCACTCATAATTCTATCACCCAGACTAGCATATAACTTGGAGATTAGGCCTTTCATTGAACCAAGTTTAATTATTCAAAGAAAGTAACAGAGTCTGCACCCATTCAATGGTAAGAGACCTGAATTGGGCTTGGATTCCATGCCTAATCTGCAAGTAATCTTGTCTTAAATCTTTGAATGACTTTATAAGATCACCCTCATATAACTGAATTAATCAGCTAATACCCTGTCTTTCCCATTCTTGAGGCCTCCCTATACTCGTTATTTCAACAAGGTTTTTGTTATACCATAGGGGGTACATTAAGTGACCCCATTATATCCTATTAGCGCCTTTGTTGCCTACCACACTTTACTAGCTAGGTCAACCGTCGGGCACCTATGGATAAATGAGTCCGACTCCAATACATCCACCAATGAGTTATGGGGGGCTCCCATTACCATCATTCTATTACTGGAGTTCCCCCTATGACTCCACCACCTATCAAATGCTGGAGCTGAGATGACAAAAAGTATAATCTCGGGTGTGGAATCGCCATCCCTCCTTCCTTAACAGGGAGCTGCATTGTTTGCAAACTAATCCGGACTTGGCCCTTCTTCCAGATTAAATCTCTAAATAGGGATTCACTCTTCCTAAACAATTTCTAGCTAATCCAAATTGGAGAGTTATGAAGAATGTACAATATCCGCGGGAGCCATATCATCTTGATTAGATTACAACGTCCTGCCACAGACAGAGGGAGGCGACACCAAATATCTCCCCTTTGTTTCAGTTTCAGCAATAGTGGGACTAAATTATCATTCAGATAGTAGTTTACGTCACTAGAAATCCAAACACCCAAATATTTTAACTTGGTCACTACATCCAGGGAGGGGATTAGAGGCAATGGCTGATCGCCAATCGGGGCCACTGGTAACAGGGCTGACTTATTCCAGTTGATAACCAAACCAGAGCGTTGTCCAAATTCACCCATCAAAGGTATCACAGTTTTAAGTGAGGATTCAACACCTCCAATAAAGAACAGGACATCATCCGCAAACAGGGCAATTTTGTCTTCTTCTATCTGGATGTGTGAACGTGATCTCATCATGATTGCCAGGGGTTCCATTGCCAGGACAAACAGAAGGGGAGACAGGGGACAGCCCTGTCTCGTCCCTCTCTCCAACTGGAATGTCTCAGAGTATTCGCTACCAATCCTAATTTTTGCTCTAGGTTCATTATAAAGTAATTCCACCCATTTAATAAAAGAAGGACCAAACCCCAAATCACTCTAGCACCAACCATAGATAGTCCCCTTCCAAGTTATCAAAGGCTTTAGCAGCATCCAAGGCCAAAATGGCCTTGGAGCCTACATTATCAGTTGGGATTTTCATGTTTAGAAAAACTCTTCTAATATTGGTGCTAGTTGATCTGTTGGGAATGAAACCTGACTGATCATGGTGTATTAGCTTGTGTATGCATTTATTTAACCAGGTTGCTAGAACTTTAGCCAGGATTTTAATATCGGAGCATAGTAATGAGATTGGGTGGTACAAGGACACTTCCTGTTGGTCTTTCCCCTCTTTAAATATTAAGATAATAGTAGCTTCCAACATTGAGGTTGGTAATTTACCGCCATCCGGTGCCCATCTCAATGTTTCCTACAGTTTTGTTAACAATACCTCTCTGTAATGCTTATATATTTCTATTGGCAGCCCATCCGGACCTGGGGATTTTTGATTGGGCATCGCTGCTACTGCCCGTTTTAGCTCTTCTAGGGTCACTGGCGTCTCCATATCCATTTTATCCTTTTCTGACAGGGTTGGGATTGTTATTTGCTGCAAAAAATCAACCGCTGTTGTCCCACCCACTCGCCTGGTAGATTTATACAAGGACTTATAATAATCGCAGAATGTGTACATTATCTCTAGTGGATCAGTAGTAAGATCCCCACTTGACATCCTAATTGCCGAGATCGCAGGAGGGAAAATATTAGATTTAGCCAAAAGGGAGAGTGTACGACTAACCCTTTCCCTAAGCTAATACTGGTGCTGGAATATTCGTCTATTCTCCATCCTCTTAGTAATTGCCATTTTATAGGCTTGTTCTTTGTCTAACCATTCCCTCTGTCTATCCAAGGTTGGACATTCAACATAGCGCCTATCTGCCTGGGTTACCCCATTCCTAATTTCCCTCTCCCACTCCCTTCGACTTCCTCTTAATTCTTGTCACCTATTGAGTCAATAGACCTCTGAGGTAGGCCTTCAAGGAGTCCCTGACCACCCCAAGTGATGCCGTATCTACATTAAAGAGGAGTTCCCCTGCACTGGGTTTCTAAAACATCCTCCTGTGATTTTGGATATATTGAGTGGACTTACTATATCTCACAGCCCCCCCATGGGGGTTTTCTTTTTTTTATACTCCTGAACTTATCTGCCACACGGAGCTGCAGAGGTGTGTTGGTCCTACAGGCCTCATGCATAGTGCAGCGAATTTATGCCCCACTAACCACTGGGAATTATGACTATGCAGATGAACAGAGCGACTGGGTCTCACTGCCTCTTCTCTATACTAACATGCGGGGGCACGCAATTAGGCCCCATTTTCATTCATCTTTGTGGTGGCTCGCTTGGAACCACTACTTGTCCCGGTGGCTAAAACTGTTCCTTATCTTCTCCTTACATGCAAAGTTATGTTTTTTCCCCAGATGGAAGTTTAAAGTTGTTAAGGGATCATGCCTACACAAGTTGGGGTGGGTGTAAGGCGGGGAAGGGGGAGGGGGTTGTTCAACAGTTATTTTTGCAATTTGTTAATGTGCATACAGTGTCTCAGGAACCAAATATGGGAAAATGTATATATGTTGAAGAGGTGCCGCACACAGTGTTTGATGTACTCCAGTTCTATTATACATTATATTTTTCACTAGACCTAAAGATATGTGTCCTACTGAGGCAAGGTTATGCTCCCTACACAGCACCATGGCAACTATAAAATTTCTCACATGGAATGTGAGGGGCCTGCGCGAGAAAATTAAGCGCTCGGCTGCCCTTGCATTCCTCAAAAAACAATGTGCTGACGTAGTGGTGCTGGTCGAGACACATGTTGAGGGCAGACTCCAAATGGCCTTTCGCCGCCCCTGGGTTGGGTGGGCATACCACTCCCCCTACACGACTCATGCTAGGGGTGTCTCATTATTGATAGCCAAATCGGTACATTTTGAACTCTGTGAACTCCTAACTGATCCCAATGGTCGGTATGTATTTCTTCATGCTAAGCTCTACGGTGAACCCTCCCTTCTCATGGCTTTCTACATACCTCCTCCCTTTAGTGTAACAGTGCTCCTAGATCGCTTTACCTTTATGTCCCGTAACCCCACGATACTGGCGATCTGGTTAGGTGACTTTAACACAACACTATGTCCGGCCTTGGATAGACTACAGACGTTGCAGGCAACAGTAGCCAGTGCTGATACGACTAAATTCTCTAAACTCATCTCCACCTTTCACCTTGTAGACACATGGAGGCACAACTTCCCATACACTCGAGCCTATTCCTGTTTCTCTCCTACTCACAACTCTATGTCCCGCATAGATTTCATTCTTGTATCCCACACCCTAGCTCCACGGATCCTGGAAACAGCGTTTTGCCCCAGGTTACTATCTGACCACAAAAAACTTTTTGGAAAACAGCGCTGTCCAAACGGTAACTCAATTAATCAAACCAAGGCCTGAGCCGGTGAAAGCAAAATCTAAAAGTGATAATGTAAATAATAACAGTATAAATTCCTGCTGCAACCCAATGTGAGATACCCACACTAGACACACACCCAAAAAATAAGGCTGCGCTAAAACTTATACATTACAGTATTAACAATGTGACGTATTAAATTCTAGTGTTAAACAAACTAATAAACTTGGGTGAGCGGCGTGCTGACGTTACCGCCATTCCCCGTTGACCAGGAAGGACGGGCAGTGTTAATAAGAGAGAGCCGGCCGGCTCGTGATTGTACTTACGCTTGTACTCAACTGGAATTTGTGAGTTTGTTTTACTTTTATTTCGTTCGTAATAAATTTTTATGCGGAATTACGCTATGGGAGCCTTTCTTTCTTGTCTTATCAAAAAATTCGGTGGAATGTGAGACGTTGTAAGAAAGAGATATAAGAGGTGGAGACGCCAGCAGAACCCATCGGGGAGACCAGGAACGATCGTTTTTTCTTCATGCCTGTACGATCTCCCTAAAAAGAGATCTTGGCAGCTGGTAAGCCTCATTGAAATAGGTGGTGGATAGAACTTCCTCTTTGGGCGCACCTTCTATACATCTGAAGGGTGTTTGTAAAGAGTCACTTCAAGGGACTTACTCCATACCTTCGTTCTTCCCTCTCTTTGGACTTTTTATGTGCTTCAAGTTTGATGTTTTTATACACAATATTTCTTGATAGTATACATTGTTTAACACTAGAATTTAACACGTCACATTGTTAATACTGTAATGTATAAGTTTTAGCGCAGCCTTATTTTTTGGGTTACTATCTGACCACAGTCCGTACTGGACCACCCTTAGCATCCCCATTGATAAACCACCAAGACCATGGCGATTGAATCCGTTCTGGCTCTCACTGCTTCCAGGGGATGATGGGCTCATCACCCAATGGAAGCAATACTTCTTGGAAAATGATCACACAGCATCTGTTGCTGCAATATGGGATTCATTTAAAATGTACGCCCGTACTACCCTGATCTCACACATAAACAAAATCAAAACAGATTCCGCTGGAGTGTTCGACAGGGCAATAGCGGAGCTAGTCTCCACTGAACGGGAATACGCGGCCACTCCCACCCCAGCGACAGCGGGCCAGCTTAAAATGCAGACTAGAGTGGTGACTCAACTCCAGTATACAAAAAGTCATCAAAAGCTCTTCTTTACTAAGCAGAAACTGTTTGAATATGGTGAAAAGGCAGGCAAGCTCCTCGCTTACCTAGTGCATAGCGAAGACAGGCCCCCAGTTGTCATTACCCTACATGGCCCGGAGGGGAGTCAGATCATGGACCCATGCAGTGTTACCTCTAAGTTCAGAGAGTTTTTTGCGGATCTATATAAAACAACAGTGACAAACCCGACAGACGTATGGACTACTTTCCTTCACAGCATTACCTTCCCCCAGTTGACGAAAGAACAAAGAGATTCACTTGAGGCACCCCTTACCATGGAAGAAATAGACGCCGCAATCTCCAGCTTTGCTAGATCCAAATCCTCTGGATCTGATGGCCTCCCTGTTGAATTTTACTCCCAATTTAGAGAATTACTAACTCCCAAACTGCTTGCACTATTTAATCACCTATTTGAAACCTTCACCCTGCCCCCCTCCTTCACCCTGCCCCCCTATTGTCCTATTTCCCTACTGCAAGTAGATATAAAAATACTAGCTAAAGTACTGTCCCTTTGATTAAAACAAGCCATTCTGTCCCTAGTACATGTAGATCAAGCAGGCTTTATGCCAGGCCGCAACACATCCTTTAATCTACGCAAACTGTATATTAACCTGCAGGCTCCACACGCAGAAGTTGGGTCACGGGTGGTGGTGACACTGGACACGGCAAAGGCGTTCGACTCGGTGGAATGGAGCTATCTCTGGAGCTGCTTGGAGGGATATGGCTTTGGACCACGTTTCATCAAGTGGGTTCAACTGCTGTATCAGGCGCCCATGGCCCGGGTGGTGGCCAATGGCTGGCCGTCTCGAATGTTTGACCTCAACAGAGGCACGAGATAAGGCTGTCCTCTTTCACCACTATTATACGTCCTGGCCGCGGAACCCTTGGCCATGTCCATCCGAGCTAACCCGGAGATCAGGGGACTGAGCCATGGCGCCCTAACTGAAAAGATCAGCATGTATGCTGACGACACACTGCTATACCCAGCGGACTCTGGCCCCTCTCTGCAGGCGGCTCTTCAGACAATCGAGAGATTTGGGACCTTTTCTGGGTTAAAAATCAATTGGGGGAAGTCCCAAATTCTTCCACTTGACCGCTTCCCACTGACTGAATTTGAGGACAGTCTGCCATTACAACGAGTCAGTGTCATTAAGTATCTGGGGGTGTGTGTCTCCAGATCATCGGCGGACTATACACATTTAAATTTATGCCCTCTAATTTCCCACGTTCAATCCAAACTGCGGGCCTGGGCCCGTCTGCCGCTGGGGATTTGGGGTCAGATAAATCTTATTAAAATGGTCCTTTTACCCAAGATACTCTATATCCTCTGGCACTCCCCGGTGTACTTACCTCTGAAGAATTTTAAGTCCCTTGAGGCCCTGCTCAAACCCTTTGTGTGGGGAACCAACAGACACAAATTAGCTTGGCAGGCGCTTAAAAGCCCTACGAACCTAGGGGGCACTGCCCTTCCTGATTTTAATCTCTATTATATCGCGTCACAATTATCCCAACTGTATCATATTGACAAGACGGACCGGGAGTGGTTTCTCCAACTGCTCTGCCCGAGATGGGCTCGACGCACTGGAGACTCAATTTACGCACTGGCGATGGGCTCTAGCGGTGCTGGTCAGGGGGACAACAGACGCATTTGGGACTTAGCTTCTGCCAAGCTAGGGATACCACTCTATAATGATTATACTCCATTGTGGTACAATAAAACTTTGTCGGAATTTCTAAGACTTCCCGATACAGACCTTTGGTTTACTTATGGTATTCTCTATATGCACCAATTGTTTGACGACGGAACCTTTAAAACCTTTGCCACGCTTAGTGCAGAATTTTCACTCCCCAGATCCATGCTCTTTTGATTTCTACAGATGAGACATGCACCTCGGGCTCAGTTTTTGGAATCCACACCACAGTCTACCCCTAATGCACTTATGGCCATAATCAAGAGCTCTGATCCCCGTAAATTAACCTCGTCCTTCTACGACATGCTTACTACCCCAGTTTCCACTAAATTGGCATACAAACTCAAACCTCGTTGGGAAAGGGTGATAGGCCCTCTGGAGGATGTGGAATGGGAGGAGTCTTTGGAATCCTGTAAGGCTGTCTCACCCAAACTCACTGACAGACTGACTAAAATTTATATTATACACCAGGCATATCTCACCCCTCTGCGGGTTGACAGATATAGAAGCTCTCAATCTACCCTCTGTCAGATGTGTGGGAAGGAGGTGGGTACATTCTTTCATTTAATATGGTCGTGTCCCAAAATACAAGGCCTCTGGGCGCAAGTTGTCACCTTTCTACATGATCACATGGGCTCTCCGGTCACATTGGACCCAAAAAAATGCTTACTTGGGGTGCTTCCGGATACCACAGACAAATACACAAAGACATTCCTGCATGAGACATTGTTCTCAGTCCGGAAAGTTATTGCCCGAAATTGGATGCGTCCCATACCCCCTGGGCTGGCGGAGTGGAAGGTGGTGGTCAATAATAAGTTACCATATAAAAAGGTTATGTATATTAACAGAGAATGCCCGACCAAGTATGACAAAGTATGGGATCGTTGGTTACGAGACCCCGACACCTGCATGTAAGAAACCTTGAATCTATGTTGCCAGATGAGTAGTTTGCCCCTCACTGGGAGTATAGCCAGAGGTCTGGAAGACCCATATGGTTGGCACCGGTTATCACCCTATACCTACTCTTGTAGTCAGAGTCTTCAAGCGGGAAATGCGATACTCCTAAGAACCAAGGCCTGAGGTGTGCCTTGGCCTAGCTGGTCAGTATGCCTGAGAAGAATGTAAGAATAAGAACAAAATACTATGAGAATGTATGAAACTGGGGAACAGGTGGGTGGGAACCAGAAAAACGACACTGGCCCTGACAGAGGAGGAGGTTTAAATAGTCCTCTCAGGCTCCTGCGGCCAGCCTTACAACTTGTAGTCAGAGTCTTCAAGCGGGAAATGCGATACTCCTAAGAACCAAGGACTGAGGTGTGCCTTGGCCTAGCTGGTCAGTATGCCTGAGAAGAGGGCAAGAAGACACAAAATTTAAGTGAAGAAGGGAAGGTAATGAACCATCACGGATAAAGGTGTGCTCCCGGACGGCAGCAGTATGTATCCAGCAAGTAACCGGAAAGTGTTCGCAGTGGCAAAAGAACACACCGACTCCTGACTTGGCAATGAGAAGGAACCCCCTATCGAACCTGTGACACTACCCTGAACCCAACAGAACATCCCCTGAAAGATTGAATTGAGCCGGATGCCTGTGACACCCAGACCTGAGAATGAACTGCTTGTGAAATGAGAGGATACGAGAGGGGAAAGGAACAAGGCCTGGCCTGAGGAAACCCCTGCAAAAGATGGCGAAATACCCCAATGACCACCAGGGAAATAGCCCAGAGACATATCCCCCCCCCCCCCAAGAGGGTGAGTGGCAAAAAGACCACTAGCAGGAGTGCGAAAAGCTGGAAACCTGATGGATGTGACGGAGTAAGCGGATAAGGCCCATGCACCATGGCAATAATACTGTCAACCTGGAGAAACCATACCAGACGCAGGACCCAGGTCCCACCAGATACGCTCGGTCATGCTACAGCCTGAACCCAACAGCTGGGACAGAAATCCTGAACCAAGGAGGGCCAGACTCCCTCCCGGGGAAATGCTCCCCATGGCATGATACAGACATACCCAAGCCCCCCCCTACTTGGAACAAGCTGGGGATCGGAAAAGAGGACTGGACTGATGTCCCTAAGTGGAACTCCAGACAATAAGTTCAAACAAGAACAGAGCCAAGAATGGAATCCAAAACCATTATGACATCTGCCCAACCTACCCCCCAAGGACCGTCATGGGGACCTGGCTTAACAAACACCCTGAGAGAGACTATACATCCCTGGGCAGTAACCAGGGCCTCAACACAACAGGACATCAACTGAAGGAAAATTTTTCGACTGTTTCTGACCCAAGGGTGAGCCCAGTGGTGAAAAGACATCAGCACCAATCAACTAGCCCCCAACAACGGCTAGGCTGGCTGAAGGTGATAGCAAGCATGGATGATATCAGTATGGATGTCAAGACGGCCCAACCTGAAACACAAACTAGAGAAATGACAGACAACTAGACATGAGAACAACAATACCCCCCTGCCTAACTAAGAATGAAATATGAGCAGAAAAGTCAAGACCACTGCGCGTAAAAGAACCTGACGGACGGACCCCACCCACATGTAAGTGGTAAGTCAGCCCGAGTAACCTGCAGTGCAGAGACAGGTAATTAACTGAAAACTCGGGGCTAGTGTACCCACAGGCAATGGTGGGTAGTCGTATAGATGCGGTGAATGAACATGCAACGTATGACGTATGGTATACGGGCGAGAAGATTGTGGACAACAATCAATTAATAAACGAAACCTCAGCCCGTATGGATCTATAGACGTGACAGATCCTGACGTGTGAGCCCTAGCTACCTGACCCAGGTACAAAACATGACACAGACACGATGGGACATGACAATCAACAAAGACGAACGACTACCAGAGTATGCCATGAGTGAACAACACCCCTCTGAGAAACTCTGAGACTGAACACCAAGTCTGAAATACCATGACAGGCATGCTGGCAGCAACACAAAGACAGAAAACGCTGAGACAGAAAACGCTGAGACAGAAAACGCTGAGACAGAAACACAACATGCCATGATGAAAAAACACCATGAAACAAAACACTGAAACTTAATGCTGATGCCGAAACGTAGTGACAGAACCAGAGGCAAAACGCAATGACAGCAACAACCAAGACTGAAACGCTAAGGCATAAATGAAATGCCAGAAATCCTGGGCCAGAAACGCTATAACAGAAAAACGGAGACAGCGACACAACAGCAGAATCCTGGCCAGAAATGCAAAGCCCGAAAACACGCTGAGACTGAATGCTGAGACAGAAATGCAAAGACAGAAATCCTGGTTCAGAACGCCATGACAGAAATCCTGGTTCAGAAAGCCATGACAAAAATCCTGGTTCAGAACGCCATAACAGAAATCCTGGTTCAGAACGCCATGACAGAAATCCTGGTTCAGAATGCCATGACAGAAATCCTGGTTCAGAACGCAACAGCAGTCCAGGGGCAGAACGCTATGACAGCAGTCCAGGGGCAGAACGCTATGACAGCAGTCCAGGGGCAGACAGAAGTCCAGGGGCAGAATGCTATGACAGGCATCCAGGGGCAGAACGCTATGACAGGCATCCAGGGGCAGAAACGCTATGCCAGACATGCTGGACAGAACGCTATGACTGAAAAGCTGGACAGACCGCTATGACATAAATGCTGGACAGCCGCTATGACAATAAAGCTGGACAGACCGCTGACAGGAGATGCTGCACAGAACGCTGTGACGGAAAAGCTGCACAGAACGCTGTGACAGAAATGCCGCACAGAACGCTGTGACGGAAATGCCGCACAGAACGCTGTGACAGAAATGCCGCACAGAAAGCTGTGACGGAAATGCCGCACAGAACGCTGCGACAGAAAAGCTGCGACAGAAACGCTGCGACAGAAACGCTGCAACAGAACTGCTGGACAGAACGCCGTGACAGAAATGCTAGACTGAGCACTGTGACAGAAAAGCCACGTGGAGCTAAGGCGGGGGGGGAGAACCGCCACGTTGAGCTCAGGCGGGTGGGGAGACCCGCCACGTGGAGCTCTGGTGGGTGGGGAGACCCGCCACGTGGAGCTCAGGCGGGTGGGGAGACCCGCCATGTGGAGCTCAGGCGGGTGGGGGGGAGGAGACCCACCACGTGGAGCACAGGGTGGGGCCCACCACGTGGAGCTCAGGAGGCCCACCACGTGGAGCTCAGGAGGGGGGGAGACCCACCACGTGGAGTTCAGGGGGGGACCAACCACGTGGAGCTCAGGAGGGGGGAGAGACCCACCACGTGGAGCTCAGGAGGGGGGGACCCACCATGTGGAGCTCAGGGGGGCCACCACGTGGAGCTCAGGAGGGGGGGCCCACCACGTGGAGCTCAGGAGGGGGGGAGACCCACCACGTGGAGTTCAGGGGGGACCAACCACGTGGAGCTCAGGAGGGGGGAGAGACCCACCACGTGGAGCTCAGGAGGGGGGACCCACCATGTGGAGCTCAGGGGGGCCACCACGTGGAGCTCAGGAGGGGGGGGGCACCACGTGGAGCTCAGGGGGGGCCACCAGGTGGAGCTCAGGAGGTGGGGGCCACCACGTGGAGCTCAGGGGGGACCCACCACGTGGAGCTCAGGAGGGGGGGCCACCACATGGAGCTCAGGAGGGGGGCCACCACGTTGAGCTCAGGGGGGGACCCACCACGTGGAGCTCAGGAGGGGGGGACCCACCACGTGGAGCTCAGGAGGGGGGGACCCACCACGTGGAGCTCGGGGGGGACCCACCACGTGGAGCTCGGAGGGTGACCCACCATGTGGAGCTCAGGAGGGGGGGAACCCACCACACCACAGATGCCCAGTCCCACCCTCACCAATCTCCTTGAGGAACACCAGGTAGTGCATTGAGCCCAGCGAAGATGGTGGGTGGACAGACAACACCCCCCACGTGAACACCTGGGAAGTGGGTGGCACCCATTGCCAGACTGAGCCCAAGAAGTCGGTGCGAGGGGGTGGATGAAAGCCCCCCCCACATGAGCATCGGGCAGCTGCACACTGGCCACCCGCAGCTGAGGGGAGATCACTACTAATAGGATAAAGTCCATCCGTGAATAAATCTTCATTTGTAAAGGAAATTAAATGAAAATTCCCCCCAAAAAATGGAAAAGATAAGCATAACCTGAATACACTGTGAATCCCAATACTAATAAATGCGTGTAAAATTAATTAATGGTATAATCTCGCACATGGTATAAATACATTTCTAATTCATCAAGTCCATATAAAGAATTGAAAAATTCCACACCCGTGAAAAAATGCCAAAAAAAAAAAAAACTGTGTGAGTGAGGGAGAGTGTGGGTGAAGGATGGCTGATCACCCCCCCCCCCCCCCCAACAGAAACACAACCTATATCTGGATGAGATGTCAGCAGGAGGCGCCGATGTGCAGTGTGAGATCTAGCTGTCTCTGTCAAAACCCAATGGAAAACTGTAACAGCCCGAGGACCTCACCTGAGGACTGTGAACTTCCTACTGATCCTAGTTGCAGAGAGTTATATTAAATCAAAGCCAAAGGTCGATTAAGAGGTTGCTGTTTTCCTAAATGACAATAGCAGTTCACTGAAAGACTGTCTGGATTAGACATTTTATTGTATTACTTCCTTACTGGACTTGTCCCTGGGATTTATGAATTGTAATACAAGTCATAACAAATCACAGCTAGCAAGCTAGGAATTAGCACCGCTGAAAAACGTTAAGTGTCATTAGCATAGCATTCCTCTAAAGCCCCCTCCCCCCGGCGGAAACACCAGGCAGGCTGCCCGCAGGAGAGCCGAGGGGAGAGTGTGGGCGAAGGACGGCCGATCACCCCCCTTCCCCCGGCGGGAATACCGGGCGGGCTGCCCGCAGGAGAGCTGAGGGGAGACTGTGGGCGGCAGGCACGGCCAGGCTGGAACACGTGTGAGGGGAGAGGGGGAGCCAGGAGAATCGGCCAGTACTCTGCACATGTGAGGGGAGAAGGGGAGCCGGAGGCGGCCGATCACCCCCCTCCCCCCGCCAGGAGAACCGGCGGGCGCTCTGCATATATTGAGGGGAGAGGGGGAGCCGGCGGTGGCCGATCACCTCCCCCTCCCCCCGCCATGAGAAACGGTGGGCGCCCGAACCTGCGAGCAAAGAAGGGGAGCTGGCGGCGGCCGACTACCTCCCCCTCCCCTCACCAGGGAAATCGGTGGTGGAGGATAGATAGTCCGCCCTCCCCCCATGAGCCCCAGCTGCCTTCACCCAGAAAACCTAACGACACTGGCCCTGACAGAGTAGGAGGTTTAAATAGCCCTCTCAGCCTCCTCCTACAAATACAGGCTGGCCTGCGGCCAGCCTTACAACTTGTCCTCCTTTACATATGATGTTTCTGAAGACTCCGGTTTTGAAATTTCTGTACTTTACTCACTGTACACCCTTCTGATATCAGTGACACGTAGGATATATGTAATAATATAATACGCTTCTTGACTGTTTTTCCCCAATTTTTTTTTTGTATGTATGTGTATATGTATGTATGTATGTATGTATGTATGTGTATATGTATGTGTATGTGTATATATATATATATATATTGTAAGGGATCTTCCCGGGGTAGGGTGTGTTTGGACACAGTTCACAGCAGACTTGGAATTTGATAAAGCAGATCTTGGCGTTTATTCGTGGTACAAACAGTCCAGCAAACAAAATATACAGCAACACCGTGCTTTTCTAAGTACAACAAAAAATAAAAGTCCTAGCCCGGCTGGGCGCTTACTAACAGGTTCTGCTCACCTATCTGACACTTACAAACACAGCGTCTTTCACCTGGATATCGCAGGGTGGGTTTTAGCTCCAGCAGTGGCAGTGCTTGCAGCTTCCTTCAACACACAGATTGTTCATTCCCTGGCTGAGCAATCACCTGCAGACTCTGCCGAGCCTTTAGCTTCCCAGGCTAATTAGGATCAAGGCTCACCTGATCCCAAACCCAGAACTGGATCGGGGGATGTGGAATGACAGGTCCCTCTACCAAACCTACCTGCCATTCCATATAAACCCAGGCCCGGCAAAATTTAAATAACAACTCAGCAGCATATCGCTGCTGAGAAACTGATCCATCCTGGATTTACCATCTCACACTGTGTAGCAACCTAGGTGAGATGTACACCCCCTCGATCACTTCTCCAGTGACATGTCTACATATCCCCCCCCTCTTTTTCAGACCGGAGGGCTGAGCCTTTTGTCCCCACAGACAACTTACCCTTGACAATGCGTCAGCATTTGCCTGTAATTTCCCTGGCCTGTGTTCCACAGTGAAATTAAAGTTTTGTAGGGAGAGAAACCATCTAGTCACTCTTGCATTTCTCTCCTTGTTTAACTTCATCCATGTTAGGGGGGCATGGTCTGTCACCAACTTGAATTTCCTGCCTAGCAAGTAATACTTTAACGATTCTAGGGCCCACTTTACTGCCAAACATTCTCGCTCCACAATGGCATAATTTTTCTCGGCCGGGGTTAGTTTTCTACTCAAGTACGTCACCGGATGCTCCTCACCATTCACTACTTGTGAGAGTACTGCACCTAAGCCTGTGCTAGAGGCATCTGTCTGGACCAGAAATTCTCGCCTGAAATCGGGGGTGACTAACACAGGTGGTTGGCACAAGGCAGACTTAAGGCTTTGGAAAGCCTCCTCGGCCTCTGGGGTCCACGTGACCATTGCTGTCTTTCCGCCCTTTGTCAAGTCAGTTAGCGGAGCAGCAACTGAGGCAAAGTTCGGCACAAATCTACGGTAATAACCCGTAATACCCAGGAAAGCTCTAACCTGTTTCCTTGTCAGGGGTCTAGGCCAATTCTGTATTGCCTCAATTTTATTTAGCTGTGGCCTAACCAATCCTCTTCCAACAATGTAGCCCAGATATTTGGCCTCTTCTAGGGCTAGAGCACACTTCTCGGCATTTATGGTCAACCCTGCATCACTTATGGCATCCAACACGGCCTGTACCTTACAGAGGTGACTTTCCCAATCAGGGCTAAAAATGACCACATCATCGAGGTAGGCAGCTGAGTAATCACGATGTGGTCGCAGAATCAAGTCCATCAACCTCTGGAAAGTTGCAGGCGCTCCATGTAACCCGAATGGCATCACTACATACTGGAATAGCCCATCAGGGGTGGAGAATGCAGTTTTCTCTTTAGCCTCACCAGAAAGTGGAATCTGCCAGTAGCCCTTTGTGAGATCGAGGGTGGTTATGTACCTGACGTTACCCAACTTCTCAATCAACTCATCTACCCTGGGCATAGGATACGCATCGAACTTGGAGATCTCATTCAACTTTCTGAAATCGTTACAGAACCTCCAAGTTCCATTGGGCTTTGGGATTAGCACAATTGGGCTGGACCATTCACTCTGTGACACCTCAATTACCCCCAGATCAAGCATACGTTTTACCTCGGCAGATACGGCTTCCCTACGTGCCTCGGGTATCCTATAGGGCTTAAGGTTTACTCTGCTTCTAGGCTCAGTTTCAATGTGATGATGGATGAGGTGTGTACGCCCTGGGAGGTCAGAGAACTTGTTTTTGTTTTTCTGTAAAAATTCCTGAACCTCCTGTTTCTGTGACACTGATAGAGTATCACCTACCTTGACTGGAGGGATTGGTGGTGACAAATTATTAACAGTATTTGTCGCCACCAAGGATTCCCTGTCTTTCCAGGGCTTGATCAAGTTTATGTGATAAACTTGGAAAGGCTTCCTTCTACCTGGTTGGTGCACCTTGTAGTTCACCTCACTGACCTTTTCAACAATTTCATAGGGACCTTGCCACTTCGCCAAGAATTTACTCTCAACAGTGGGGACTAGTATAAGGACCCTATCGCCTGGGTTGAATGTCCTGATTCTTGCGGACCGGTTGTAAATTCTACTTTGGGCCTCTTGAGCCCTCTGGAGGTGTTCCCTTACCAGGGGCATTACAGTGGCTATACGGTCCTGCATTTGTGCTACATGCTCAATAACACTCTTGTATGGGGTGGACTCATTCTCCCATGTCTCTTTTGCAATGTCTAGTAGACCCCTAGGGTGATGACCATAGACCAACTCGAATGGTGAGAACCCTGTGGACGCTTGGGGCACCTCCCTAATAGCAAACATGAGGTAGGGTAATAAATGATCCCAGTCACGACCATCTTTTGCCACCACTTTCTTCAACATATGTTTCAAAGTTTTATTAAATCTCTCCACCAATCCGTCCGTCTGGGGGTGGTACACAGAGGTACGGATGTGTGAGATTTTAAATAGTCTGCATAATTCCTTCATTACTTTCGACATAAATGGCGTACCTTGGTCAGTTAGGATTTCTTTAGGGATCCCAGTCCTAGAGAACATATAAAACAACTCACGTGCAATTGTTTTAGATGCAGTGTTTCTTAAGGGTACAGCCTCAGGATAGCGGGTCGCATAATCCAGGACTACCAAAATATACTGGTGTCCTCTAGCTGACTTTACAATGGGACCCACTAAATCCATGGCAATACGCTCAAAAGGCACCTCTATAATAGGGAGCGAAACCAAAGGACTGCGAAAATGTGACACTGGGGCACTAACCTGACATGTGGGGCACGACTCACAGTATTTTTTAATGTCATCATATATGGCCGGCCAAAAAAACCTCTGGAGAACCCTCTCTCGCGTTTTGTCAGTCCCCAAGTGTCCCCCAAGAACATGGTTATGTGCCATGTCAAGCACCTGACGCCGGTACGGCTTAGGTACCAGAAGCTGTTCCACAATCTCATCCTTAACCTTATTAACTCTATAGAAAAGATCATTAGTCACCGAAAAATGTGGAAATCTTTTTTCAGCATCTGGTTCCTGAGGTACCCCGTTCATAACAGCAACCTGCTCTCTCGCATTTTTGAGAGTGGGGTCCTGTAATTGTGCAGTCCCAAAATTATCGCTAGACACCTCTAAATCTAGTATATTTTGCTCAGTGGGAGGAGCCTCCTCCTCCCCAGCCAGGACCTGCAAAGGAAAACAATCATTTTCATCCTGCACACTTTTATCATTCACCGTGGACAAGGCAACCACCTTAGAGGTATCCTCACTCCTTTTGGGGATTTTTCTTTTTTCCCAGAGAGCCCAGAATAAAGGAAAATCGCGCCCCAATATTACATTATGCATGAGGTTTTTAACCACACCCACTTCATATTGTACTGTGCCTTGTTCAGTCCCGACTTTAGCCAGCACTATAGGGTACACTTTTGTATCACCATGTATACACACAACGCTCATATGCTTTTTAGACTCTAAGTCCCCAGTCACCAGGCTAGCATGCACCAAGGTTACAAGGCTTCCTGAGTCCATTAACGCTTTAACAGGAAAGTCATTGATTGTAATATCGCAGATTTGCGGTTCAGTCTCTAGTCCAGGAACTGCAGCACAAGATGGTTCCGCAAATAGCGACTGACGCCGGCTAGCGTCACATTCCATGGGTTCAGAGGTAAGAGGGCAATGGGCCGACACGTGTCCCGCCTCATGACATCTCCAACACTGGATAGGGCCTGGTCTCTTTGGCAAGGAGTCTTTTCGAGAGCCCCTTAGCCACCCGGGACCATCACCAGTCTTTTGTCCCTGAGACACCACTTGAGCCCTTTTCCCCCCATCAGCACCCCTCCACACTCCCCCAATAGATGGAAGTCTCTTACCAGCTGACGGCACAGATCTGGCGCTCCGGGGAGGTGAAGATGCTGCAGGAACATCACGGAGGTAGTCCTCAGTCGCCTGGAACCTCTCCACAAGGTTGACAAGTTCGTTTGCATTCTTAGGATCACCTTGTCCCACCCAGCGTTGCAAGTCAGTAGGAAGGGCTCGGAGGTAGCGATCCATCCCGACCTTCTCTAGGATTTGTGCAGGAGTAGAAGTGTCTGGCTCCAACCACTTTCTTGCCAAATGGATTAGGTCATACATCTGGGACCTCGCTGATTTGTCCAGACTGTAGCTCCAGTTGCGTACCCTCCGGGCACGGACTGCAGTAGTAACTCCTAGTCGGGCAAGTATCTCCTCTTTTAGCCGAGTATAGTCCTTAACCTCTTGCTCACTGAGGTCATAGTAGGCCTTTTGGGGTTCACCTGTTAAATAAGGCGCAATTACTTCTGCCCACTCAGCGGCTGGTAACTTCTCTCGCTCAGCCACGCGCTCAAATACTGTTAGATAGGCCTCAACATCGTCCTCAGCAGTCATCTTTTGCAGCGCTTTCTGCACAGTCCTTCTCCCAGAAAAAATCTCTGGAGCGGCTCCCATCACCACAGGCGCCTCTCGATTTGCTATCAGGTGCTCGATAAGTTGTTGTTGTGCAGCCATGGACTGTTCATGTCGTCTATTGGCCTCTATCTGAGCCTGCTGTTGTGCAGCGATCATCTGCTGTTGTTCAGCCATGGACTGTTCATGTCGTCTATTGGCCTCTGTCTGAGCCTGCTGTTGTTGCAAACTCACTTGCATAAACTGCTTCAGCATCTCCTCCATGTTGCTGGACTGTTTTTGGAGTGTAGTTGCAGCTTTCACCCAGGACATCAGCAGCTGTAGCCAAGTCTGTCCACACCGTTGCCCCTAGCAACCGCGTTGCCCGCATTCTCCACCAATTGTAAGGGATCTTCCCGGGGTAGGGTGTGTTTGGACACAGTTCACAGCAGACTTGGAATTTGATAAAGCAGATCTTGGCGTTTATTCGTGGTACAAACAGTCCAGCAAACAAAATATACAGCAACACCGTGCTTTTCTAAGTACAACAAAAAATAAAAGTCCTAGCCCGGCTGGGCGCTTACTAACAGGTTCTGCTCACCTATCTGACACTTACAAACACAGCGTCTTTCACCTGGATATCGCAGGGTGGGTTTTAGCTCCAGCAGTGGCAGTGCTTGCAGCTTCCTTCAACACACAGATTGTTCATTCCCTGGCTGAGCAATCACCTGCAGACTCTGCCGAGCCTTTAGCTTCCCAGGCTAATTAGGATCAAGGCTCACCTGATCCCAAACCCAGAACTGGATCGGGGGATGTGGAATGACAGGTCCCTCTACCAAACCTACCTGCCATTCCATATAAACCCAGGCCCGGCAAAATTTAAATAACAACTCAGCAGCATATCGCTGCTGAGAAACTGATCCATCCTGGATTTACCATCTCACACTGTGTAGCAACCTAGGTGAGATGTACACCCCCTCGATCACTTCTCCAGTGACATGTCTACAATATATATATATATATATATATATATATATATATATATATATATATATATAAGGTTAGTTAGAAGGAGGGGGAGGGGGAGGGGGTGGAAGAAGTAAGGGGATAAAAAAGAAAAAATAATTATAAAGTAAATATAAAGATACTTGAGAGATGTACTTATAAGCTGTTGTACCTTACCTCGCGATTGTACTTATTGTACTCTTAGTGCTTGTAAATTTTTGTTTGTTATACCTCAATAAAACTTTTGTTTAAAAAAAAAAAGAGGAGTTCCCCTAAAAAAAAGAAAAATTAAAAGTCAGCAGCTACAAATACTGCAGCTGCTGACTTTTAATAATCGGACACTTACCTGTCCCAGGGTCCAGCGATGCGGGGGAACGAAGCCCCGCTCGTCTCCCCCTCCACTCGGCAGTGCCAGCATTCTAATTGTGGGCACCCGGCTGTGGCTTCACAGCCGGCACCCACTGTGCATGCGTGAGCGCAGTCATCTGGGACCTGACACGTGTCCCAGATGACTGACAGGAATGAGTGGGCAGAGCTAAGCCCTTCCTGTACCAAAGGGAAGTGACTTCAAGAGCCCAGACACTGAAGGAGGCAGACTACGAGGGACCCCCTAGTAACAGGCATTTAGAGGTGAGTTTAAAAAAAAATCCACAATTTTTTTTATGTATTATTTTTTTTTTTTTTTTAGGAACTTTGATGAATTTTTTTTTTTTTTTATGTGCAACACCACTTTAATTTGTATAAAGCAATGATTGATTTTCCAGCCAGCAAGTATCAGTGGAGAGTGGTCCGAGACTCCTCTTGGGCCATATTCTATATCATTCACTAGCAGAATTGCCTCCCTATTCCCCAAGACTATATCAATTCTAGAGAGAGTAAGATGGGAGCTTGAAAAGCAAGAGTACTGTCTATCCTGCAAATGACATATTCACCATATATCTCTTAAGCCGCGTACACACGTAGCGGTATGTCCGACGTACTTAGTCTGGCGGACTTCCCGCCAGACTGTCCCTCGGACTTTCCGAACGGGCTACTTGCCCACACACGGCACTTTTTGAGCGGACTAATACGGCGTACTAAGTCCGCTGTACTATCCGCCCTACTTTTGAAATGAACGGACTCGCCCACACACGCGGAGGAAAGTCCGCTCATTTCAAACGCGTCTCCAGGTAGGTGGAGCCCGCGAAGGAGACGTCGCTGGCCCCGCCGCCTGGTATGGACTTAAAGGGGAACCCCAACGGCAAAAAAAATTGGCGTGGGGGTCCCCCCCAAGTCCACAACAGACCCTTGTCCGAGCACGCTACCCGGCCGGCCAGGAAAGGGAGGGCGAGCGAGCCTCCCCCTCCTGAGCCGTACCAGGCCGCGTGCCCTCAACATGGGGGGTGCCTTGGGGAAGGGGGGGCCGTGCGGCCCCACCACCCCAAAGCACCTTGTCCCCGTGTTGATGAGGACAAGGGCCTCTTCCCGACAACCCTGGCCGTTAGTTGTCGGGGTCTGCGGGCAGGGGGCTTATCAGAATACCGGCCCCCCACCCTATGTGAATGAGTATGGGGTACAATGTACCCCTACCCATTCACCTGTAAAATAAAAGTACAAAAAAAACACAACACACGAGATAAAATACTTTATTGCACAGCTCCGGGGGTCTTCCGTCTTCGGGAGTCTTCTCGCCGGACTCCTCCGCTATCTTCTTGTAGCTCTTTTACTAGCGGAG
The DNA here is from genome assembly GCF_037356315.1 of Lithobates pipiens. Classification (NCBI taxonomy): domain Eukaryota; kingdom Metazoa; phylum Chordata; class Amphibia; order Anura; family Ranidae; genus Lithobates; species Lithobates pipiens. The sequence goes on from NW_027507787.1 coordinate 16,538,722, forward strand.
GAGCCCGGCATTCTTCCTCGCCGCCGGCCTCTTCTTCCGACTTCGGGGGTCTTGTCCCCCTCTTCGGTTCTTCTGCCGGGCCACCGCGCCTTCTTATAGCTCTTTTACAGGCGGTGGCCCGGTCTTCTGTCGCCGCCGCCGCCTGCCGTAAAGGTAGAGTCCCCAAATATTTCCCTGAACCACCCCCCTAAAAAGGCTATAGAGTTGGAGCCCTCACTCCTCTCTGGTAGGCCTATCAAACGCACATTGTTTCTGCGACTTCTGTTTTCCATTTCCTCAAGTTTATCTGCCTATGTAGCCATTCGTTTCTGCAGTCCCTTGATTTCTTGCTGTAGTGGATGCAAACCACCCTCAACCATACTTAGCCTCTCTAAATTACGGCAGCCCTTTCCACTGTGCTACTCAATACCTGGCTCATTGAAATGATTTGTCCTTAATACTATTCAACTGGCTATCAAAACCAGATATAGAGTCCTTGCAGGCATTAACAGCTTGAAATATATCCCTTAAAGTGGGCTCCTCATTCCCCACTATGGGACCCGCTACAGAACTAGTTATAGTAGAAGCCACTCTGCCTTCCCCTGCCCCTTTATTACTCACAGTTTTGCTGGTAAATGGAGTTATGGGGTTTAAGGCTGGTTGACTATGGCTTATTCTGATACCGATCCCTGGGCTTTTAATTTCGTCGCTGGCTGTTGGTGACCTCCCTTTGTCGGCGACTGTGAAATCGTATGGGCGAAGCATTCAAACTTTGCTGCTGCTGCTGCTACAACAGACACTGGTTTGCCCTCTCCTTCACGGAGCATGTTTTTTGAGCCCCCTCCTGATGTGGCATGTCATCTGGGACCCGTTTACTGAGCATAGTGTGTTCATTGAATGATGAGTACCGTCAATTTGTAGGTTTACAATATGAGATAGCAATGCGCTCCAGTGAACAGTATAGCATGTACTTCAACCTTGCTGCCAAAAAGAGGGAAAAAGGGAGAGGGAGGGGGAAAGGGGCTTAGGACGCCCAGCAAATATCCCCCAGTTCCTACAATCGCTACCGAGCTCCTCAGCACACCGCGTTATCAAGCGTCTTTCATCAGGTATAGCAGTGAGTGAACAGGATATGCAGATAATCCCCGACAGATCCCGCAATGTTACTAGCGGGAGCTCACTTGGCAGCGCTTGGCTTTTCGAACTGTGGCGGACTCTCACATCTCACACGCCGTCCGTCACACCGCCCAATCATCAGGCTCCAACGAGGAGGAGAGCGAGGGGGAGAGCAAAGCGTGGCTCAGAAGCCCGTCACAACCCACTGGGCAGGTCACCAGGAACAGTAGGGGCTCTCAGGAAGCACATAGGCATAGGAGCCAAAGAGCCAAAGAGGTAGTGTCAGGGCTGGCTTAGCCCTTCCTCCTCTGGGCTGGCCACTCAGCTGTCGGGTAATTGCCAGCTCTCTTCTCTTTTCACAGTTACCAGCTGTTTCCGATGATGCTCATCTGACCTGCCTATTTAAAGCCTTCCAGCTTACTCTTTCCTTTGCCTTCGCGTTGGTCACATCCCAAGGAACCATCTCCTGCTGTTTGTTTCAAGACTGGCTTGCTGACATCCTTCCTGGCTTCTTATCCTGCTTGCAGTTGCTCTCCGTGGATCCCTGACTTATGGACTGGCTGATTACCCGATCTGGCTTATGAACTTTAGACTGGCTGACTACCCAATCTGTCTACTGGACTCTGGCTATGCTTGACTACGCTTTTTTCTATTTACCTTTTTATATTTTTTAATAAACAAGTGTGATTTGATTGTACTTCTGTCTCAGTCTGTTTCATGGTTCCTGACAGGTAGGCGGAGGTGAGACACCTGTGCTCAACACCCTCCTCCACCCGGCCACTCCGCAACTGTGAAATCTGTTATTTCTAGTCCATTTCCAGGGAGAGAAGAAGCTCCACCACCTCCAGTCTCAGTGGGGGGTGAAACAGAGTATGAAATGGAAGCTATACTGGACTGTCGTAGAAGAGGTAGGACAATTAAATTTCTTATCAAATGGAATGGGTACTCGGTAGAAGAAAATACTTTGGAACCTGCAGGCAACATACACGCTCCTAGACTTTTACAGAGATTCCAGGTCTGATACCCCAAAATATGGGCCCGATTAGGCACCCGGAGGCTGCCCCTTGGGGGGCACTGTCAGGGAAAAGGCCAAAGTACCCATCATGGTTGCCGTGACAGATGTTTGCACCCCCCTGGCCTATTTAAACCTACCACTAACACATGCAGGTTGCTGGATTATCGTTAGATTCCTGTGTCTCCTGTACCCTGTATATCTTGATCCTACCGACCCGGCTTGCTTTATCTGTTTATCCTGAACCTCTGGCTTGATCCCTGGCTTACATCCTGACCTGTGCTCCTGTCTGTTTCTTCGTGTTTGATCCTGGCTTGGCTGACTACTCTGCTATCTCCTGCCCACTGTGTATGACCTGGCTTGCTGCAGTATCCATCTCAGACTGATTCCTCTGTATATGACCCCTGGCTATTGACTCTGTTCCTGGTTTACCCTGCTATTCAATACCTGGGATCTCTTCCTGCACGGCTGCCAACACAGTTTACCCAGCACACCCCAGCTGCCTCCTGCTAACCAGCTCATCCAGCAGCAGTACCGGCAGTCCGTGCTCCTTCGGGCATCGCACTCCCTGTATGGCCGCGTACACACGGGCGGATTGTCTGTCCAACTTAGTCCGCTGAACCGTGTTTCAGCGGACAATCCGCTCGTGTGTGGGCTTCAGCGGACTTTTTCAGCGGACAGTCTGGCGGACTAAGTCTTTCGGAATTTCCGTAATACAGTCCGTCCAAACTTGGTTTTGTCCGTCCAAACTTGGTTTCAGCGGACAGTCCGGTCGTGTGTAGGCAAGTTGGATGGACTAAGTATGGCGCATGCTCAGAAAGGATTTGCACGGCCGAAGGTTGCATTGCAGTGTATTGGACGTCGTTTTTCTAGTCCCGTCGTACGTGCTGTACACGTCATCGCGCAAGCTTTCAGCGGACTGTCTGTTCATCGTGTGTGGTCAAGTCCGTTCATTCAAAATTTGGACGGACTGTCTGTCGGATTGTCTGACGAACTTAGTTGGCCAGACAATCCGCCCGTGTGTACGCGGCCTATCACTCCCAGGGGTGCGTTACACTTAGCCGCAAGGGGCGCCCTCTCAGAAACCTGGCCTCACACCTGAGATGTGAGAGGGAGATGCTTTTACTAGTGGAAGGCATGGATCTGAGTTTTTTGCTTTGCTTTCTGTACTGACAGAAAGGCAATCTGCCTTGTTTACAGAGGCGCTAGTGGCCAAGGCCAGATTTATTTTAGATCCCAGCTCAATCAATAATAAAGGATGGAAACCTTGCAGACTAAATTAAGCTTGTTGTTGGTAGATAGGGCCAGAAATAAACAATACTTCCAGAAACAGCTCACCTGGGCTGAAGGGGAAGCAGCAGGCAAAATATTGACTCGTACGTGCGCAATCAGGCATAACATCTGTAACGGTGCTGAGGGATTAGGGTGGGTGGGTGTACATTAGCACGGGAGATATTTTCACTATCTTCTTTTCTTTTTATCAAGATCTATATACATCGCGGGTTAGCTACACCTCTGCTGAGTTGACTGCTTTTCCTTTTTTTTTTTACGGAAATTTTATTTATTTTGTACATGACATGTTAGAACAGTGGTACAATCTCAACAGTGGTTAGAAATAGCAAACCAAATAATGAAATACAACATTAGCCATCAACTGCGTGTACAAATCAGATCAGTCGGTGACATATATACAATCATCTAGACCAGGCATGTCCAACGTCCGGCCCGCGGCCCGGTTTTGAACGGCCCGTCTGGTTATCTAAACATATATATCTTTTGTGGCCCCCGACGATCTCCCAGCGCCGGGGCCACAAAAGATATATAGTACGGCTGCCTCGAAGATAGGAGGCGGTACGAGCGCTGTGCACACAGGAGTATTTCCTGTTTACATGGCAGCCTCTGCAATAGGAAGTCCCATCTCTGCCATTGGACGACTGTTCTGTCCATCAAAGGAGGTGGGACTTTATCTTAAAGAGGCTGCTGTGTATACAGGAGATTCTCCTGTTCTTTGGCGCTCGTCCTGCCCCCTCCACGTCCCCTCCAAGGCTGCACTGATGGCAATGGTGAGTACATTCCTGGCTAATGGTGGCTGCATTCCTGGCTAATGGTGGGTGTATTCCTGGCTAATGGTGGGTGTATTCCTGGCTAATGGTGGGTGCATTCCTGGCTAATGGTGAGTGCATTCCTGGCAATGGTGGCTGCATTCCTGGCAATGGTGGCTGCATTCCTGGCAATGGTGACTGCATTCCTGGCAATGGTGACTGCATTCCTGGGAATGGTGGCTGCATTCCTGGCAATAGTGAGTGAAATCCTGGCAATGGTGGATGCATTGCTGGCTAATGGTGGGTGCATTTCTGGCAATAGTGCGTGAAATCCTGGCAATGGTGGGTGCATTCCTGGCTAATGGTGGGTGCAGTCGTGGCAATAGTGAGTGAAATCCTGGCAATGGTGGCTGCATTCCTGGCTAATGGTGGCTGTGTTCCTGGCTAATAATGGCTGCATTCCTGGGCAATGGTGGCTGCATTCCTGGCAATGGTGGGTGCTGCATTCCCAGCAATGGTGGGCGTGCAGATGGGCACTGACCCTTATTTTGCTTCACAATTCTTTATTTAAAAACATTACGTTTTTTTCCCGAAACGTCCCTCTTAAAGTGAAGGTACATGCTATTCGCCAATAAATACGGTATATCCAAATAACACGCCTGAGCTCATCTCTTCTACACACACAGCCACAAAGGCAAGAGAATTCTTGTTGGGCCATGTATTAGTGTTTCGAACTAACACACTTAGACCGAATTTTAATGGTTCAAAGAATGTCAGGCAAAATGGTCCTCCCGCATGTTCACTTCATCAAATCTCGCCCTCTTTTAAAAAAGTTTGGACACCCCTGATCTAGACAGTCAGTGGTATACACAGTACACAGTTATTAATGGGCATATTGCTATCCATCCTGAGTGGTCTTATGGGTCGCCCGACACCTCCCGTGTCCAGGTCGCCCAGATCTTTTCAAATTTCTTGGGGCAATTTCGCCCCATGTCAGATTATAAAGTGGTAAAGCCGCATCAACAAGAGCCCTCCACTGGGGAACCGTTGGGGGGCTAGGATCCTTCCACTTAAGAAGAACTGCTTACCTGGCATAGAAAGCCGTGTAGAATATAAAGTGATTTTTGGCTTGCGATGTCGGAATTGTATCAACAATGCCCAGTATCAGGCCTCGGGTTGCAGGGAACGTGGAGGTTACCTTTAACGTTCATTTCCGAGACCACCTCCCTCCAGAAGGCCTGGAGACATTCACAAGACCATATGACATGGAAGAAAGACCCCGGGGCTGAGGTGCATTTGGGGCATAAAGCATTCCTGTCAGGATACATTTTTGCTAGGCGTTCTGGCGAGTAGTAAGCTCTGTGAAGGAAGCGAAGCTGGGTGAATCTGTCCCAGAAGGAGATCATGAGGGAGAGGTACTGCTGTACACCAGTCATCCTCCTCTAATGCTGGTGTGTCCCTTTTCCATCTTGAGAATACCCCAGAAACGGCTGAGGTGTCTAAGCCAATAAATTCAGCGTACAAGGCCAACAGCAACCTTATATCCCTACCTGGGGACAGCATGCTTTCTACTGAGTTAGCCTCAAGGGTAATGGGTTGGGGAAACTGTGCCCGGTAGGCGTGCCGAAGCTGGATGTACCTGAAAAACATATGGTTGGGTAGTTTTAGCCTACTTTTTAGTTCATCGAATGTATACAGTCCACCTGAGGAGAGAATATCCACCAGAGTTGTGACACCTCTTCGGGCCCACACCGCTGGATCTGGAATGGAATGAAAGTGTGGCAACCTCGGGTTTCCCCACAGTGGGGTACCCGGAGACCAGCTATTGGGCTTTTCCATCTTGATCCTTATTGTGTCCCAGACTCGCAGCGTGACTCACATTGACAGGGTAACATTGGGGTTAGACCTGGGACCTCTGTGTATTAAATTCCGTAGTTCGGAGTAGGAGCCCAGTAAGGCTGCCTCTAGGGTGGCCGCAGGGTTCGGCGGTTCCTTAGACAGCCACCATTTAATTGTCACCAAGACCGCCGCCCAGTAGTATTTAACGAAGCAGGGCATGGCCAGACCCCCCAGGGAGATTGGAAGCTGTATTGTACTCAGTGCTATCCTAGGGGTACCTCCATTCCAGATAAAGGAAGTCAGCAGACTATTTAATTTCCGAAAGAAAACCTGCGGGATGTGCACTGGCGTTTGTCTAAATAAGTGAATTTGGGGAGGAACCACCATCTTTATCAGGTTAACTCTGCCAACGGGTGTGAGGGGCAGGGCCCTCCAGGCTGAGCATCTCCGTATCAAATAGGACATGACTGGATCAAGATTGAGGGGAATAAATTGACCTAGATTCTTATGAATAACAATCCCTAAGTATTTAAACTGGGAGACAGTCTGCAGTGGGGTATCCGTCGGCAACCCGTTGTTCGAGGGATGGAGAGCAAATAGAACGGACTTCCCCCAATTTACCCGAGTATCTACCAAAGCCATTTACAAGGTAGAGGGCCTCTTTCAGGGAGGTGGACGTGTCCCTAAGGTATAGGAGGGTATCGTCGGCGTATAGAGAAATTTTTTCCTCCACAGGGCCCAGAGAGATGCCGCGGATTGTCGTCATATTACGTATCAGGATCGCCATACTGTAGGTTCTATGGCCAGCACGAAGAGCGCCGAGGAGAGTGGGCATCCTTGTCTTGTCCCCCTGTGGAGGGAAAAAGGGGGGGAGATAACCGCCCCAGTGCGAACCCTCGCCCTCGGGGAGTCCTATATTGTCCTAACCCAGGCATAAACCAGGGGCCGAAGCCAAAACTGAGCAGGACCTCCCATAGATAGTCCCATTCATCAGAGTCGAATGCTTTTTCAGCATCCAGGGAGGCCACTGCATCCGAAGGGGCTAGGTGGGCATCGGACCCCAGGACCGTATACAACCTTCGTAGGTTTATATCCGTGCCCTTGCCTGGCATAAAGCCGGTCTGATCCTCATGAACCAGTGCAAGGATCACCTCGCTCAATCTCCGCGCCAAGACCTTAGTGAGGATCTTGCCGTCAGCATTGAGCAGAGAAATGCGTCGATAGGAGGAACATAGCTCCGGGTCCTTGCCCAGTTTAGGTATCACCACTATGATCACCTCCGCCATGGACGCCGGCAGAGACCCCTGCCCCAGAGCTTTAACCATCAAATGGTGGAGTTTGGGCACCAGTTGTTTCCCATATTGTCGGTAGAACTCTGGGAGGATCCCATCCATGCCCGGGGTCTTCCCCGCCTGGAGTTCACCCAGCGCCTGCTGGACCTCTTCCACAGTTATGAAGCCATCAAGGGGCTCGCGGGCAGTAACAGACAAAGTGGGGAATTGTACCTGGTCTAAAAATGAGTGCAGTTCCTCGGTGGTGTAGTCCACCCTGGAAGCATAGAGATTGCTGTAATAGGCAGCAAAGCGGGCATTTATGCTCAGGGGGTCCATCAGTATCGCCCCATCCAAATCTTGGATACGGGCAATAGATGAAGTGGGCTGTTGTTCTTTGGTCATCCAGGCCAGAAGTCGTCCTGTTTTGCCCCCCTGCTCAAAAATGCGTGGAGTCTGCGCCAACTGCTGCTTATTGGCTTTGGAGACCCTAAGGAGCATCACTTCCCTATATGCTGCCTGCATATCAAGATAGGTAATGGGATTTTGGGTAGAAATTGCAGAGTCATATCTGGCCCTAGATATAGCAGATTGGTAGGAGCCCCTAACGTAGGCCTTAAAGACATCCCATACGGTGTGTACTGCAGCAGACCCCACGTTCGTTAGCCAGAAGGTCTGCATCTGCATAGAGACTGTAGCTTCCACCAAGGGATCCGAGATCCAGTAGCGAGACAGTCGCCACAGCCTCTCTGAGGGGGGAGCCAGAGTCTGAAAGTACACACCACAGGGGCGTGATCCAATAGCCCCCGTGGCAGCATGTCTACCACCCTAACCAGGGAGAGCATTCCCCCACTTACTAAAATTAGGTCAATCCTTGACATAGATCTATGTGTAGCGGAATGGCATGTGTACCCCTGATTTCTTGGATGTCTCCACCGCCAAACGTCCGTCAGGCCATAGAGAGAGGCCCACTTTGACAGGGCAGAGTCCTCACCCACCCTATGCAACAACCTGTCTAATGCCAGGTTCGGTGCCATGTTAAAATCACCCGCAATAATTATGTTGTCAGTGGGATAGCCAGACAGGAGGGGGTCAAGTATGTTAGGAGGGCCATAGTGACCGGTGGCGGGATATAGATGCCCAAAATCACAATTTCAATAGTGTCTATAACCACATGCAGCAGCACATATCTTCCCCCCGGGTCCACCTTAACATCCAATAGCTCATATGCCAGGGACTTGTGGATCAGCACACTGACACCACGCGCAAAGTTAGAGTACGTAGCATGGTAACAGCGGCTGACCCAGGGTCTCTTAAGGCCCAGCACTTTACTCCCCGTCAGGTGCGTCTCCTGGAGGATACACACATGAGGGTGATGTTTTTTAAGGTACGTTAAAACCAAGGAACGTTTCAGTTTATCATTCAATCCCCTGACGTTCCAGGACAGCAGTTTCATCTGTGCCATCGGGGTATCTGCAGCTTGGGAATGACAGGGGAGCACACCATATCCTGACCCGGGGAGAGGCAGGCAATATTCCTCACACAACTAGTTACAAGTATATTTTAAAAAATCTGCGACACTAGCTTAGGCTGCCTATGAGCCACCCGCCAGAGAAAAGTACCACCGTAGAAACGTTCCAACATGTACACAACATTATAAAATAACATCCCAACGAAACCGCACCCCGCACAACCGTTGGGGAACTTGGAGTGTCCATTCCCTAAACCAGAACTCAACTCAACTGGAGCAAATCAGGTATATCTCCTGCGGGGGCGCGGAGAGAAACAGAGAGCCACCGGGGGTGGCGCCGCAGACAAGGTCCGTATAGTTCGTGCCAGTCCAGAGCTACCGACCCCAACCTGAGGGTAAAATTTCCAAAAACCAACATGAAGTGTAATAGGGAACAGGTTCACTTGGCATAAGCCAAGGGCACATACATAAAGACTTTGCGTTACAAACTTAAACAGTTCCTTTAGAGAATCCATGTCCTTCTATCTCCTGGTAGGCAGTAGTGCAACCGGGTCTGCACCCAACCACCACCCCCCGCCCCCCCAGCACCCCCAGAGACCCCGTTCAAAGCAGCATAAGGGTCACAGTGTACCAAAGAGGGAAGATCACATCATGCGGCGTGGTGTCAAAGAGCGGGCAATAACAGCAGCCCCGGGCATCCTCCCCATATAGGGCTGCAAAAAAAAGGGGGGGAAGGAGGGGGAAGGTGGTGGAAGGCCCCAGCCACCCTGCAGGGGAAAGAAGGATCACCGCACAGCAGCCAGTGGCAAGCCGCACGGACGGAGCATAGTGTTAAACACAATAAAGTTAGTCATCACAGTTTATCCGCGGCCACCCCGGGGGGGGGAGGGATGGGGCAACAACACAGGGCCAGAACACGGGCCTTCACCAGAGGGATGCAGGTAGTTAAAAGAAACTGTACAATTACTGGGGGCTGGGGAGGGTATCATTGGGTTTCTACTGAGTAGTCTGGAAACATCATGAGGCGTGTGTTAGCAAACCGGAGTTCAGCCACCTTTCTGGCCTCACGCAGTGCCAGGTCCCGGTCCCGGAAATTTAACAGGCAGAAGATGAAGGTGCGGGGGGGGGGCGCACCAGGCGGACCCTGCACAGGGGGCATTCTGTGAGCCCTCTCCACCGCATAATGAGGAGAGAATACGGCCTCAGGTAGGAGAGTCCAGAGCAGGTGTTCCGTGAAGGCCACCGGGTCCTGCTCCTCCGCCCCCTCAGGTAAACCCAACACACGGAGGTTGTTCCTCCTGCTCCTATTCTCGCTATCTTCCGCTCGAGATTCCAGCGCCTTCACTCGTACCTGTAACGTGTGTAGGGAGGCGCGATGTTCCCTAATGGAGTCCTCCGAGTCGCCCACGCGGCGCTCCGCCTCTACCAGATTCTCCCTGGATTTGTCCATGTCCCGGCGCATTAGTCCAAAGTCCGTCTGCAGGTGGTCAATCTTGGCCATAAGGGCCGTTTTGCAGCCGGAGATCACTTGCATCAGAGCCTGGAAGCGGTCCTCCTCCACAATGGCCGGGTCCGGGGCCAGAGTTTGAGTCGCTATTGTGAGCGGCGGTGTGAGAGGGCCGCCCGGACCTCTGATCTTGCGGGGAGGGAGCGTAGGGATGGAGAGATTCATCCGCCTGGAGCTTGTTTTGCCTCTTCTCATACCTGAGGGTATTGACAGGGTAACAGCGGGAAATTGTTTTCCGTAAAATGCCGGTATTAGGCGGGTAAATTAGTCAGGTAGGAGCGGAGCTCCTGCAGCACACATCCGCTCAGGCCGCCAGCTTGACCACGCCCCCGACTGCTTATCTTGAAAGGGTTAATCTTCCAAGAGTATCACAGGAAGATCACAACATGCTTAATGCCCCCTTGACCCTATTGGAACTGGAAGCTGCAATGTCTAGTTTTGTGAATAATAAAGCACCAGGGGTGGATGGTATTCCAGTTGAAATTTATAAAAAATACGGAGAAGTGTTGTTAGCTACCCTACTTAAAACATTTAGCTTTAGCATAAGGAAGCCTTCCAGAATCAATTTCCGAAGCCGCGATTTCGGTTATACCAAAAAATACAAAGATCCACTTTTTCCTGACTCATATTGGCCTATTTCCTTATTGTGAACAGATGTGAAGATACTAGCTAAGGTCTTAGCCAATAGATTGAAAAGGATGATAACACATATTATTCATCCTGATCAAGCTGGCTTTATCCCCAATATGTCAACCGCTGTTAATATTAGGCAAGCTTATCTTAATATGCAGATTCCGGCAGTTAATAATACGGATTGGGCCTTTTTGGCACTGGATGCCACCAAGGCATTTGACAGTGTTGAATGGCCCTATCTGTGGGCCATTCTGGAAAAATTTGGTATGGGGGTATATTCTGTCAATGAGTCCAATTATTATACTCTAGCCCTGGGGCTTTGATTAGGGTTAATGGCATGCAATCCTTCCCTTTTATGTTATTTCCTGGCACAAGGCAGGGGTACCCTTTGCCACCCCTCCTTTTTGCCATTGCCATTGAACTGTTGGCATCCCTTCTTCATACGGCTTCCGACGTAATGTGTCTGGTAAGAGGAAATATGGAGGAAAAGTTAGCATTATAGGCTGACAATGGTATTTTATTTTTCTGTATCTTCGGCCCTCTGCGCCAGCGGTTATGAGCCATATGGATGAGTTTTCTAGGTTCTCAGGGCTTGCTATTAATTGGGAAAAGTTTGTGTTCTGCCGCTGGATCCACTCCCGAAGAATTTGCCATTAATGTGCCCACATTAATTGCTTCCTCTTTATCTGGGAGTTATTTTGAGCGCATCCGGCCCCCTTGAACTTTTCAACCTTTTGCCACATTTCAGGCTTCAAAAATTAAGATATAAAATTTTAATTTTTTGCGAAGAATCACCAACAAGTGGGACACAATTGTGAAGTGGAACGAAATCTATTGGATATTTTAAACTTTTTTAGCAAATAAAAAACTGAAAAGTGGTGCGTGCAAAATGATTCGGCCCCTTTACTTTCAGTGCAGCAAACTCACTCCAGAAGTTCAGCGAGGATCTCTGAATGATCCAATGTTGTCCTAAATGACTGATGGTGATAAATAGAATCCACCTGTGTGTAATCAAGTCTCTGTATAAATGCACCTGCTCTGTGATAGTCTCAGTGTTCTGTTGAAAGCGCATAGAGCATCATGAAAACCAAGGAACACACCAGGCAGGTCCGTAATATTGTTGTGGAGAAGTTTAAAGCTGGATTTGGATACAAAAAGATTTCCCAAGCTTTAACCACTTGCTTACTGGGCACTTAAACCCCCCTCAGTCCCAGACCAATTTTCAGCTTTCAGCGCTGATGCACTTTGAGTGACAATTACGCGGTCATACAACACTGTACCCAAATGAAATTGTTATCATTTTTTTCCCACAAATAGAGCTTTCTTTTGGTGGTATTTAGTTACAGCTCGGAGTTTTATTTTTTGCTAAACAAACAAAAAAAGATGCAAAAAAAAAAAATCATGTTTTAATAGTTTGTTATAAAATTTTGCAAACGGGTCATTTTTCTCCTTCATTGAAGTGCGCTGATTAGGCGGCACTGATAAGCTGCATTGGTGGGCACTGATGGGCTGCATTGGTGGGCACTGATGGGCTGCATTGGTGGGCACTGATAGGCTGCACCGGTGGGCACTGATAGGCATAGTTAAGGCGGCACTAATAGGCACAGATAAGGCGGCACCGATGGGCACAGATAAGGCGGCACTGATGGGCAAAGATGGGCACAGATAAGATGGCACGGATGGGTGGCACGGATAAGTGGCACGGATGGGTGGCACGGATGGGCACTGATAGGTACCACAGATAGATGGGACTGATGGGCACTGATAGGTGGCACTGATAGGTGGCTCTGATAGGTGGCACTGCTGGGCACTGCTGGGCGGCACTGCTGGGCACTGATGGGCGGCACTGCTGGGCACTGATGGGCGGCACTGGGGTGCAGCACCTTTGAGGCAGATTGGGTGGCACTGTGGGTGGCACTGTGGGTGGCACTGTGGGGTGGCACTGTGGGTGGCACTGTGGGCACTATGGGCACTGACGGGGGGCACTGACGGGGGGCACTTACTTTTGCTTTTATTTTACTTCAGGATGGCACTGCGGGAGGCAGGTGGGCACAGGCAGGTGGCAGGTGGTCCCTTGTATTGATGGCCGTGATCGGGACTGATGTCCCGATCACGGCCGCCGGTGATCGGCTTTTTTTTTCTCTCCTCGCGCTGTCAGCGCGAGGAGGAATAATAGCCGATTACCGGCTCCGTTCTATCACATGATCAGCTGTCATTGGCTGACAGCTGATCACGTGATAAGGGGTCGGGATCGACCCCTTACACGGATCGGTGATCAGGCGAGTCTCACGGACTCGCCGATCACAGAGCGCGCAGCGCGCGCCCCTCAGGGGGCGCGCAGGCCGCTCGTAACCGGGACGACGTCAATAGACGTAGTCCCGGAAATGTAGGTCCGCGCTAATGCCGTCATTTGGCAATAGCGCGGATCTGAAGTGGTTAAACATCCCAAGGAGCACTGTGCAAGCGATCATTTTGAAATAGAAGGAGTATCAGACCACTGCAAATCTACCAAGACCTGGCCATCCCTCTAAACTTTCAGCTCAGACAAGGAGAAGACCGATCAGAGATGCAGCCAAGAGGCCCATGATCACTCTGGATGAACTGCAGAGAACTACAGCTGAGGTGGAAGAGTCTGTCCATAGGACAACAATCAGTCATACACTGCACAAATCTGGCCTTTATGGAAGAGTGGCAAGAAGAAAGCCATTTCTCAAAGATATCCATAAAAAGTCTCGTCTAAAGTTTGCCACAAGCCACCTGGGAGACACACCAAACATGTGGAAGAAGGTGCTCTGGTCAGATGAAACCAAAATCGAACTTTTTGCCCACAATGCAAAACGATATGTTTGGCGTAAAAGCAACACAGCTCATCACCCTCAACACATCATCCCCACTGTCAAACATGGTGGTGGCAGCATCATGGTTTGGGCCTGCTTTTCTTCAGCAGGGACAGGGAAGATGGTTAAAATTGAGGGGAAGATGGATGCAGCCAAATACAGGATCTGTATTTGGATGAAAACCTGTTGGAGTCTGCAAAAGACCTGAAACTGGGATGAAGATTTATCTTCCAACAAGACAATGATCCCAAACATACAGCAAAATCTACAAAGGAATGGTTCACAAATAAACGTATCCAGGTGTTAGAATGGCCAAGTCAAAGTCCAGACCTGAATCCAATCGAGAATCTGTGGAAAGAGCTGAAAACTGCTGTTCAGAAACGCTCTCCATCCAACCTCACTGAGCTCGAGCTGTTTTGCAAGGAAGAATGGGCAAAAATGTCAGTCTCTCGATGTGCAAAACTGATAGAGACATACCCCAAGCGACTTGCAGCTGTAATCGCAGCAAAAGGTGGCTCTACAAAGTATTAACGCAAGGGGGCTGAATAATTTTGCACGCCCCACTTTTCATTTTTTTATTAGTTAAAAAAGTTTCAAAAATCCAATAGATTTCGTTCCACTTCACAATTGTGTCCCACTTGTTGGTGATTCTTCACAAAAAATTTAAATTTTATATCTTTATGTTTGAAGCCTGAAATGTGGCAAAAGTTTGAAAAGTTCAAGGGGGCTGAATACTTTCGCAAGGCACTGTAGTGGATAATATTGCTCCATTATTGACAAGATTTCAACTTTAACCACTTGCCGCCCGCCCTATTACAAATTGACGGCGGCAAAGTGGTTTCATAATCCTAACCGGACGTCATATGACGTGATTAGGATTATGAGCCGCTGCGCGCCCCCGGGGGCGCGCATCGCGGCGATCGTTGTTGCGGGGTGTCAGTCTGACACCCGGCAACTACGATCTCAGTAAAGAGTCTCCGACGGAGACTCTTTACCATGTGATCAGCCGTGTCCAATCACGGCTGATCACAGTGTAAATGGGAAGAGCCGGTGATCGGCTTTCCCTCACTCGCGTCTGTCAGACGCGAGTAGAGGAGAGCCGATCGGCTGCTCCTCTGACAGGGGGGGTCTGTGCTGATCGATTATCAGCACAGCCCCCCCGAGGATGCCCACACTGGACCACCAGGGACACCACTAGACCACCAGGGAAAAGGTAATAAAAATCCATAATCCTCCCTAGACCACCAGGGTGCCAGTCAGCACAATGGGTGCCAATCAGTGCCCATAATGGATGCCAATCAGTGGCCACAATGGGCATCACTGATTGGCATGCATTATTGTTTGGCACTGATTGGCATCCATTACTATAACACCGATGCCGCCTATGAGTGCCCACCTGTGCCGCCTGAGTGCCCACCTGTGCCGACTGAGTGCCCACCTGTGCCGCCTATGAGTGCCCACCTGTGCTGCCTATCCATGCCCACATGTGCCGCCTATCTATGCCCACCTGTGCCGCCTATCTATGCCCACCTGTGCCGCCTATCCATGCCCACCTGTGCCGCCTATCCATGCCCATCCGTGCCGCCCATCCGTGCCGCCCATCCGTGCCAGCTATCAGTGCCAATTTGTGCCACCTATCAGTGTCCGTCCGTGTCGCCCATCCGTGTCGCCCATCCGTGTCGCCCATCAGTGCCGCCTATCAGTGCCACTTCATTGGTGCCACTTTGGTGCCCATCAGTGCCACCTTATCAGTGCCCATCAGTGTAGCCCCATCAGTGCCCATCAGTGAAGGAGAAAACCTACTTATTTACAAAGTTTTGAAACTGAAACAAAAAAAAACATTTTTATTTTCAAAATTTTCGGTATTTTTTTATTTGTAGCGCAAAAAATAAAAACCGTAGAGGTGATCAAATACCACCAAAAGAAAGCTCTATTTGTGGGAAAAAAATGATAAAAATTTCATTTGGGTACAGTGTAGCATGACCGCGCAATTGTCATTCAAAGTGCGACAGCGCTGAAAGCTCAAAATTGGTCTGGGCAGGAAGGTGTTTAAGTGCCCTGTATTGAAGTGGTTAAAGTAGGGTTTGGTGTAAACTTCCCCTTTCAGTAATAGGCCGCATAAATGTAAATAAGATGGTCTGGATGCCGCAACTTTTATATTTTTTACATAATTCCCAAGTTTGGATCCTGCTGAAGAACCTTATTAAGATTAATAGGATATTTAGAAATTTGATTTGGGGAAATAAGACCCCCCGTATCAAACTAGATATCCTACAATATTCAAAGGAGACTGAGGGGTTAGCGGCCCCAAACCCAAGGTTTTATTTTCTTGCTGCTCATTTGCTCATTAGGCCTCAACTGTTCCTTCATTTTGCTTAGTCTCTTTTGGTTTCCAAGGACGCCAGCCGCTATTAGCCCTGGAAGGGGCATCGAGGTGCTCCTCCTTTTCTAATATACCCACCCTGGTACTTACATGCAAGGTGTGGGAATCTGTTAAAAGGATATTGGAGGTTTCATCCCTAACTAAATATACCCCTATTTGGGGCAATGAAGGTCTGCCTGAGATATTGACCCTCCACTGGGCTTTCAGCGATGGGAACGAGCAGCTATTCTTACCCTCTCTCAACTTTATGAGAGGGGTGTACTTAAATCTTTTGATCACTTGGTAAGGGAACTTTCTTTGAACCCTAGATGGTTCTACCAATTTTTGCAGCTGCGACATGGTTTATATGCCAAGTTTTCTTCTTCTCCTGTTTTTGCTTCCCACCGGTCCCAGTTTTGGAAAGAGTGGTTCAGGCAACTGCTACTAAAGGTCTAATATCCGCTAAATATAAGTCTCTATTACAGTGTACTTCTAATTAGGCTGTTACTGATTCAAATATTCGTGTTTGATTAGTAGTTTTTTTAGTAAACTACTTTTATCTGATCTCCTTGCATTGCAACTCTACATTAGTCAGTGGTAAATGTGGTATGCACTATATACAATCACCCGACACTAGTTAGTTTCCACAATCCATGACTTAACTTCACAGTTCACACAAATACATTTTAAATTTTAAACTGTAGAACTAACGTAAGTAAAATTTTTAATTAAACTTTAAGAAAAACATAGAAAGTTAGTTTAACTTTAATTATAAAACTTATATAGTATATTGACTGTCAGTCACTTTATAGTAGGCAAGTAGGTATCACTTTAGCCAGTCACGCAGACATACCAGAGTGTTTACATTTTGTTGTTTTTTTTACAATGTTAAAAATGGAGGTTATCAAATTTGCCTACACGTGGCTCACTGAATGATCCCAGTTAACCACATCCATATTTACCATCACTGTCCAGGCTGTCCAGTGATATCATGGACATTGACTTCACCGGACTACTCCCTTCCCTAGCAGTTGGAGGCACTTTAATGAAGGGGGGAGGAGCTGAGAGGTGAGTACCGATCAAAAGAATTTTGATCGATCAAAAAATGTATGATTAATCGAGGAATTAATCTTTAATTTTCCCAGCCCAACTTCTAATAAATTTCATTGTCCATCTAGAGAAATGGTAGTGCGATATTTGCCCGATCTCTGACTATGGGGTTGATTTACCAAAGGCAAATCCACTTTGCACTACAACTGCACTGCAAGTGCACTTGGAAGTGCAGTCACTTTAGATCTGAGGGGAAGATCTGAAATGAGGGGACGCTCTGCTGATTTTATCATCCAATCATGCACAAGCAAAAATGCTGTTTTTTATTTTCCCTGCATGTCCCCCTTAGATTCACAGCGACTGCACTTGGAGTGCACTTGTTGTGCAAAGTGGATTTGCTTTTAGTAAATAACCCCCTATGTCTGGGATAAGATTCTTCGGGCTCTTCCCTTTGTATCTCTTTCACCCTCATTTAGATTAACACAATTTTATATATTGCACAGGGCGTATAGGCCCTCCAATTTTTACCAAACAACGCGGCTTGCTCCAGATATGGTGATCCGGGGTCATTGATACATTTACTATGGCTATGCCCGAAACTTTAGAGGTATTGGGCAGAGGTTGTGGGTAGACTTAATGGGCTTTTAGATTTGCATCTTTCAGTGCATCCTTTAATATGTTTATTGGGCTATCTTGATAGCTCAGTGCGTAAACCACCAAAGTGGTTTACTGTTGGATGAGCACTTTTTGTGGCTAAGAGAGAAATTGCCATTAGGTGGACCTCTCCTCACCCTCTGTATCTGATTGGATATTTGATCTGAATAGATTCATCTCCTATGAGAGGCATGTTTTCTTTATGAGGAATTTATCTAAGAGGTTTGATACTATTTGGAAGCCATGGCTTGACCATATGAAGAAGGGACTGAGTTAGGAGTTACATTTGCCAGAATATAGATGTATGGAAAAAGAAAAACAGTTTTTATCTATAGGCTAAAAGGATTGTGCATTGACTTGACAGTGGAAGGAGTGGGAAAAGGGGTAGGTTAAAATTCCCCCCCTTTTTTTTTGCTTTGTGTATGTTTTTTGTGTTTTGATTTCAATGTTATGTTTGTGTATATGTTGTTACAGTATCAAAAATAAAGATAAAATCTGATTTAAAAATAAATAAAACATATAAACAATTTGAGCAAGCCTAATGTTTTTTTTATTTAAAGTGATATTAAACCCATTCAACATCCTTCAAGGATCCCCTAGATAGATGTATTGACCTAGACCTCAAGAGGAGCTATCTAGTGTGTCAGGTCACCTTGAGGCGAGGTGACAGATGCACACCGTAGGGATCAGGAGTGCACCGCAAGGTTGTGGACCCTACAGCTGACTGCTGCAGACGGGAGACAGATCCCACTGGGGTTAGAGTGTAAGATTCCCTGGGGGCGCGGAGTCTAAGAGACAGCAGGTGTTCACCAACGCCTCTAGTGGTGAGGATGGACTTGGCTGTAACTGGCTCCAGGTCGCGACCCCCAGGGTCCCCTAGCTCACTCCCACAGTAGGCAACAGGAGGATAGGGATAGTGAGGGACAAAGACAAGGTCGGGGCCACAAGCAGACAGGAATAGTCAGGGACATGCCAAAAGATCAGGATCACAGGCAAACAGGGATAGTCAAGGACACGCCAAAGTCGGTAACAGAACAACAGAAGAGCACACGGCAGGTAACAGGAAGCTAACACACAAAGGAATACACAATGGTTGATCAGCACTGTTGGCTTGCAGTGCACAGGTTAATATAAGGTATAGGATAGGGCCTGGGGTGGAGCCATGCTTAGAGGAGAGGTTATAAAAACCACCAGGTGGAAGTGGCTGGCCTCTTTGTCTGAACACATGAGGGGAGGTAAGCAAACAGGAAGATCACTGCATAACCATGACATAGTGGCAGGGGCAGCATGCAGACCAGCCATTGCGCTGACATCCCTTTCCAATGCCATCAGGTCTTGGATGGAAAATGTTGAGACAGCCCTGCACCAAGACGTTCCCAAAGATGACATGATCAAAGCTCTGGAGGAGCTTAAGTTGGCGGCGGATTTTGTGGGAGAGGCTGCAATTGACACAATCAGATGTTCAGCTAATTCAATGCCACACTCTGTTATGGCAAAGCGGGCCTTATGGCTAAAGCCTTGAACAGCTGATCTAGCATCAAAGCAGAATTGGTGCAAGATTCCCTTTGATGAAAAATCCTTGTTTGGCGAGAAACTTGACAAAGCAATGCCCAGAGTAACAGAGGGAAAATCTGGCTTACTTCCTCAGGGCAGGAAGGTCCGGAGAACAAAGGCCTATTTATCATGATTTCGGCAATCAAATTCTAGAGACTTCAGGCAGTCTCTGTCACGGTCCCTACTGTGCCATGCAGTCGGCCAGGCGTGGTCACACCCCAAGTGGGTCTAAGAGGTATTGAACCTATGACTGCATGTTTAGTGCTCCTGTTACCTTGCCTCTGAGACACACCTCAGTTCCTTTCAGCCTGCTTTCCAGCTTTGCACAGTTCTGCATAAAATACTATGACCATACTCTGGATCTGGATCAGTTAGTGCCTTTCACTCCTAGTTCAGCTGAAGCAGTTTATCCAATCAGCTGGGTAAAAGCACTGCCTCACTCTAAGGACTTGGTCAGTTCATTGTCTCTTGTCTCTATCATTGCCAAAAGGTTCCTGTGTTCCTGTGTCTCTTGTTTTGCCTAAGTGTTCCTGTGTTCAAGTTACAGTGTTCCAAGACTGACCCCGGCTTCTGACCCTGGTTTGTTTATCGTTTATTCTGACTTCTGGAATTTCTGTCTACGGCTTTACCTGGACAATCCTTTGGTAAATTCCTGTCAAGCCCCCATGCACAGATTCACAGCCCAGGTAGCTTATCTCTTTGTTATCGTGGGTTGTGTCTATTTGCAAGGGTGAGCCTACATCTCTGCGCCATGGACTCCAACATAGGTAAGCCCTCACAGTCTCACCCCTTTAGGGAGAACAAGAAATCATGGAGAGGCACCCAGACTTCTTTTTTGGGAGCCAGAAAGAACAAGTCCCTCACCGCTCCCCAGGAGGGGACAAAGTCTTTTTGACATCAGAGGGGCAGAGACGCCTCCAGTGGGAGCCCGGTTAAAAAACTTTTTCCCCATCTGGGCCTCCAAATGTCAAGACCCATGGGTCCTATCAATGATCCAGTATGGTCACTTCTAGACTTTCTCTCAGCAGCCTCCTTGCACATCCTTCAAAGAGACACAGTTACCAGCCTCTCCACAGAAAGCACTAGCCTTAAACCAATTTTTGGAGCAATACCTGTCCCCCCATCGGAGCGACTTACAGGTTTTTATTCCACCCTTTTCCTGATGCAGAAAAAGACAGACGACTGGAGACCTGTAATAGATCTGAAAAAGCTAAATCAATATATCAATCTCGAAAGCTTCAAGATGGAATCGCTCCAAAAGATCAACCAAAAACTATACAACCAGGAGATTGGTTAATCTCGATAGACCAGCAGGATGCTTACCTCCACATCCCTATTTTACCATCCTTCCAAAAATATTTAAGGTTTGCAGTGGGTCATGTCCACCTGCAATTTCAAGCTCTGCACCTCCCCTCAGGTGTTCACAAAAGTGTTGATATCCGTCTTAGCCCCTCTGAAAGAGAAGGGATTAAGGATTTATCACTACCTGGACAATATTCTCTTGCTGTCAAACAACCCGAGCCAGCTTATAGTCCACAAGGAAATTCTTCTTCAGTCATTGACAGAGTTCGGGTGGCTAGTGAACCATCAGAAGAGCCAATTAGTTCCAACACAGCAGATGGTTTACTTAGGAGCAATGTTCTATACGCTCCTAGGCACAGTCTCTTTACCCCAGATGAAGATGGAGGGCATCATTCAGAGGGTATCCAAGATCATACAGAGATCCCATCTATCAGCCTCGCAGTGTCTGAGCCTTATTGGCATGATGTCCTCGTGCATACCTCTAGTCCCATGGTCTCACTGGCATCTGAGACACTTCCAGACGGGATTCTTAATACAATGGAGATGGCAACATCTGTCTCAGACAATCCGTTTAACAATGCTAATGAGCAGGAGTCTACACTGGTGGACAAATCCAGAGAATCTCTCCCGGTTCCATCATTTGGGTTCCCACTCATGGACCACAATTACGTCAGATGCGAGTGGCCAGGGGTGGGGTGCCCATTGCAGAGAATTCCGGATTCAGGGAAGATGGCCCCTTCCCACCAGAGGGATAGTGTCCAATGACCTAGAAATGAGGGCAGCATTTCTAGCCTTAACCCCTTTTGCATCTCAGGTCAAGGGAAAGAGAGTACTTCTATGTTTGGACAACAAGGCAGTGGTCTCATGCATTCAGAAACAAGGGGGCACCCACAGCAAGACTCTTCTGAGGGAGGTGGAACCTGTGATGCTCTAGGCAGAGAGGAACCTGGTAGACCTCAGGGAAATACATCTTCCAGGCAAGATGAACACGGAGGCAGGTGTCTTATCGAGAAGGTTTGGGGACAACAACGAGTGGTTTCTCCATCCCCCTGTGTTCAACCAAATCTCCAATCTATGGCAGACCCCACAGGTGGATCTTTTTGCTACGCAGGAAAATTGCAAAATCAGGAGATTTTTCTCTCGCCCTCCACATCCACAGGCGGAAGGGCTAGATGCGCTACCTTTTCCCTGGACCTTCAAGACGGCTTACGCCTTTCCTCCTCGCCCACTCATTTCAAGGTTTCTCCTTAGACTCCTGAATGAGCCAGTCCAAGTGCTAGCAGTACTACCCTATTGGCCATGCACCTCAGTGTGGGTCCTCCGATCAGACTTCCTCCCTTCCCACAGTTGTTGACCCAGGGCAGGCTGGCCCATTCAGACCCACAGAAGCTGGATCTTCGTGTATAGAAGTTGAAAGGAGGAGGTTTGAATCCCTGTTCCCAAGAGGTCATATCCACCCTGTTGAAAGCTAGAAAGCCTACAACCAACACCTATGCAAGAATTTGGGACAAGTTCTTATCCTATGCCACAGGGAAAGGATTTGATCCTATCTCTCCTTCCACTGCTGATGTGCTAAGTTTCCTGCAAACTGGTCTCGATTTGGGGCTCAGCCAGAGTTCCCTCAAGGTACAAGTGTCTGCAATTTCTGCAGCAACCAACACCAAGTGGGCAGAAGACCCTCTAGTGGTTACGTTCCTCAGGGGAGTATTGAAGATGCGTCCTCCATCCAGATGTTCCTTCCCAAAGTGGGATCTTCCTTTAGTGCTGGAAGTTCTATCTACTCATCCGTTTGTGCCGGTTGAAGACGTTTCAATTTGGAATTTAACTTTAAAAACAACTTTTCTATTGGCCATTACATCTGGCAGGAGGATTTCGGAGCTCCACTCCCTGAGCAATTGGGGTGAACATATATTATTTTTTTTCCAGATAGGGTAGAACTTCGCCCTATCGGAGGGTTTACGCCTAAGGTCACCTCAATGGCAAACTTGTCAGAGCCATGGACATTACCAGTATTCATGGACTCAGAATCAAACTTCTGTCACGAGTTGGACATATCCACAGTCCTCAGGACCTACTTGGAAGCCACAGCAAGTTTCAGGAATTCTGAAAGATTACTCATCATCCCATGGAGCAAAAATAGAGGAAAGAAAGCTTCTACTAGAACCTTGGCATCCTGGGTTGTCAAGCTAATTCAGAAGGCATACAGGGTGAAGAAATTGGAACCTCTGGCTCAGGTGAATGCTCACTCAACAAGAGTGGTATCAGCTTCTTGGGCAGCGAGGGCTAACGTTTCTTTGGAAACAGTATGCAGGGCCACCATTTGGTCTTCTTGACACATGTTCCTTTTTTTTTTTTTTTTTTATTAGTTTTTATTAAAGAGAAGGAGTACATACAGTTCATCACAGACAAAACAACAGAGGAGTGGTACAAACAGTAAGCAACAACCACCTAGAGAAATACTTAGACTCCAACATGAATAGCTCAAAAAGTGTACATAACTCCCTACAATTTTAACTATAAGAGGAAAAAGAGAAAAGGAAAGTCCAGATAGAAGGAAGAAAGCAGGGGGGGGGGGAGGGGTCCCAACCACCAGACTGATAATTCAGAGAATAAAACAGGATACTCATATCTCATCAAAACAAAACAAAACAAAACCCAAACATGGCTACAGCACATTAAACAGGTCGGGATACCATATCTGCATATGCAGGTGTATACTTAAAATGGAAGTAAACCCTTCCAAACAACTTTGACCTACAGGTAAGCCTAGATTAAGGCTTACCTGTAGGTCCAAGTAATATCTCCTAAACCTATATGGTTTAGGAGATATTTGCCCGAAAATGGGCACCGCTGTCTACGGCGCATGCGCCGTAGACAGCGGCGCGCAGGCGCACTAAATGCGGCAAGTCCAAGAATGGATTTGCCAAATTTGTCTACTCCCGTGCGCATGCGCGGGAGTGACGTCATCGCGGCTCCGGCGAATGGCAGCGTCGGAGCTCCGAGACGCGACTCCCGTGCGCATGCGCGGGAGTGACGTCATCGCGGCTTCTCCGCTGTCATTCGTCGGAGCTGCGAGAGACGCCACAACCAAGATGGATGCGGCGGACTACAGGTGACAGCGGCGACTTCGCTGGCTCCTGTGTCAGGTAAGTGACACATAATGAGCTACTATGCGATGCATAGTAGTCCATTATGCTTTACCTTTGCAGGGAAAAAAAGAGGAAGTAAACCCATCAGGGTTTACTTCCTCTTTAAAGGCGACCCAGCAGGCCCATATCTTTTTTGCAAGGTCAGACTTGCCTCTCAGAGAGAGTGTCATATCTTCCATGTAGTATAGGTGATCAACTTTGAGCAGCCAGCAACGGAGCGTGGGAATCTTCCTCTGTTTCCAATATCTCGGGATAAGAGTCTTTGCCGCATTGAGGAGATGGGGCGTAAGAGAGCGTTTATATGAGCCTGCTGGCTGACCCGAACAGTGAAACAACACATGCCACGGATCATTAGGAACCTCCCGACCCTGAATTTGCTGGATCCAATATAGAACTGCGAGCCAAAACGGGCGTATTCGTGGGCAGTACCACCAGATGTGAGCGTGGGAGGCTCGCTCACCGCACTCTCTCCAGCAGAGCGGTGAGGTCTGGGGGAAAAACTGGTGCAGTGTTACAGGCGTATAATGCCACCTGGTCAGGAGCTTGTAGGACATCTCAGCTGTTTTGGCGGACCCCGAGGTGGTGTGCGCCCTGTTAAGAATGATAGACACTTGGGCAGGAGTGAGTTCCTTATCCAAATCTCGCTCCCAGTTGCGGATAAAAGTAGGTGTCCTGTGAGACTCTAGGGATAACAGCAGGTGGTAAAAAAAGGAGGCGGGTCTCTCCACAGGTAGGGCACCTGAAAAAGCAGATTCCAGCGGTGTAAGATCAGACACGGAGCGTAGGGGTTTAGGAAGAGATCGAACAAATGCCGACAGTTGACAGTATTTCCACCGATCCATGAATGAAATAGGTGACTCCCCCATGATGGTGGGGAGAGGGAGAACCCCGGAGGGGCCGGAAAAACGGATGAAGGAGAGTCTTGTCCCCGAGGCTCCAAGGGACACGTGAGCGAGGTCCCATATTACCAGGCGGAAAATAGTTGTGGCCTGACAAAGACAGCAAAGGTGAGTTATAGGGCCCGGAGCTTTTTTTATACAGGGAGTCCCATACTGCAAGAGAAGAGGTCGTTAGTGGTGAAGAATTGGTAGACAAAGCCCTATATTGCCTTGGAAGCCACATAAGGTTAGAAAGGTCAGTCTCACCCAACATCGTTTCCAGCTCGACCCACAGCTTAGTATTTACACTATATTTCCAGTCTGAAAGCCTGGCCAGCACAATGGCCCGGAAATAGAGTCGGAAGTCCGGCACCGCCAGGCCCCCCGCGCTCCGTGGGCGCATGAGCAGGGACCGTGGGAGTCGGGGTTTCCTCCTATTCCAAATATACCTGTAAACCATCGAGTGTAATATAGTGAAGAAACCCACCGGCACCCCGAAGGGGATCATTTGCAGCAAGAAGAGCACCCTGGGCAGCAGGTTCATCTTCACTACCCCAATCCTACCCATCCAGGAATGACCTAACTGGGACCATTTCTGGAGGTCTGATCTAAGCGTATTAAGAAGCGGGAGGAAATTGGCCCGGAAAAGAGCAAGTGGATTGGGCGTTAAGTAGATACCTAAATATTTCAGGCGCCGTGTCTGCCAAGTAAAGGGGAAAGATTGTTTAAGATTCGTTGCTACAAGGGGAGGGACCGTTAAATTAAAAATTTCGGATTTAGACATATTTATTTTGAAATTGGAAACCCTGCCATAAGCAGTAAATTCGGCTATGAGGTTAGGGAGAGAAATCAGGGGCTGTTGCACATAAAACAAAATATCATCGGCATAGGCCGCGTATTTGTGTTCCGTCCTACCCACTAAAACACCGTGTATGTTCGGGTTACGTCGGACAATAGACAGGAAGGGTTCCAGCGATATTGCGAATAGTATGGGCGAAAGCCGGCAGCCCTGGCGCGTACCGTTATGTAGAGTAAAAGGGTCACTGAGAGTACCATTAACCCGCAACTGGGCCGTGGGATGACTATAAAGAGCTAAAATTTGCGATCTGAGGGCAGGGCCGACCCCCGAGACGAGACAACGTCGCCATAAGGAACTCCCAGTCCACCCTGTCAAATGCCTTCTCAGCATCCGTGGAAAGCAACAGGGTGGGCTGGGACCGACGCCGTACAAGCGACATCAGCGTGATGGTGCGTAGAGAATTGTCGCGAGCCTCTCTCCCTGGTATAAAACCCGTTTGGTCCCGTGTAATCCATTGCGGGACCAGAGGCAATAATCTGTTCGCAATTGCCTTAGCGTAAATTTTGGCATCAATGTTAACCAGTTGCCGACCGCCGCACGCCGATGTACGTCGGTACAATGGCACGGGCAGGCATAAGGACATACATGTACGTCCCTTGCCTCCCGCGGGTCGGGGGCCCGATCGGGCCCCCGCCCGCTGCCTGCGGCGGTCGGTATTCGTTCGGGAGCGATCCCGGACGAGGGGACGGCCATTCATTCATGGCCACCCCCTCGCGATCGCTCCCGACGAATAGAAATCCCCGGTGACATCACTTCCTCTCCTGTAATGTAAACACAGGAGAGGAAGTGATGTATTCTCTCCTCCGTGTCGGTATTTTTCGTTCCGACACGGAGGAGAGCGGATCAGTAAGTTGCACCAACACTCTACACACACAGTAGAACATGCCAGGCACACTCACACCCCCCCTTTACCCCCCGATCACCCCCCCAATTACCCCTGCCCCCCAGTCACAGTGACACCAATGTCATTTTTTTTTTTTTTTTTGCATTGGTGTCATTTGTGACTGTAATAACTGTTAGGGCAGTTAGAGTTAGCCCCCTTTAGTTCTAATGTACCCCCCTAACCCCCCCAATAAAGGTTTAACCCCGTGATCACCCCCCGTCGCCAGTGTCACTAAGGCTGGGTTCACATTGCAGCGGTTTATGAGAACGAATGTGATTCGCACCGCACTGCAGTGCAAATCACATCCGATCTCTGTGCGATTCGAGTTCAGCCATTCGCCACACCCGCCGCACCCGCCGCAAATTCGCACGGGACCCTTTTTTTGGCCCGCAGCAGAATCGGATCGCATGGGTGTTCACACCATGCGATCCGAGTTTGCAGATCGCACTGCGATATGCGAACTGATCTGGGGGTGTCAGTAACATTTCACTGACACTCCCAGCAGTTCGCATAGGGCAGTGTGAACTGCCGCCGGGAGGCATGCGATGCGGGAACCCGCCGCGGATTTGCGGCGTTTCCGCATCGCTCCAGTGTGAACCCAGCCTAATAAGCGATCATTTTTCTGATCGCCGTATTAGTGTCACAGGTGACGCTAGTTAGGCAGGTAGGTATTTAGGTTCGCCGCAGCTTTTTATAGCGCCAGGGACCCCCATATACTACCGCATAAAGCCCCCTGATTGCCCCCTAGTTAACCCTTTCACCAGTGATCACCATATAACTGTTACAGGTGACGCTGGTTGGTTAGTTATTTTTTTATAGTTTCAGGGCACCCGCCATTTATTACCTAATAAAGGTTTAACCCCCTGATCACCCGGCGGGTGTCATTTGTGACTGTAATAACTGTTAGGGCAGTTAGGGTTAGCCCCCTTTAGTTCTAAAGGTACCCCCCTAACCCCCCAATAAAGGTTTAACCCCGTGATCACCCCCCGTCGCCAGTGTCACTAAGGCTGGGTTCACATTGCAGCGGTTTATGAGAACGGATGTGATTCGCACCGCACTGCAGTGCAAATCACATCCGATCTCTGTGCGATTCGAGTTCAGCCATTCGCCGCACCCGCCGCACCCGCCGCAAATTCGCACGGGACCCTTTTTTTGGCCCGCAGCAGAATCGGATCGCATGGGTGTTCACACCATGCGATCCGAGTTTGCAGATCGCACTGCGATATGCGAACTGATCTGGGGGTGTCAGTAACATTTCACTGACACTCCCAGCAGTTCGCATAGGGCAGTGTGAACTGCCGCCGGGAGACATGCGATGCGGGAACCCGCCGCGCATTCGTGGCGTTCCCGCATCGCTCCAGTGTGAACCCAGCCTAATAAGCGATCGTTTTTCTGATCGCTGTATTAGTGTCACAGGTGACGCTAGTTAGGCAGGTAGGTATTTAGGTTCGTTGCAGCTTTTTATAGCGCCAGGGACCCCCATATACTACCGCATAAAGCCCCCTAATTGCCCCCTAGTTAACCCTTTCACCAGTGATCACCATATAACTGTTACAGGTGACGCTGGTTGGTTAGTTATTTTTTTATAGTTTCAGGGCACCCGCCATTTATTACCTAGTCTCACTAGTGTACCCCTAAATTTAGGGGTGTCTACTTTCCAAAATGGGGTCATTTGGGGGGGGTTTGTGCCATCTTGGCATTTTATGGCCTTCAAAACTGTAACGCCCTTAGAAAGCCTGAAGGCGGTGCTTGGTTTTCGGGGCCCCGTATGCGGCTAGGCTCCCAAAAAGTCCCACATATGTGGTATCCCCATACTCAGGAGAAGCAGCAGAATTTATTTTGGGGTGTCATTTCACATATGCCCATGGCATGCGTGAGCAATATATCATTTAGTGACAACTTTGTGAAAAAAAAAAAAAAAAAAGTTTGTAATTTTCCCGCAACTTGTGGCAAAATATAAAATATTCCATGGACTCAACATGCCTCTCAGCAAATAGCTTGGGGTGTCTACTTTCTAAAATGGGGTCATTTGTGGGGGTTTTGTGCCATCTTGGCATTTTATGGCCTTCAAAACTGTAATAGGTAGTGAGAAGTGAACTCAAAAATTTACGCCCTTAGAAAGCCTGAAGGCGGTGCTTGGTTTTCGGGGCCCCGTACGCGGCTAGGCTCCCAAAAAGTCCCACATATGTGGTATCCCCATACTCAGGAGAAGCAGCAGAATTTATTTTGGGGTGTCATTTCACATACGCCCATAGCATGTGTGAGCAATATATCATTTAGTGACAACTTTGTGTAAAAAAAATAAAAAAATTTTTTTTTTGTCATTATTCAATCGCTTGAGGCAAAAAAATAAAATATTCAATGGGCTCAACATGCCTCTTATCAATTTCCTTAGGGGGTCTACTTTCCAAAATGGGGTCATTTGGGGGGGTTTTGTACTGCCCTGCCATTTTAGCACCTCAAGAAATGAGATAGGCAGTCGTAAACTAAAAGCTGCGTAAATTCCAGAAAACGTACCTTAGTTTGTAGATGTGACAACTTTTGCGCAAACCAATAAATATACAATTATTGACTTTTTTTTTACCAAAGACATGTGGCTGAATACATTTTGGCCTAAATGTATGACTAAAATTGAGTTTATTGGATTTTTCTAATAACAAAAAGTAGAAAATATCATTTTTTTTCAAAATTTGCGGTCTTTTTACGTTTATATCGCAAAAAATAAAAATCGCAGAGGCAATCAAATACCATCAAAAGAAAGCTCTATTTGTGGGAAGAAAAGGACGCAAATTTTGTTTGGGTACAACATTGCATGACCGCGCAATTACCAGTTAAAGCAGCGCAGTGCCAAAGTGTAAAAAGACCTCTGGTCATTTACCAGCAAAATGGTCCGGTCTGAAAGTGGTTAAGCAACGAGATAGGGCGATAGCTTGCACAATCGGCCGGGTCCTTCCCGTCCTTAGGTATAACCGTAACATGGGCATGAATAGTCTCCGGACGGAGAACACCGCCAGACAAGGTCACATTAGCGTAATTAGAAAGGTGGGGGAGCAACTTATCTGCATAGGAGCGATAATATGCCACAGAAAGGCCATCTGGGCTGGGTGCTTTGCCCTTCGCCATATCTCGTAGTGCTCTCAATAATTCCGTCGATGTAAATTCCCCTTCCAGAGCAGCTAGGGCCACAGCGGGAAGCTGAGGGAGGGCAGCTCGGTCCAGATACTCCTGAATGAGCCTCCGCCTATCGTCCCCGTCGGAATCTATGCGGCGGACATGATAAAGATTCTGGTAGAAATCCTTAAATTCCTTAGCTATCTGAGGAGTTGCGTAGGCCATGGATCCCCCCGGGGTTCTAATTTTAGGTATAAACGCAGCGGCTCTCCGTCGCCTAATGGAAGCAGCTAACAACCTACTAGGCCTATCCCCCCACTCGTAAAAGCGCTGGGCCACCAGCCTCGATCTAGACTTCTGCTCCAAGTGTAGGAGGGACTTCAGGGATTCGCGCTTCGCTGTAAGGGTGTGTAGAATGGGGACTGAGAGGCTCTGCTTATGAATCCTCTCTAGGCTCCTAATCTCCGCTACCAACTTAAGCTGTTGTGCCAACCGTTCCCTCTTCTTCCTGGCCCCCAGTTCAATAAGCTTACCCCTAATAAAGGCCTTGTGCGCTTCCCACAGCACGCCCGGGGAAATCTCGCTACTCATATTGGTCCGAAAATAGAAATCCAACTCCTCACCCAAGACCTTCCTGTCCGCCTCCTCGGATATGAGGGATTCGTTCAGCTGCCAATTAGCCGCCTTGGGAGGCAAAGATTCAACCTTAAGGGTAAACGAAGTCGGAGCATGGTCCGACAGGGGAGAGGTTTCAATGGCCGACCTAACTAGGAGTGGCAGGTGTTGGTGGTCAAGAAAACAGAGATCTATTCTAGAATAGGTATGGTGCACCGGGGAGAAAAAGGTGAAATCACGTTTGCGAGGGTGCACGATCCCCCAGGTGTCCATCAACTACAGCTCGTGAAGTTTTGTGCGTATACATTTCAACTGCTTATAGGACAAGGGCGAACTCCCCCTGGAAGTGTCCAGAGAGGGTTCCAGAGCCGCATTGAAGTCACCCGCCAGGATCACACAACCCCCGCGAAGTCTCCCAGTTTAGAGAGTGTCGAGGCGACAAATGAAGCTTGGTGTCTATTGGGGGAGTAAAGAGTAGCCAGAGTGCATGACATGCTGCCCAGAGTGCCCCGGAGAAACAAAAAACGGCCAGCCGGATCACACAACATATCATCTAACTTAAACGCGGTACCCCTCCGAAACCCGATGGCCACGCCCTTGGCCTTAGCAATATCCGAAAGGCCATAATACCAAGTAGGGTATTTGGGGGAATATAATTTAACGGAAGTGGTGTGAGTGAGGTGGGTCTCCTGTAGAAAAACCACATCACCTCGGAGACGGTTCAGTTCCCGGAACAATTGATGTCTCTTCCCAGGGGCATGAAGGCCCCTAACATTAAACAAGATAAAATTCACCGTAGCCATCGGGTCACAGAAAGGGGGCACCCACCGCCCACACCCCCAGACAGCAAAACAACCAAGGCAGATAGGACCCCCCCCACCAGGGGGAAGGAATTGGGCAGGGAAGGGACTGGGACGAGGAGGGAAACCAAAGGAGAGAAAAGAGAAGAGGGAGAGTGACAGGTAGAGAAACAGAGCAGCAGAAATCAGAACAATAAAGAAAGCAGCGTAGTAGCAGGACTAACCGCACGCAGAAAACTGCAGTGCAGAGGCGGGCCGCACGCCCAGCCCGCGATAACCCACACCCCCCCGCAAAGCGGGGCAAGGGCACCGGGACCCCGGGCAAG
Organism: Lithobates pipiens; assembly: GCF_037356315.1. NCBI lineage: Eukaryota > Metazoa > Chordata > Amphibia > Anura > Ranidae > Lithobates > Lithobates pipiens. The sequence goes on from NW_027507787.1 coordinate 16,569,972, forward strand.
GCGGCACCCACCAAGAGGGGGGCGGCGGAAACCAGACCACCGAGGACTAACTGCGCCATCGAGGGCCAGGGTCACGCCACGGTAGTCCGGCACCGGCGCCTCAGATAAACTCACTACATAAACATTTCCAGTAGAGAACATCTAATGAGAAAAAATAAATAAAAAATTAACGGCAAATTGTAAATAACAGTGGTCCAAGGCAGGGTCAATAAACTGGATTTGAGTCCAAGCAGGAACTGACTACGGAGCCAAGGGGAAGGTGAGCAGGTTCAGGGACAAAAATCACAGGGGCCCACGGATGCGCCACAGGGCACGGCAAAAGCGCAGTCATCCGGCGGGGCATAATCGGGGAAGGCCCCATAGATCAAGCACTGACAGGCGTCCGGGTCTTCAAAAACAAACAAAAAGAAAACATCAGGAACAGGGCAAAACAGAAGAGAACACCGTCCCGATGTGGCAAAACACGAACAGCAAGGGAGGTAATCCAGAGGCCAAAAACCAAGTCAATGGCAAGTACTAGGAAGACAGCATCACGATTGCAGGATCCAAGGCGTCTGTGAGGACCGGAGAGAGAGAGCAGAGCACACAGGAATAACCGCACGTTGCGCCTTTCAGAGATGCACCTGGGATGCCAGATCTGCAGCCAGAGGTCTCCGGCCCGCTCTGTGCCATTGACGATCAGGAAGCTTTGGTGGTGGCGGGAGGACATCAGTCCAACCCGGTAACTCAGGCACGTCAAGATTCAGGTCAGCACAGAATCGTGGTAAGTCTTCAGGGAACCTTAGGACAGAGGTCTTGCCATTGACCGAGGCAATTAAAGCTGCAGGGAAGCCCCACCGGTACCTGATAGAACCTGTCTGCAGAAGCTCCGTGAGGGGACGCAAGGCTCTACGCCTATCCAAAGTCTCTTTGGCCAGATCCGGAAACAGGGTGAGAAAGGCGCCATGGAAATCAAACGGTGTGGCATCCCGGGCCTTCTTCATAATTAACTCTTTATCCGGATAGTGATGGAGTCTGCAGATAATATCTCGTGGAACCTCTGTGGTTATGGAGCGAGGTCGGAGGGCCCTGTGGACCCGATCGATCTTCAACGGCGCGTCGGGCGCTCTGCCAAGGAGGCTGTTAAAAATGCCCCTAACTGAAGGCAAAAGGTCGTCGTCTCCGGTCGCCTCCGGAAGGCCACGGATCCGAACGTTATTGCGTTTTGGTTCTCCTGGTCCTCGATCTTATAGAGAGCCGTACGGTGGGCGATCGTAAGTTGACGGGTAATCGTTTGAAGCGATCGTATAGCAGACGCATGTCTGTCCAGTCGTTGTTCCGTCTCTTCCACATGTACCAGTACCTGCGATAAGTCCGAACGGACCGCCGACACATCCTTCCGAATCGCTCGTTCGAGGTTCAACAGCATCGAGGCCAGGTCAGCTTTAGTCGGGAGATCACTCACCCTGGTAGCTATCTCGGCAGGTCCGGCCAGGTCTCCCTCATCTTCTGATTCGGCCGAGGTGTCGGGTGAGCGGGATCTGCCCTCCGGCCTAGCTGAAGAGGCGGGACTGTGCACTGGCAACGTGCTGTGCGGCGTGCGGCCTAGGCCGTCATGGTCCGGGACATCCTCGGCCTCCGTGGCTAAGAAACGCTTGATGGTGCCTGAAGCTGAGCCCTTCTTGGGCAGGGACTTGCCCGTTTTCCTCCCCATGCTTGGGGTAAGCAGTAGTGAGGGGGATCTCGTTAAATTAGATCAATAAATCCGCGCCGATGCCGGAGCTCCCGCGAAGCACGTCCGCTCTAGTGCATCGCCAGGCCACGCCCCCCTTGACACATGTTCCTTAAACATTATCATGTTAATCTCAGAGCTCTTATGAACGCAGAGTTCGGGAGAAGAGCACTTCGTGCTGCTATGTCTGTATCTGATTAAAAGATTTTTTAATTAAAGCATTAAAACCACCCGTGTGAGCTAGCTGAGCACTTTAGCGGCGCATGGCAAATTTTTTTGTGGTATGCACTATAGGATTTTACTGAACCTACTGGTACCGTCCTCTGCTCTACTGACACCATCCTCTGCTCTACTGGCAATGTCCTCTGCTCTACTGGTACCATCCACTGCCCTACTGACACTGTGCACTGCTCTACTGACAACGTGCGCTGCTCTACTGACACCGTGCGCTGCTCTACTGACACCGTGCGCTGCTCTAGTGACACCGTCCTCTGCTCTACTGACACCGTCTACTGACACCATCCACTGCTTTACTGACACCGTCCACTTGCCTACTGACACCGTCCACTTCCCTACTGACATCATCCACTGCCCTACTGACATTGTCCACTGCCCTACTGACATCGTCCACCTCCGTCCCCACAGACTCCCCTTCCTTTATATTGGTCCCCCCTTCGATTAGATCAGGGAACCCACCCATCAGTGTCCCCTTCCCTGAAAGACCCCCATTGACTGCCTTACCAAGAGCCTCTTCGAGCCAGGAAGTGTGGGAGCTGGAGTTTAGGGGTGGAGCTCCTGTACTGTAGTGCTGTTTTCCTTTCTTCCATTGTGTGGGGAGCCTTGGGAGAAGTGTGTCGGAAAGACACCAGATTCAGGACACATGTGAACTGGTGCATTCACTCACAAGGCTGCTGTTAGCAATTATTGGGGTCCCATACAGCTATACTCATGGGGCCCCCATCCCCTGAGGAGGGAAAGAGGTGGGGAAGGTGAGAAAGGTGAAGGTAAGAGGAGGAGGTGAGAGAGAGGCGGTGGTGTGGGGGGGTGAGAGAGAGGAGGAGGTGGGGTGGTAAGAGTGAGGAGGAGGTGAGGGATGGTTAGTGAAAGGGGGGAGGAGGTAGGAGAGAGAGAGGGTGAAAGTGAGGGTGGGGTGAGATGGTGGGGGTGAGAAGGTGGGGGTGCGAGAGGGGGAATTAGAGAAAGAGTGGTGGGTGCGAGAGAGGGGGTGAGCGAGAGGCTGAGAGAGAGGGGGGGGGTGACACAGAGGAGGGGGTGACAGAGAGGAGGGGCTACAGAGAGGATGGGGTGACAGAGAGGAGAGGGTGACACAGAGGAGGGGGGTGACACAGAGGAGGGGAGTGACACAGAGGAGGAGGGGGTGACACAGGAGGGGTGATACAGAGGAAGGGGATAACATAGAGGAAGGGAGGTGACACAGAGGAGGAGATGGTGACACGGAGGAGGGGGAGTGACACGGAGGGGGAGACAGAGGAGGAGGGGGTTACACAGGAGGAAGCGGGGTGACACAGAGGAGGGAGTGATACAGAGGAAGCGGGGTGACACAGAGGAGGGGGAGTGACACAGGAGGGGGTGACACAGAGGGGGGGTGACACAAAGGAGAGGGGGTGACACCGAGGAGGGGGGTCACACAGAGGAGGGGATGACACAGAGGAGGGGTGACACAGAGGAGGAGGGGTGACACAGAGGAGAGTGGTGACACAGAGGAAGGGGGGTGACACAGAGAAGGAGGGGTGACACAGAGGAGGGGGTCACACAGAGGAGGGGGTGACACAGAGGAGGGGGGTGACACAGAGGAGGGGGGGTGACACAGAGGAGGAGGGGTGACACAGGAGGGGGGGTGACACAGAGGAGGAAGGGTGACACAGGAGGGGGTGACACAGAGGAGGAGGGGGTTGACACAGAGGAGGAGGGCTGACACAGGAGGAGGGATGACACAGAGGATGAGGGGGTGACACAGAGGAGTGGAAGCTGACACAGAGGAAGGGGAGCTGACACAGAGGAGGGGGTGACAGAGAGGAGGGGGTGATACAGAGGAGGAGGGGGTGATACAGAGGAAGGTGGGGTGACACAGAGGAGGAGGGGGTGACATAGAGGAGGGGGAGTGACACAGGAGGGGGTGATACAGAGGAGGAGGGGGTGACACAGAGGAGGAGGGGTGATACAGAGGAAGTGGGGTGACACAGGAAGGGGTGACACAGAGGAGAGGGGGGTGACACAGAGGAGGGGGGTCATACAGAGGAGGGGGGTCGCACAGAGGAAGGGGGATCACACAGAGGAAGGGGGTGACACAGAGAAGGAGGAGGAGTGACACAGGAGGGGGGTCACACAGAGGAGAAGGGGTGACACAGAGGAGGAGGGGTGACACAGGAGGGGGGTGACACAGGAGGGTGGGTGACACAGAGGAGGAGGGGAGTCACACAGAGGAGGAGGGGTGACACAGGAGGGGGGTCACACAGAGGAGGGGGGTCACACAGAGGAGGAGGGGGTGACACAGGAGGGGGGTCACACAGAGGAGGAGGGGTCACACAGAGGAGAAGGGGTGACACAGGAAGGGGCCACACAGAGGAGGAGGGGTGACACAGAGGATGAGGGGGTGACACAAAGGATGAGGGGGTGAAAGAGAGGAGGGGGTGGCAGAGAGGAGGGGGTGATACAGAGGAGGGGGGTGATACAGAGGAGGAGGGGGTGACACAGGGGAGGAGGGGTGATACAGAGGAAGGGGGGTGACACAGAGGAGGAGGGGCGACACAGAGGAGGAGGGGGAGTGACACAGGAAGGGGGTGACACAGAGGAGGAGGGGGTGATATAGAGGAAGGGGGGTGACACAGAGGAGGAGGAGGGGGTGACACAGGAAGGGGCAACACAGAGGAGAAGGGGGTGACACAGAGGAGGAGGGGGAGTGACACAGGAAGGGGGGTGACACAGAGGAGGAGGGGGTGATATAGAGGAAGGGGGGTGACACAGAGGAGGAGGAGGGGGTGACACAGGAAGGGGCAACACAGAGGAGAAGGGGGTGACACAGAGGAAGGGGGGTGACACAGAGGAGGGAGTGATACAGAGGAGGAGGAGGGGTGACACAGAGGTGAAGGGGGTGATACAGAGGAAGGGGGTGACACAGAGGAGGAGGGGGTGACACAGAGGAGGAGGGGGAGTGACACAGGAGGGGGAAACACAGGAGGGGGTGACAGAGGAGGAGTGACACAGGAGGGGGTGATACAGAGGAAGCGGGGTGACACAGGAGGGTGTGACACAGAGGAGGAGGTGTGACACAGAGGAGGGGGGTCACACAGATGAGGAGGGGTGACTCGGAGGAGGAGGGGTGAACAGAGGAGGAGGGGTGACTCAGAGGAGGAGGGGTGACTCAGAGAATGAGGGGGTGAACACAGAGGAGAGGTAGCTGACACAGAGGAAGGGGAGCTGACACAGAGGAGGGGGTGACAGAGAGGACGGGGTGGCAGAGAGGAGGGGGTGATACAGAGAAGGGAGTGATGCAGAGGAGGAGGGGGTGACACAGGAGGGGGCGACACAGAGGAGGAGGGGGTGACACAGAGGAAGGGGGGTGACACAGAGGAGGAGGAGTGACACAGGAGGGGGTGATACAGAGGAAGCGGGGCGACACAGGGGAGAGGGTGGTCACACAGAGGAGGAGGGGTGACACAGAGAAGGGGGGTGACACAGATGAGGAGGGGTGACACAGGAGGGGGGAAACACAGAAGAGGAGGGGTGACACAGAGGAGGAGGGGTGACACAGAGGGGGGTGACACAGAGGAGGGGGTCACACAGAGGAGTAGGGGGGGTCACACAGAGGAGGAAGGGTGACACAGAGGAGTGGGTCACACATAGGAGGAGGAGCCACACAGAGGAGGAGGGGCCACACAGAGGAGATGAGACCTTAGGAGAGTCAGAGACACACATCATGAGGCAGAACTCTGGGAGCAAGCAGGTGCGATTATCAAATCCACAGGGCAGCCCCCACACATGAACAGCACCAGCTCCGCAGGGCCATTCACAGACCCCCATGTCTTCTGCCCGTCCTTCCCTGCACATGGCCCGTTCCGCCAATCGCAGGGCACCCGCTGACTCAGAGTGCACCGCTATGTGATAGTGATAGCGGACACGGGATCATGCAGGCAGCTCCTCTAGATGTTGCGGCTGGTGACAGAGATCCGGCTGCCACTGGCCATGGGACCGTGGAATGTGTGCCCAGGTTTCCAGCAGGCGGAAACCCAGGCACATGTGTCAAAACCCAGACTGTCCGGGTCAAAGCTGGACAGGTGGCAACCCTAATTCTATATTACAAAGAATGTTGGGGGAGGGACAATGTCCTTTACTTTATGCTATTCACTAGTCCTGAAGGCGGAGTAGAGGCGGAGCTCTATCACATGGATGCTGCCATGGATTGGCACCAGGAAAGGAAAATCACGGTAAGTATGATACAATTTTCTGTTATAGCACATGTATGCTGCTATGGATTGGTGTCAGGAAAAGAAAATTAGTGTAATTATTTGATACATGTTTCTTCTTTTTTGCCATCTGCGTCCCATTGGGGAGATTTCTATTTAGTTCCTGTTCCATAACCAAAACAGAAGGTGATGGACAGTCCCCTTCAAAATTCAGGGACTCTCTTGGGGACCCCCAGGTCCCCAGAACTTGTAAGATTTCTCCTCTATTTATTTTCTTGGGACAATCCAAATTTGGGATTTACTTTTACTTTTAATGATAATGGTAAACAAGACAAATAGAGAGGCTGAATCTCCGTAATATGGGTGCAGGCAGCAATAAAACTGGCAGGCGTTCTAATCCCTCCCCACTCAAATCAAAAAAAAAAAGTTTTGCTTTAGTTGAACATTAATATGTCAAAATATTGACAACTGATAAAATGTACAGTTGTTGTTTTTATTATTACTTTGTCAGCACGTGGGATAAAAGCCAAAGAGTTTATAAATACTGACATACTAACATATAGTTCAGGAAACCTAATAATTCCTCAATTTTGGTGGGGAATAGGTCTGTGTCATGTGACCTGCAGCATTCAGCTCATGCGCGGTGGACACACTGACGGATGCTTAGCATAGCGGAACTGAAGTGTTGTAGTTTCCCGGGAAGGTATTTGTGCGTGCACTGAGTGTTCCTGTCACTTTTGGTTTCCACTTCCTGGATCGGCAGTGTCATCAAGCCGGTGAGTGGTTTCACCTTGGCAGTAACACGAGGTCTTGTCTGAGCTGATCTGGCTGTATGTGTGTGCTGGGTTCTGGGTGTATGGAGGAGCAGACCGGGCTCGGGTCAGGCAGCCAGGGGAAGGTCACCAGGGTACACGGTGCTGTCAGCTTTCTGGGTGCTCAGCTTTGTGTCGAAGCCATTGTGTGCACGAAGGTGCCTCTTATTCTATCCCCGGAGCTCGCCTGTGTGTCTGCAGATAGGGGGAGCAGGCTGGCTCCATGTATTCCCACAGCGAGCCCTCATAATGCTTCTATGGGTTAAACTAACAAAACAAAAAATATATTTAGTTTGTGTGATTTGCTTTC